>NC_087523.1:8386493-8688133 GCF_963921805.1 Phalacrocorax carbo | reverse complement strand
AGTGGCTTTGGTGTGTGATTCACTCTGCAAGCCACTGGGAAGTAGTTTTGCTTATGAACCAGGTGATGGTGTTTTGTCTTTCCTCTAGTAGCGGAGATTTTAGGCTGGCCAGTGCAAGGCTGTTGTGCGTGTTCATGCCTGTGCTCTTGTGGCTGCTCTTCACCTTCTATGAACTTGCTTGTGAATGAAAACTGACCCATGTGCAGCTATCAGAAAGGTT
The DNA here is from genome assembly GCF_963921805.1 of Phalacrocorax carbo. Classification (NCBI taxonomy): domain Eukaryota; kingdom Metazoa; phylum Chordata; class Aves; order Suliformes; family Phalacrocoracidae; genus Phalacrocorax; species Phalacrocorax carbo. The sequence continues at coordinate 8,687,913 of NC_087523.1, read as the reverse complement.
TTCAGACTAGTATTTTGCAGCATTAACCTTTCTTTTACCCCTGTGCACTGCCCTTTGGGGTATGAAACCTGCAGTTTTGGGATAGGAAAGGATGACTTTGCCATTTTAGTGTGGACTGGGAGGATGTGGGTCCTGGCAGTGCCCTAGCCTTTCCCTGGGCTGATGTCTCGTTGGTGACACATTTCTCTTTCCTCGGCTCTAGGATGGTAGCAAACTGCTACCAAGACCAGTGATTCAGATAGCCCACGTGCGTGTTTGCAGTCCTCACCTGTTGGATGAAAGCTGAGGCTGTGGTCATTAATTGGGCTTCCCAGGGGAGGCTTTTATGTCCCTAATTAACCCCTTGCATAGTTACCCATAGAAATAAGCACCTGGCCCTGGGATGGGGCAAAAGTTGCTGCTGGCCAGGTGCCTTTTGCTTTAGATAGGCAGGTTGTGTCTCCCTCCTGGGACAGCCACAGCAGTGGGGGTGACATGGGAGCAGGGACACCTCCACCTCTACTGTGGGGTGACGAGGGGGCACAAGGGCAGGGGGTCCCCAGAGGGTTTTATATGCAAGTATAGAGAAATGTAGTTCTCCCTAGGTCAGAGGACTCTGCGGTACCTGGGCAGCATAAAATTCACAAGGGAGCAAAAACTGAGCTACTGAAGGGGAAAGGAAAGCTTTAGAAATATCTGGGATTTCTTTGTGTTACACTGATGTGCAGTGCCTTATTACCATTTCGGAGGAGGGAAGCATTTCTCATCCAACAGCCCTTTTGCTTCGTCTCCTCTACTGAGGCAAGAAAGACCAAATTTTACAGCTATGAAATAGGTAAAGTAAATCAGAAAATAGCATCTTGCCCAAAAGAAGAAAGAATGAGCCCTTTCAGTCTCATACCAAGAAGCAAGAAAGATCATAAAATCAAAACATTTTAAAATACTCCTGGGTTGCATTTAGCAGCTGGCACAGAGCAGCAGGGAAGTGCGAAGTGTAGTTATTGCTTATTTTAGGTACTTTATTTTGTTTGTTTTGTTTTGTGTGGTTTTTTTTTTCTTCCAGACTCTGGCTAGAAAATGATGCAAGTTTGCCTTGTGAGGAAGGAAGAAAATTTATATTGACAGGTTGCTGAGGCACACCTGAGAAGCCAAGCTGATCAGGGAGAAATAAAACCTCTTCCCTTGCTGGCAGACTTTCTCGACTGAGTCACGTAAGAGTGTGAAACCCCTCGGTCCTCTGCCAGCAAAGTGCTGGTGATTTCAGATATATTGTTTGAACGCAACTGTCGGAGGACGGGCAGAGACCACCAACGTTCTCGCCCCAAACAGCCTTTTTCAAAGGGAAAAATGTTGGTGGATTCTCACCACGGTGATTATAGGGGATTATTCTAGGATTCTCAGAAGTATCTGAAAACCAATCTTTCTAAGTTATTTCTGAATAGCTATTGAATGGATAATTTCCATATGCATTATCAAAATGATGTGCTGGCGGTGAAATTTAGCTGTATTGTATTTGATCAGTAATTGGTGAAATGTTTTCCTAGGGTTAAAAGTAGTGTTGGCAACAGCTCTGTGTAGGGATTTACAAGGTGTTTAGATACATTTTTATGTATTCAGTTGCTTTATGCTATCCAAATGCTTTGATGGTGTGGAGAAATCTAACGGGATTTGTCTGAGTATTTAAAGACAAACTGAAAAGACTTTTACCTTCTGAGACCCAAGTTCAGAGTTGCATTGCTTCTGTTAGCTGTGGATGACACAACTAACATTTAAAACAACATACAACATTAAAGTCTTGATCGTTAATGACTTTAAGGTCTGAAGAATAGAGCAGGCTCAAACGAAACCAATACAAATGCACTAGAGCAATTAGTAAAGAAAACATCAATAATGAAAGAGTGAAAACTTTCCTTAACTTAGATTAGCTTAGTTTTCCTTAGCTTTCAGTCCTTGGCAGTAATGATTAAGATTATGCTGTATCTTTGATTTTATCTTGGACCGTGTGAAATAAGAATTTGGTAACGTGTCCCCTACTTTTTCAACAGAAACAAAGAGAAGAGGTTAAGACTGGGAGGGAGTAAAAAAAGCAGTCTGGAAGGAAGTGAAAAAAACCCCTAATTTCCAGTTAAAGGTGAACTGAAAAAGAAAGCTGCCATTTAACCCTGGTTTTCCATTTCAGTAGTGTGACAAGCACACAGTGGATACGAGTGCATCCAAGCAGGGACAGGCAGGAGATAGGCAGCACATCGTCCTGAGCTTTAAAAATGTTTCTGTGTTGTAGTAGGTAGCTGGGGTCAAAAGTAATTTTCTGGAATTATATCTCTCCCATGAGGTGCTGGCAAAGAGACAGAGCTGAGCTGTTTCAGGACCGAGGAGAGAAATAAATAAAAAACCAACACATCCATCACAGCACAGAGATACCTACATGTGCTCAGTAGAAGCGAAACATCTTTCCTTTAGTCCCTGCATGGCTGGTGTATGTTGGTACACTGCTCTTCTTGCCTGCATTTTGGATCCAAAGCTACTGGTCCATGCTGGTGTCTAAAGCCATAACGTGCCTCTGTGTGGACAGAATGTCAAGGTGGCCAGGAGCATCAGGGCACCCCACAGTCCCCACCTGAGGCATCTCAACAGCTCTAGAATTGTCAAAGGAAAGAGCTGATTCTTAGACCAATATTTAAATATTCCAAATTGTCGCTACTTGCTGACAAAAAAAAAAAAAAATTCTGATTGTTAAATCTGACCATATTCTGGACAAATATTTAAGTGATGTTTGATTTTAGGGCAGTCTATCTATCCTGGTGTCCCGTGGCCCTCTGCTAGCTCTGGGTGGCTGAGCCCTCCTCAGATGTTATTGTGCTGCTGCTCTCAGCATCCTCCAGAGAAGAGCCGAGTCCTTTTGCAGCTGGAGAGGATGATGCATGAAGACAATAAGTGACTTGCCTGATGCCAGAAAGCCTGTAGCTGAGGAATGAATTGGAGCCTGGTTGCTCAATTCTTGGTCTGGCAAGCTGGGTCTGGGACTGTCCTTCCTCTTTAAGCAATGAGGCAATTTAGTCTCTTTAGAAATAACCAAATAAAAAGGAAGAAAAATATCATTTTAATATTCCTTGATATAATACATAGCACCTGGAGCCAATGTGAGCAATGAAGTCAGATATTACAGATAGATGAAAGCTTATCTATTTTACCACCAGGCTAGATAACATAAAGCCAAGCTTTGCATTAACTAGATCATGTTACAGACTGATATCAACACTTTACTATTGCATATTTGAGGTGAACTCCCTTAGATTCAAAACACTGTATGTGCAGAGCATTTGCCCTCTTATTTTAAGCTGTATTTAGCAATGACATTTCCTGTAACAAACCCCACCATTTTCATCTTGAGTGGCTCACCCTCATACTGGTCTGCTTTCTTTTACCCAGCGGCTGGTGATCCTCATAGAGAGCCCAACGCCTCTCTATGGGCTGCAGAGATGTGGCTCCAGCAGAAAAGAAGTTGGAAAGGAGAAGAAAAAAAAATGCAACCCATCCATCTTGGATGACTTGAAACACGTACAGCTGAGGGGAGCTGCCAAGGGGAACCCATTTCCATACGCTCTCCTTGTCAGAAGAGCAAGCAGGCTGAAAAGGTTGGATGTGCACAGTAAGTAGAAGCTGACCCGGGCAGCCTTGATTTACATAGCACACACTTGGGACCTGCTCGTTACCACAACATCCTACTAATAATCACCTCCGCGTGATGGGCACATGGACGTAAATATGCCGCGGGATCCCCAGCACTTCGTTTTCCTAGCAGCACCCAGACTTTTGCAGTTGCTGGGACATGACAGATGCACATATCATTGGAAGCAGGTCTTGCATGGCATTACACAGTGTAAATCAATAATGTGAAAATACAGCCGTTAATACAATGTACAGTTTTGCCTATTACTACAATGCTCTGCTTGTTCCAAAGGAAAAGCAATTTTATGCTCCACTGAAGCATGGTTTGCTTAGCCTTCAACTAGCGGCAAATGCCAGATACTGCAAAATGTTACTGTTACACAAGCAGTGTCCTGGATTTATTTATACGTATCCATCCAAAGACTAATTTCAACAAGGACTAGGACTGGAGTCCCTCTGAATACGGGGCTGAACTGCTCTGACCCTGCATTTCCAGCTCTGCTGCCTCTTCTCAGCACCGAGGTCCTGGTCCAGCATATCTGCATGGCCCGATGCAGGTCAGTGTGGTTGCTCTTATTTTGAGTTGGGATTAAATTCTCCCAGGTTTTAGGGTATCCTAGCACCCAGTGGCACCTCTCAACTAAAAAAATCACACCAGGATGACTGCCTTCTGTATACATGCCCCATGTATACAGGTCCTAGGTGCCTGGCTCACACACTGCTCCTGCTGCTTTCCCCTTACCTCCATGGATCTCCATCATACTCCTTTCCTTGGATATGAAGTTTGATTGCCTCCCTGCATGGCAAGAAATTCAGCATTTCCTGGGGCACTTCTTATCCTTGTTGGATGAGATGTACAAGACCATAGCATGAAGCCTCTGAACCCATAATTATCAATATGGGCCTCATCAGCTGCCCCCGCCATTTTCAAGCCTGGTAGAAGTTAATTCCTTTTAGCTGGGGACACAAAAGGAATAGCTCTAATGACAAAATGAGAGATCTGCTTGCATTGCTTGGGTAGCAGGGAAGAAGAGCAATGCCGCTGTGCAAAGGTAACCCCCCCTGACCCTTTCTGAAGGCAGAAGTTTCTCAATGTTCACTTCTGGGCAAGGAAGACTTGATGGGTTCAACCTGGGGTAAAAACTAGGTAGAAACAAAGATATCAGAAAAAATGCTTTGTTGAGGTGGAAAAGCCATCATTCCCAAGCTTATCAGGTCAGCATAAGCAGGCACGAAAGGGCAGTACCACTTATTCTCTGTCTATGCCGCCATCTTCAAGTATGAGAACTGGCCTATGCTCAGCTCAGGCCAGGGGTACTGATTTTCCCATCATGCTGAGGTGCAGCCAGGGTGGTCACGGGAGCAGGCGAGCAGGGACGTGGCTGCAGCTCGCAGCTCACCTTCCATGTTTTCTGGCAGAATTGGGTTTAATTGGGGAAAAGGCAGATTTATCAAAGACAAGCTGTTTAGCACAAACAAATTACCCTGAGAGTGTGGACAGGAAAAATGTGGAAAATAAAACCAGGTGGGAATCCCCACGGGCTCGTGTTTGACCACGTCTCTGTGCCTAGGGCTCCTATGTGGAAGCAGTTGGATAGCCGCAAGAGAAATTTTTTTATTCATATTTGTTTTGGGGCAATTTCTGGATCTGGACTTGCCCTTGAGTTAGATGGAAAGTGTATTTCAAAATGTTATATTACTGCACAGAACAGAAATTCTGGCATTGCTCAATCCTGTCTTCTGTGTATGAGGTGAAGCTGGGCATGGATTAAAAGCTCCTGCCCATTGTACTGTGCTGGCATCCAGCCCCTGCAGGTATGGTTCATAATGAGAGATTAATTAGGAACCAAGGAGTTTGCTGGCAACAGAATGATGCAGATGCCGACTTCTTTCAATAGAGCAGTGGCTGAGACTTCACATGCCCATAACGGGGCCGGAGGGGCCGGGGCATGGCATGGCCATGCTGTGTACAGACTGGGGGCACAGGCACAGCCCCTTTCCTCCTCCCAGCAACACAGCATGGGAATAGCTTGAAAATTAGGGGATTTTTTATCTGGAGACCTGCTTGGAACCTGGCATGCTGCTGGGCAGCCTGGCCTGACCCACTCAAAGGGGGTGTGGCAAACAGGAGAGGATTTCATCCAGGAGAAACCAAGACTGGGGTTCACCCTGGGGTTCTTCTAAAACTTTTCCTGTTTCTCATCTGAGCTGATGTCAATTTAAAATGCAAATGCAACCTTGAAATGGGAAATAGGAGCATTTTTGTCCTTGAAATGTCCGCACAAAACATTTCTGTTTTAATAAATACACCCTCTTTTTTTTCCTCCAGAAACATTTGCCATGTTTGGCCCAAATTCAGGAGTGGAGTAGAGAAGCAAACCTACTTCCCCCAAGGCTGAAACTCTCCCATCTCACCTGGGGGCTCCCACTCACAGAGGAGAAGGGAACTGATCCCATCAACTTTAATATTTCTATTATGAAGCCTAGATTAATTTTTATTCTTCTCTTTTGACTCCTTTGTTGTGTTTATTTCAAGGGATTTCTGTCACCTCCCTTCTATACTTCAATGTGCCTGAAAAATTTCTGTCAGGAGTGATTGTGTATGACTTGAAGAAAGTGCAATTTTTGAGACTTGAGTTCACTTTAATATCCCCACTTCTTTCTATTCTTTATTTTTCCCTCCAAATTAGTGCATCTCCACACTGAAGTTTCCCCATCTGACAACACTGTGTATGTTATTACTGCCACAAGACTTTTCCACCACTGGGTTCCTCTCTCTTCCATTTCTTGCTATGAATATGAGATTTGCAGGGAAGTGCCATGTGCTGAATATTTGCATCATGGCTCGGGAAGCTTTGAATAGGACTTCAGGGAGCTGAAAGAGACTTGAGGGCAATCCAAAATACTCCAGAGAAAATTCCCCAAAGTCATAGAAAAATATTTCCAAATGCCGATACTTCCACCCTTTACTCTTTAAATATATTATTGCAATAGACAGCTAGACAGACACTTACGTATGGCTGACATTAGCATGTAGCTTCTGCTGTCACCCACAGACAGGCTGCGTGGCTGGAATGATGATGTTTCAGTCCTGACTTTAGGGAGTTTCACATATCAGACAGTACTAAAAGAATTTTTAATTGGGCTCATTTTACTTTTTTTTAATCAGAAATGAGACAATGTGCACGAACCCCTGTGGTTACTGTAGTCTCAATCAGCTGCCAAATAATATTATAGAAGTTGTGATTGGATTAATGAAAAGCTTGTAACAAAATTATAGTTGTGAGGAAATTATCCTATTGGGGGCTTTAATTTAAACTAGTGGGACAAAATTAGTCCTAAATTAAAGAAAACAACTAATTGACTAGATATCGCTTGGTTGATAAATGCACCAGTAGAATCCTGGTCCCAGGGTGTCACTCTGCTTTTATAGGGTTTTCAAGGGAAAATGCACTTGGCAGCCTTGTTCCACTCCTTTCTTGCTTTTTTCCATGAGTGTCGTGGGCTGCTGCTCCTTGGCCCCGCTCCTGGAAGCACCAAGCCCTGGAGGTCACAGAATCATAGAATGGTTTGGGTTGGAAGGGACCTTCAAGATCGTCTGGTTCCAGCCTCCCTGCCATGGGCAGGGACACCTTCCACTAGACCAAGTTGCTCAAAGCCCCTTCCAACCTGGCCTTGAACACTTCCAGGGATGGGACATCTACAACTTCTCTGGGCAACGTGTTCCAGTGCCTCAACACCCTCACAGTGAAGAATTTCTTCCTTATATCTAGTCTGGATCTACCCCCTTTAATTTAAAACCATCACCCCTTATCCTATCACAACAAGCCCTTCTAAAAAGTTTGTCCCCATCTTTCTTATAAGCCTCCTTTAAGTACTGAAAAGCTGCAATAAGGTCTCCCTGCAGTCTTCTCTTCTCCAGGCTGAACATCCCCAACTCTCTCAGCCTGCCTTCATAGGAAAGGTGCTCCAAGCCTTGGATCATCTTTGTAGCCCTCCTCCGGACTCACTCCACAGGTACATGTCTTTCTTATGCTGGGAGCCCCAGAGCTGAATGCAGTGCTCCGGGTAGGGTCTCACCAGAGCAGAGCAGAGTGGTAGAATCACCTCCCTCAACCTGCTGGTCATGCTTCTTGTGATGCAGCCCAGGATACATTTGGCTTTCTGGGCTGCGAGCGCACATTGTTGGGTCATGTTGAGCTTCTCATCAACCAACATGCCCGCTTCCTTCTCCTCAGGGTTGCTCTCAATCCATTCTCCGCCCAGCCTGTATTTGTGCTTGGGATTGCCCTGACCCATGTGTAGCACCTTGCATTTGTCTTGCATAGGCCCACCTCTCAAGCATGTCAAGGACCCTCTGGTTGGCATTCCTTCCCTCCAGCGTATCAACTAATCCGGAGGGAAGGGATGGTTTGGGCCAGCCCAGGGGACCCTATGCTTCCTTAGGGATCCTCACCCCTCAGCTGGGGAGATCCAGCGCCCACATGGGCTTCCACCACTGGGACATTTAGTCAAGGTGAGGACTCATCTCTGCCATCCCTCATGTTCCACCCATGAGGTGGAGGTTCTTCTCAGTGATTGCAAAGAAACGGTCTCAGTGACATTCTCCACCAGCTTCTGACACCTGCCTGCACTGTGGTTTTGGGAACCGATCTGTTGGCTGCAGGGTGCTGGCCCCTTCCCTTAGTGCTGCCCTCTCCTAACTGCCATGGCAAAGCGGGATGCCCAGCCCACTGCCCTAGCTGAGGGTGTTCCCCATTTCAGGGCAGAAAAGGGTATTTGAAGCCCTGCAGGTCCCCAGGGTGTGGAAGAGGACAGTGGTGGCACTTCTACAGAAAAAGCTTTTTATTTCTGCTGGAGTCGAAAAACAGCCACCGATCCGTAAATGCAGAGCCACAGCTGTGCCTGGTGCTGGGGAAGGGATATATTTTCAGGTAACAGGGTTTTGTCTGTATTTCATTCAGTAACAAAGCTCAGATTTCCCCATAGCTGGGAAACTCTGAGTTTGCCTTCTAATAACCACAGAGGTGCTGGAGGCAGCGGAGCCCGTGGGACACGGTGCAGGAGAACCTGGCATGGTTTTCATCACCCTTTGTCCTGCTGATCTGGACCTGGTAAGAAGGTTTTGCGGGCCATGGCATTAACCTGCTGTATGCAGCTCCCATGCTGCAAGCATTCTGGGAAGTGATAAGTGGGATGGGGCAGGTATTTTGGCACCATCCTATCAGAAAAATCCCAAAAAGGAGGGGAGTCCCATCGGGGCTGACAGGGGGTCCCACTCTCCGATGTAGATGACCTGCAAAGGTGAGCCACTTTGAGACAGGACTCCTGGTGCCAGTAAAGGATGTCAGTAAGCAAATGTTAATCTCCCCCATACTTGAGGCCTGGTTAGACTGAGTTCTCCCTCTCTTTCTGAGGCCTCATTAGATCCCAGCAGTTTGCTGGTGGGTTAGTCTGCATTGCTCAACCAGTTGTCTGAGGAAAAAGCTCAGTTTCCTTCAGAAATTTTTCCTTTCCTTAAGAAAACATTTCATTTGCTTGCCTCTGTCATTGGCCCTCAAGTGGTAAATCCCAAGCAAATAAATCTGTATTTAAAGCAATAAATCCAGTGCCTTTCCTCTGAGGCTTTATTTTCTCATTTAGTGACCTCTTGTTCCCCATGTCTTTGACACTTCTTCGATGTGCATTAAGCAAATATGCAATCATCCTTTCATTCTCTATCTTTGCTTTCATTATGATTTTTTACACTTCATTACATTTCCCTCTATAATTGCAACTCTTTGTTGTCCCAAAGTTTTATGGCTCTTTCCTCCCTTCTCTCACTTCTTGTGTTTCTTTGTTATTGACGTTAGCTTTTCTTGACACTGTGTTCCTAGTACATTTTCTAGATGTCAAGCAAACTCTTAGGCCTAAACTCATTTATCTTTGAACACTTTCCATTTCCACTTCAGTGCTCTACCCCAATGAATTCCATCCAGAACTTCCTTTTCTTCTAAAATTGGCTGTGCTGCTTTTATTCAGCGTTCTTCCCTTTTTAGGCCTAATTATAAATCCGATTGTTCAGTCCTGAATGCTTCCACGAGCTCCATTCATTTCTGAGCGCGGTTCTGCCATAACTGCCGGGGGAAGTTGCGTGACTGCCCTTTCAAAATCCTAATATGATCTAGATGAGAAAAAGTGATGTTATTTCTAACTTAAATTAAACCCCAGCGCAAGATCAGGCTGTTAAGTGCCTCCGCTCTCCTCTCCTGTCGCCACATTTACCCACCTTAGAAAGTTTAAAGGAGAGTAAGGATGCTCTGTGGTGGGTTCATGGGTTTCTGGGGTTTTTCCAGCCCCTCACAGCAAGTGGCAGAGCTGCCGGGAGAGCTGGTGGGCACCGCCATGCCTCCCGCTGGCATTGAGTGCAAGGGTCTGTTGAAATCCCACTGTTCCAGCAAAAGCAGTTCAAAGTGGCAAATGGCTGATTCCCACAAACACAGACCACTGCTTTCCTTCAGAATTTTTACCAGCTGCTTGAATAATGTTCATTTGTAAATGGAAAGCATCACCCTTACTGACTTAATTTTGAGCATCTTTGGGATAAGTGGCCAAGGGGAAACACTTGGGTTTCGCCACAGCTCTCCACCTGAGGATTGCTGAGCTGTTTTGGCTGAATTTTGGCTCTGCAGTGTGCAAGGGCTGGTGCCAGGTGGCCAGGGCTGTGTGGGGAAAACCCACCTGTGGTTTGTGAAGCTTGCCTTGCTCCCAGGCTCTACATGGAGCTCAGCTCTTCAATGTCAAGGCAAACCATGCCCAGTGCTCCACAACCAAATGCCTAACTCCAGTCCGGATGGGTCCTGCTCTTACAGACTCAGACTACAGAGGCAGCTAAATGGCATGATGGATTTGATGTATCTCCAGATACATCTGCCTTTAGGCATGTTCAGGTGTTTAGGCTGCTTAGGTAGCTTCGCCTGGGTTGAGTGTTCCAGGAGGGGAACACACAGGCCTGGGAGCACAGTCTGAAACAGAGAACAGATGGGAACATGATGCTTTTCCTGTGGAAATGTTGGCAGGATTTGCTCAGCTTTCAAATGGGCAAGGCAGCACTCTTCTTTCTCCTCCAAAATTGCCCTTGGAGGGAGGTGATGACAAAGAGAATTGTTCTTGTCCACTTACTTACTGATTTAACCTGATTTCTTTCTGTTCTTTGAGCATCTGGAAAAAACATGAGTAATGTGATGACAAAGTTCATCCATTGCTCTGAGTCGAAGAGGAGAATGTCAGTGACTTTGCAGACCTGGGGCACTCTGTCATCCCCAGCTAGTGTGGGGGCGGCTCTGCTCTGCTCTCTAGGCATTGCTTTCTCTCAAAAGCCCAAGAAAAAGCAAACACTACTTCCTGGCCTGTCTTCTTGTGACCTTTCAGACTGGTGCTTAAGCAGTGTCACCAAGCCCAGATGATGTACGGTGATGGTCCAGTAGGAACATGAGCAATAGCAGTACACCCTGAAGCACGTATGTCAGTATGGTTGTGTATGGTGCACCAAGCACATCACTGAGCATTGGTGATTTTGAGTCTTGTCCATGGTGTAGGATCACTGGTGTGGCCACAGGCAGATAAACTTTTTGGGCTCTACTTCCCACCTGTAAAGCAGAGTGGCTATTGCTGACTGCATAGTATATATGGTGATACTGCTGTATGATGCTTAACTCTGCTGAAGGCTTTAAGATGCCTCACAAGTGGCTCTGTGTTCAGCTCAGTGATCCAAGGAGGACTTGCCCTTGTGAAGCTTTGCCAGTGCAGAGCAGTGTCCTTTGTGGAGAGGGGACAGACACCATCCAAATGCACAAATGCCCCCGTCAGGGGTTGCCACATGTCGCTCTGTGTTGATGCCACGAAGCACACAGTGATGGAGTGCTAAGGAGTAAAGCCCCTTTGGACTGAGAGGAACATCATCACCTATGTTGTGGTTCATTGCATTGGGCTCCTACTCTTTGCTGAGACAGTTGGAGAGGTGTTCAGACTCCCCAAGTGCAAACAAAGTCTTACAAATTACATGACCTTAGAGCCTGCGCCCTTTTGAAATCTGTACATTGATTTGTTAAATATTTTTGTTGTTTTTAAAGAACTTCCTTAAGTGAAATTGCTTGAAGTGGTGGCCTTCACCATGAATTGATTGGTTATGATGTGGTAACTGTCCCCAGGTGGTGCGGGGACATGGCTGGGGTATTTAGCTTCTGTCTGAAATTGTTATCCTAGTTTGCAGAACCATTAGGTTTTTGGAAGCTTCTGTGTGTGTGGGCAGGGTATTTTCCCTCCTCTTAAAATATCTGACAGAGGCAGCCAGAGAGACCTCTTGCAGCAACTTCTCTGTATCAGGCCAGTCACAGGAGATGACCTGAAATAAGCAACTATCATACACCATATCATGTAAATCAACAAATCTTGCAATTTTTCTAAGCTTCTACAGTTGGCTGTATCTGCTGGATGGCTGTGACTGGATTATTATAGTCTGTCATTTCAGCATGAATTCAGACACTATTTTAAGTGAGTATTATTTAATAGGCTGGAAGAAGTCTTTGGAGCTGTTATTATCTCTCATGTAAATGCACGGTAAATAAATCTGAGCAGGCGTATCATCTTTCTGATGGATTGTATCACTCCTGTGGAAAGGTTGAGGGGTTTGTACCACACCGGAGCTACCCGCCCTCTGCGGTGGCAAACAGGAGGAGCGCAGATCCCAGGATGGCACACAGAGGGATGTCACACTGCTGTGAGGACTGGCCAAGTTCTGCCTGGGCTGAGGCCCCATGCTTAAGGATGCAAAGCAAACAGCTTTGCTTAGGAGGACTAGGGTAAATAAGTTTAACACAAACTTCAGAGATTATTTCAGCAAGTCTGCATGGACTGACATCAATCTCTTCACTGCAGCAAGACACTGCCGTGCTGCCTGCAGGTTGTAGATGGATAGGGAACCAGGAGCCCGCTGGGGATGGAAAAATTTCAAGGTCCAAAGAGCAACCCCTGGGAAACCGCTGGCTTTGGAGGCCTAGGAGCTATGGGGAAGGACTGCACAGCTTCACTGTTTATTAACAAACAGCAGAGAGTCATGAAGAGTGAACAGGGTGGAGGGATAAAATCCAACGCAGTGCATAAAGCTGCTTGATGGGGATGCTGCTGTAAGAGACATCCATGGCAGGGGAAAACAGGATCTTCCGATTACAGTCTTGAAATTGCCATTAAAGTAGGTTACATTTGTACTCATTCTCCATCCCTGCCCCAGCCTGGGTGAGCTGCCTCCGGCTGTACCATGCCCAGCTCTGGCCACAGCCGGCAGGCCGCCCTCGGAAGCAGGCAGCAGTCCCCAGCTGCCTCGTGATATTATTATTTTTTTATTCGCCTCAATAAAAATCTGTGATTCATTAAGTGCTTGTCATGTTGTGATACGTGGATCAGGAACTGATCAATAGCCAGCCAAATTTAATAAAAAGGAGCTCTATTCTTGGGAAATGAGCTTGTTACCATGCCAACTATCGATCTTTCCTGACAGGCTGCTGTAAGTCTCAAAATGGGGTCCTGATGGGTAGGTTGGTCTCCCTGCCTGCCTGCCAGCCAGCCAGGAATGATGCCGATTGCAGCCTCTGTATTTAAAAGACTTTGGAGACAACCTTATTTTTTAATACTGCCTCTATGTAATTCTTTGGCAAAGGTTCTAGATTGCCTGGAGCTAGCGGAAATCATCCAAAGGCTTTATTTTTCTTACTGACTCTAAGGTGGTGGAAATATAAGACAGAAGGGAGCAGAGCATTGGTTCTGCACCGGAGCCTCCCGGGGCGGGGTGGGATGGAGCCCGATGCCAGCCCACATGGCTGCCTTGCTGGTGCGTGATGTGCCAGCCGTTGCCTTGTCCCTGCCTGCCACCAATGCTGCAGCATTTTCCCTTGTGTCATTAGTAACTTAACGTGAGCCAGATGGTGTTAAAGAGCACCAAACTGATCCCTGCCAGGTGGATTTCTCCAGCTGACCGTGGTAAACAGGACAGATTTGCATTCTGAGGAAGAGATGCTCTGCGGAGTCCTGCAGGTCCCAGGGTCACCCTGCTGAGCTTCCCACGCTGACCCTAAGCCCCTAAATTTGAAGCATTGGTGTAGCAGCCATCTCTGGCATGGGTGACACTGAAAGATTTGAGAGCAAAAGCTGAATATGGATGAAGAGGAAGGGGTTTGTCAAATGCAAATAACCTGTCCCAAAGGTTTTGATTTGCCTGATTGGTTTGCAGTGTTCCTAGATTTTTATTTGCACTTTATTCTCCTTTTATTTCTCAGAAGGAGGGTGGACAGGGCTGTTTGCTTCCTGGGAAGGCTGTGTGGGGACCCAGGTCGTGCCCTTACCTCTGCCAGGGGCTGCATGGCAGCCTGGCACAAAGAGGAAACATTTTCCAAGTACAAAACGCACCGTGAGTTTTGGCCCCATCATTCTCCTTCAGGGCTTTGTCCAAAACACACCGGGATCAGTAGAGACAGATTTCACTGGGCTCTGTCCCTCTCCCAGTCCAAACCATTTAAACACAGTGGCCCACGTCCTCCAAAACAGCCACAGGTCAGTGTTGGAGAGTTTAAGAATGAATGGTTAATTGTATTTGGGGCATCAAAAGCTTTACAGGCTTAGAAAAATCCAATTCCGTGCTCAATACAACCCCTGACACTTTTCTAGAATGGTTTATCCAGCCAAAAGTGAGACAAAGGTAGAATTTGATGTGGAAGATCTCACCAAAGTGACTTGGGGAGAGGGAGTGCGATGTAATTCCTTCATGGCTTTTCCAGATTGCATACTGTAAAGCTTATTATGATTTGACATCCACATTAGCCCTGCTTTGGGTGGGGGTTTGGACTCAAGACCTCCAGGGTTCCCTTCCAACCAACATTTTTCCATTATTTCATCTCAGAGATGTGATGTGAGGTCTAACACAGAAATGAAAATGCGACTGGTATTCTTGGGTGTTCAGACTTGGAGGGCAATTAGAGCTGACATCAAAACCTGAATATTTCTCAGAACTATTTGTGTATGTGAGGTGCCAGAACAGTCCTAGTCCCTTGGCTGAGCAAAACAGAGGTTATTGAACAGTGCTGTTTGCTGCAGTTACCGGAAAGGTTGCCAGCAGCAAGCGCCTGCCCTTGTGTCTGCTCTCAGCATTCCTCCTCCCTGGGCTTAGCTCATCCCAAACTCCCCATTTCAAGTTTCCTTCTTTCAAAGATTTTCTCTACTAAAAAGCAGGAGAAATGTCCATAGAGTTCATTAACATGACTCATTTAATGGAAAGGTCCTTCAATATATAACAAAGGTGAAATTCTTCAGTAAGGTTTAATAACTCCCAACCTCTCTCTGTCCCTGCAGTATTTCACAGTGGCGTGGCACGGCAGCGAGCGCTGAGCAGAGGCGGGGTGGAGCAGCTCTTTGAATTAAGTGTATGCATGCCAAATTGAGCCTAAAGTAAAACTTTTCTTAAAATCCAGTTGGTTTGGGGAATGGACTGCCAGATTGGATCGCCACTGACTGTGCAGAGCCCAGCAAGGTTTTAACACAATACCGACTGCATATTCTGTCTTCTGTTGCAGATTGCACTGGAGCCTTGGAGACAAATGCGACCAGTCGGGTGCCAACAGCAGTGTGATGCTGACAAGAGAGAGGGGCCCCTCCGAAAGGCGCAGGAGGAAGGCCAGCAGTGCTGTTCGCAGGAGCAGGGCTGCAGTTCCTGCTGCCGTTCCCAGCAAGCAGCCCCTGCCCCGCTCCGCCAGCCCAGCTTTTGCCTCTCCACCAGCAGAGATCGAAACAGCCCGTCAGGTTAAGTGGGAATGCCAGCAGCAGGATAACCAATTTGGAAAATACCTCTTGCTTAGGAGCGAAAGTTGCCACAAGAGCAGCCCAGCTCACCAGGGTTAGCTCTGCGGGCAGCTGCCTTCCCTGCCTGCCAGGACCGAGCGGCTCCACATCAGCACGAACACAAGCGAGGGGAGAGAGACCAAGCTCAGGGGTGCCAGAGGGTTTGTGTTTTCCTGAACTCAAGGAGCCTGCTCTGCAGTTTTTAAGATGGATCAGCAGCCTTACATCGCATCGTGATTTGGCTGCAAGTTGAGCCGAATGTGTATTATCTCCCCAGGCTCATGGTATGCCTCTCCTCCCCACCCAATATACGAATATACAGCAAGAGTTTTACAGACAAGATAATGTGTTTTGGCTGCACGAAATAGTAATGTTCTTCCTATAGGAGAAAAATTTAATTTTGCTCTGAATTCCACTACAACCAGACAGCTCTCCATTTATATCCTGGATAATAAATCAAAGCAACATGAAGTCTCGTGCACAGAACTAAAGTAGTTTCTTAAAGCAAATTTGGCAGGAAATAAGTCATAATCTTAAAAAGCCAGTTCACTCCCCATATACAGTAACCACCAACTCTGCTAAAACCTGCAAAAAGGCACGAAAAGTCATTTGGTGAAAAACAGAGAGAAATCTGTGAGCTGTAGCGGTGCTCTGTGAGACAGGCTGTATGATTCTGGTATCAGGATAACACATAACTTTGTCAGAGAAATCACCCCATGAGTTATCTTCGACTCCCGGGTTTGCAGTGCCCAGGTACTCAAATACCACAAGGGCCCTTAGTTTGGCTTCGTATACAGATGTACGAAGGGGTCATGCTGGTACCACATCCTCCCTCTGTGCTTTTCCTCTTTCTTCTTGCCTCCTCAGTTAATGTTGTTACTTTTTCTTATTTTTTTCCAGCCTTTCTTTCTAATTTCTGTTTTTATCGTGCAAACATGCCATGGCAAAGCGATGTAAGCAATGCATAATATATTTGCAGTAATGTATGATTCATTTACTAGCTTTCATAATTAATGTGCCTGTGTTTTACATACACAGTACTTCCTGCATGCATTTTATGATGTGAACACTCTTCAAAATCTAATAAAATGTAATCCATTAAAAGCAATAGTACTATTCCTGTGATGAGATTTGTGTGCAGTTTTGCAGCAGCTACAGCAAGAACTTGATGCCAAGTTTATATCCTAAACACCGATTTTATGCTGCTCTTTTATGTAGCTCCTAATTCTCAAGGTGGAATTTATTATAATTATATATATTATTATAGTGATACCACAGTTGGTCTGGGTATCATCTGCTTTCATACCCTGAAAGCTTTCCAACCCAAATAATTTTTCTATCTGCTGTCTCAAGTTCAGGAACAACTACAAAATTATTTTGAATTTATGAAGGAATATATACAGCAGCATCTGTAAAACATCAGCTAAATAATGCCAGCATCTGCACCTCCAAAACACTCATCCTTGCCTGGGGTTTGGTGGGGCTGAGAGCACACACAGCCTCGTGGTCTGGGCCCGAAGACCCTGTTCCCAAAGATATTTATGCATCTAGTTGCCATCAGTATCAGCAAGAGTTAGGAACTGCCAAAGAGCTCGGGCATTCACGTTATTTACACATTATACTGTTCCCAGAGAGGATATGAGGACCCCAAATTATTTTGCACCCCATGGAAGAAAGCCGATGTAGCCATTTGTGTGTTGTTCCTTGACACACTCTTCCAGGCAGATGGATGAGAGCTTTTCATTTCCTGTCTTCATACTAAAAATGTGTGCAAAATAATTTCTAACAACAAAATCCACACTTATGAACGAATCAATCTAACATGGATATATTGAAAATTCAAAATGGGCATGAAAAATGGATATAATTTCCAGTATAGGGCTAGAAATCCTGATCCCATCTCTCCAGATACCAGGCTGACATTTTGCTTGCTGTCCTCCAGCTGAATCCTCATTAAAGCCAATGGGCACAAACAATCCCAGCTCAGTGGCGGCATGGGCTTGGGGGATTTACCTCTGCCAAGTCTCTGACCGCAGGCTCGGGCAGCCAAATCAGCCCTGTGCTCCTTGTGCATTAGCACTTCACACCTGCACAGCACCTCGGCACTGCCTTAGCTGTCAGCAGGTGAGGAGCATCACTGACTTTAATAAATTAAGCCTGGGATTAGGTCTTGTGGGGTTAATTTTGATCTGTGTGTACTTGGGTGTGTGTAATAAGGAAAAAAATGCAGGATTTTCTGAATGCTGCTGGTTGGGACAGCGAGGGGATGGCTGTACCTTCAGTATCACTCCAACTCACTGGTTTTGCTGGACTTGCATCAGGCTTTCCCTGAAGTATTTGAAATGCAGATTTTTTTCAAAGGTATTTAAGCACAGCTTTTGGACTTTGTTCTGTCCCTCCTGGTGAATGTTTCCCTGCTGGGGCAGCTGCCTGTGCTGCATGGGCAGCTTTGCTGTTTCTCTGCGAGGGGGATCAATGCAAACCTACAGGTAACCGGTGTAGTGGCTGATTCTGCTCCAAGATAGGAGCTGCTTCCCTTCCCCAGTGTGGCACTAGGGAAAAGGTGGGAAAACCTTTCACGTAGAGAAATGAGCTAAAGACCCTAAGGCCCAAATCCCACCGTTTAGAGAGATCGATACTGCTGTTACTGTTGGGAAGCGAAATCCTGTGCTGCAGCAGCATGAATCTGATGTGCTGTGTCCCTGCCTAGGGCCCTTGTGTGGGCTCCTGGGCTGGGGGACACACATGTCCGTCCCTCTGGCAGCATGCTTAGCCTTGTGCTTGGCCACCTCTCGCCTTGTGTGCTGCAGGGAGGCAGTAATGGCAGTGGGAAGGGATGCCTGGCACAGAGCCTCCTGGCATCTCAGAGGGAGGCTGATAAAAGTGGTTGTTTCTAATCTTTTCTAGTTCTGACTGAGAGCTGGATTTTTTTATTCCTTCGGTTGAGGACACTTATTTTAGCATTGTGTTGCATGTACTGCTTGGACCTTTGGGGCTGAAGGTTATCCTGTATTTTTTCCCTAGGTTTTGTTTAGTTTCATATGTTTATTCTTATTTCTACCTTTGCTTTTTTTTTTTTTTAAGAACTGCTAAATTCATTATTTAGACAAGAAAACTCATGTAAATGTACCTCTGTGCCCTGTAAAAGGTCAGGAAACACAAAGAAGTATAGGGGAAAGGGATGAAGCGACAGTGCTGTTCTGAAACACCTGATATTTGAAAACTGTGTTTTAAGTGAGTCTTTTCAATATTGGAGACCTGGTGGTGTCTTTTGCCTTTGGCAGGTGTGTGCAGGTGATGCTGAGCCTTTCCTGGCTCCTGCAGCTGTACCCATTTTGCTGCAATTCCAGCAGGTGATTTTGCCATGGCGTTCTTTCTCCTTCTGCCAACAAAGCTATGGGGGGACTGCTCCCCTGGGCGGGCAATGACCCTGTGTTGTACCTATGCAGAGCTCTGGATGTGTGACAACAGGAGTGGCCAAATGGCCTGGCTGCAGCCTGGACTGTGCTGTGGCTCACGCTGGCACACGAGTGGAGCTTGGCCTTGGGGTGGGCTGCTGCCCCTCAGCCCCAGCCTGCAAAGTGCCACATCAGAGCTCTGCTCTCCAGTGTCAGGGCCTCTGGTGTCCTAAATGGGTGAGAACCCCCTGGGACACGTGTCTACCCAGGTGGCCTCCTGCCCCCAAAGTCTGACCTCCAGCTGGGAGGTCTCTGCCCCTCCAGCCACCTCCCCTCAGCATGGTCCCTCCCCTGACCCCCAGACAGCACTGGCTCCAGGTCTGCCTCCTGTCAGCTGGGGTGAAGGGGCAGAAAGTCCCCTTTGGGGGAGGTTTGGGGAGGGAGGAACAGCTCAGCCGGGCTCAGCGGGAGCCTCCCGGGAATGCAAGAGCAGCTCCGGCACACGCAGGGGGCTCGGGATCTTCCCCTTGCGTGGCCTGATGCTGCAGCCAGGAGGGCTGAGACCCTGCTCAAGGCATCGCTTTTGAGGAGGGTCAAAGGGGCAAGTTTTTTGGGGGAAGGGGGGAAATGCAGGACAAATGCTGAACCTGGAAGACCTTTACTCTGCCTGATGTGGAGGAAAACTCCCAGGGACGTGCCAACAGCTAATTACTGCTCGAATGGGGTGAGGTGGGAATCTGCAGACCCCTTTTGAGGCGAGGGGGGAGCGGAGAGGGGCAGGGAGCTTGGGCGCTGCCGGCAGCACCCCCTGCTCCACCCCACCTCCACCAAGCACCGTGCCCGGGGTCCTGCGATGGGGTGCTTTTGCGGCTGGGGGGGGGTTCCTCAGACGTGCTGTGGCGGGGGGTTGGGGGGGCCGCAGGGACTTTCCGCGGGCGGGGAGCGGCAGCGCGGATGTCTGAGCGCTTCTTCCTGCAGGGCACGGGCTGGCTCCCGACATCCGAAGTGCCAGGGGTTTAAAGGATATAATATGTATATACACTTAATGTAATTGTTTCCCCTGCACCAGCAAGCCCCGGCTTCATTTGCACCATTAGTTCTCATCGTTTCGGGGCGGGCTGCCATGCAGCAGCCGCCGCCTGTGCGTTTAACGGGAAATAAAATAAAAATAAATGTCCGCATCTGTCCCGTTTTTAAGGCAAACGGCAAAATCATTTCGTGTCTCCCGGTCGGGCTAGATCGGCCCAAGGACCGTGGGGAGACCCCAACGTCTGGAGGAAACTTGCAGCCCGCTCCTGCAAACGAGGGGTGCGAAATCTTGTGAGATAAAATGATGGAGCAAAGCCGGGGGGGGAAGGGGGGGGCGGGGGATCTCTGTAAATAGGACGAGCATCGGGAGCCTTTGTGCCCAGGTCGCATGGGAAGACGCAGGGGCGTCGGGGATGCCCGTCCCCTCTTTGCGGTCTCTGACACAGTGACATCAAAGGACCGGCCGGGGGGGTCTGGGCACAGCCGTCGCCCCGAAATTTGCGTCTGGGAAAAGAGACAAAACCAGGCGATATTAATATATTACTGAACGGCGAAATATTGAATGTTTCTGTACGTGCACGTTGCCAAAGGTTTGCACAGTTTGTCTGAAAACACCCGGAGCTGGAGGCGGAGGAAAGGGAGGGGGATTGTAATAAAAACCATTTGCCACTTGTCTTCAATTAGAGTCCAGAAATTTAGCAAAAAGAAAAAAATGTCTATTTTTTTTTCTCACTTGCCGTCGGGATCAAGAGGTAAACGCGGCGCCCCTGCAACGATTCCAGGGCTTCGCGTTAAAAGGAGAGAGAAAACACAGGCGGTATTGTCGCGATTCGTGTCGGCGTGGCCGGCGGGGTGGGGCACAAGCCCGGTCGCCCCCCCCAGCCCCGCCGGTGGCTCCTGCCCCTGCACACACCTCCCCGTGCTCCGCCGCTTTCCCCCCGCTGGAAAGGGCTTCTCCGGCCGGAGCCGCCTCCCTCCCCCCCTCCCCCGACGGGCTGCGGGACCCCCGCGGGGCTCGGGACCGGCGGGACGGGGAGAGCCGGCGCCGGGGGGCTTCGCCCTGCGGCTCCCCGCAGCCCTCAGCCGGGCGTGCAGCGGGCCGCGGGGAGCCGTTGCAAGGTGGGGTGCCCTTGGGTTTTTTTTCCCCAGTGCCACCGGGGGAGCCCCAGGCCGACGGGGCTTCTCCCTGCCCGGGGTGGGCAGCCACGGAGCCTCCCGTCCCCGCGTCCCAGGCAGGTGATGGGCACCTCGAAGCTCATCCCGGCCCCTCCCCGGCCCGATATTCCCCCTGCATCCCAGTGTCCGTGACAAATAGAGGCAACGTTGAGACGGGAAAGGGGGAGGAGGGAGAGAAAGACGCACACAATAGCCAGGCAAATTGTTAGCAACTCCGGCGTTTGGGGAAGCCGGTACTGTAACTGCGCTCTCATCAGTCACCGCTCCTGAAGTGATAGTAAAAATGCATCTAAACATGCTGCGGTGTGATATATAAAAGCACAGCGGGATGAGCTGCTTTCCAAAAAGGGACTTGGTGATTGGATATGCCTTGGCATGATTGACAAGAGCTTAGTTTGGTAAAGAGAAGACACGCAAGCTTTCACAGCGGGATTTCTTTTCTAAAATATATCACACTAGCCTTTGAAAAGCGCCGCACACTATAAGGGAAATAAGGTTGCTTTATAGTGCGCTGACATTTCTTTAAAACACAACTAAGATCAAAAAAAGAAATAAAATGTGTTCCAAACACAATGTTTTAATTAGTTTATTCTGTGCATTTGCTTTTATCTGGTGTATATATCACGGATCCCCACCCTTTAATTAAAACAACTGGCTGCCTATACAACAGCAGAGACAAACGCTTAACTTTCTCCTTTGTAGCTACAAGCAAGCGCAATTTACTACAGCTCTCGGAACCGTTTTTAAAATAAACGTGGACGCCTTGAAAGCTATCGGGGAATGGGCGAAGGTAGCGGGAAATGGCTGTTTCCTGGCTTTGAAAACTTGAGAGGATGTGAAGTCCCACGGCCAGCCCTGCCCGCGCCCTGCCCGCAGCGCTCGCCCGCGGGCTCGCAGCCCCGCCGGGGGAATTTAAAGGCAAGGAGGGCACAGAGCTGCCTTCAGCTGGGAGCCGCAATTGAAGGGCTGCGCTGGGGCTTTCCGTTTGCTTGGTTGCTTTTTGGATTTGTTTTGGTTTCTCTCTTTCTCCTTTTTTATTTTTCCTTTTTTTTTTTTTTTTTTTTTAAATATTTATCTATCTATGTATTTCTTGGTGCGGTCCCCATCAAAGCCCGGGTCACCACAAGCCCCCCCACCGCCACCGCCCTCTCCGGGCTGATCACTTGAAGCACCTTTTCCACCGCGATCTCCCCTCACCTCTGCCCGACCAGGTTCTCGTTACAGAACAGATCCTCCGGGAAAGGGAACTTAAAAAATCATTTAAAAAGCATCGACTCCTTCACCCCGTGGCAAGCGCACCGCTTGCAGGGGCGGGTAATCGTGCCGGGGGGCCCAGCTGCTGCCCCCGGGACCCGGGGTGCGCTCCCTGCGCGCCCGCGTCCCGCAGCGCGGGCCCTGCGTGGGGCAGCGGAGGAAACGCGCTGCCTCAGGGTATTCGATAGGAAAAATGGGGGAGGGGAGGTCAGACCGGCGGGGGGGTGTCTATCCGCCCGAAATCTGGGGACTTCGGTGGCAAGAGGGGAGCTGTCTCTCTCCGAAGCCCCGCAGCCGCAGGCAGAGGGTGAATCGCCCCGGTGCAAACCCGGCCCCGGGGCGGCGGGGGAGTGGGGTGGGGGTGTTTGGGCAAGAGCCCCCGCCCCACGCCCCGCTGCTGTTACTCACCCCGCTTTGGCTCCACGGCTTCGAGCGGGATTTTACCGGGGAAAGCGGGTCCCTTTGCGGGGCTGTTTTCCCCACGGAAGCGGGGCTATTTAACCCGCGGGGGCGGCCGGGCCCCGTCGGGGCTACGGGCGGGAGGCGCCGCGGGAGCCCTTCGTTCCCCTCTCCGGTGAGGGGAGCGGGAGCGGGAGCGGGTCCTGCCCCGCAGCTGTGCGACGGCACCGCTTTTCCTGGGGATAGGGAAGGAAAAAACCAAACCAAACCAAAACAACAAGGGGAAAAGTGAATGGGTAGCTCAGCCCAAGGGGACGGGCGGGGACGGGTCCCCGGGCCGGAGGCGCGAAGGGGGGCTCGGCTTCGTCCCCGGCACCTTGGGGAAAGCCCCGGTGGTTGAGGGCTGGACGATGCGATGGGAAGGAGGATGGCAGAAGGCGAGACGTGGAAACGGCACAGCCCTAGTTTTGGGGTTGTTTTTTTTGTTTGTTTGTTTTATTTTCCTGAAACCTGAAATCGTTCAACACGTTGTTCCAACACGTCCTAGGAGCTGGCGAAATCGTGTCCCCATCTTTAGGGGATGCCTGGAGGTGGGAGACACTCTAGGTGCCCGCCACCGCGGTGCCCGTCGGTGCGCCCGGACGGCGCTGCAGGAGCCGGTGCTGGGCACACGGCCCGACCCCACGGGCTGGGGCCGGAGCCCACCTGCGGCTTCCCCCGAGGGCCCCCTGCTCCCCCGGGCCACCCCGCAGTCCGCCGCCGGGGCGGCACTAGACAGGTCCGCTCCAGGGCCGCGGGGAGCCGGGTCCCCCGCTGCCGACCCCTCGCCCCCGGGCCGCGGCTGCACCCGGTGCTGGGGAAGACAAGCTCGAAGCGAGAGGAAACTCCCGCGTTCTCCCCCGCCCCCCCCCCCCGGGACAGGGAGACCGCCCGATCCCCCAGCACACCCCGGCTCTCGCAGTGTCGTGGGTGTCTCTGCAGCCGTCCCCACCCGGAGCCTGGCAGCTACCCCCGCTTGGCCCCCGGCAGCTAGAGACCACTGGCTCCGGCCTCTGGGGGTGCCGGTACAAACGGGGCAATCGAACCCGTTTAACGGGTTTGTTACCACCGGGGTTTACACCTGCTGCGAGGCCCCAGGGCGGCGCGGCGGGGAAAGGCGGGCAAGCCCCGGGTCCAGGGACGGGCTGGACTAGGGCTGATTTGGGGACGGACCCCCACGTCCCCCGGCTGCTCTGTCCTCTGCGGTGCGCTCGGGACGGGGTGCGTGGATCCCCGCTGCGCCTGGGCAGGGGCGCCGAGGGCAGCTGCGGGGGGTGGCCGGAGCCTCCCGGGGCCCGGCAGCCGTCGAGGACGGGCCGAGCCGCTCGTCAGCGCCGCCTTGTGCCCGGCCCCGCTCCGGGCCCCGCGGCGGGCACGGGCGGAGGCGGCCCCGCAGCCCCGCAGCGCCGCAGCCCCGCTCGGGTTTTTGGAGGGGGTGGGTGGGAGGCTGTAGAAGCGGGGCGGGGGCTTCGCAGGGGATCCGTGCAGGACCCCTCCTGCCCTCCCCCTCCCGGTATTCCCGTGGGTTCCTGACAGCATCGCCGCAGGGCAAACCCCAGCCTCAGCACGGCCGGGGGCAGCCGTCGGGGCCTGCCGGCCCACCTGGGCTCGCCGTCGGGTGGGGAGGCTCTACCCAGCCGGCACCGACCCCGGGCCGGGACAGGAGGGGGCCGGGTACCTAGGAGCGGGCTCGGAAATAGGCAGGGCGCGGGGGCAGCGGCCCCGGCCGGCCGCGGAAAGGGCCGCTCTGCCCTGGCAGCTGATGCCAGGCCGGGGCTGCCGAGGCCGGGATGCCTCCCCGGAGCCCGGGGCTTGCGGTTGCCCCTCAGGGCTCAGTCACGCAGAAAGGCTGACTAAAGTCTGTGTCCCCCGCAAGAGCGGGACAATAGAGCCACCCTCCGGGTCACAGGTCACCTCCTCGCTGATTGAGATATTCGCCGCTTCCCCCCACCCCCTCCGCTCCTCGGAGGCGCGGGGGGATTTCAAGGGGGCGGCCGGAGGGTGAGGATGCTCTCGGCCGGGCCGGGGTACCAGACGTCCGGCTTCCTTCCTCATCCTCCAGCTCTCGGGGCTGCACCGTGCCTCGTACCTACGGCTTTGCAGGGGACTTTCGCCCCCCCTCTATTCCAGAGGGTGGCCTTCCCCGGGGTTATGCCGGTGCGTGGGCGTCTGGTTGGGTGGGCACCCCAGGGAGCAGGGGCACCCCGCGGGGCTGCGGCCATGGTTTGCCTCGGCCCCCTTCGGGGCGACGGGACCCATTTATTCTGGAACACCTTTAACTCGTCCTCGTGGTTTTCCCCACTCGCTTCCGAGCCCGACGAGTGTCTTCCACGCAGCTGAACGGTGATTTTCTTTTTTTTTTTTTTGGGGGGTGGGTGGGGTGGGGTGAGGTGGAACTTCTCCCCATCACCACCGAACACGCGGCAAAACCCAGCCCGCGGGAGAGGACGGCGGTGCCGTCCCGGCTCCCCGGGCTACAGGACAGAGCCAGCTGGCACCCACATTTCCTCGCCACTCAGGTCTTCCTGCTTGCCTCCGCCTGGCCTTTGATATTCCTCGCCCCCTCCCCGCGCCGAAGTTCAGACCTGTTTACTCCAGCCCGTACCTCTGAAGTTCAAATGTACAAGTGATTCCCCCCCACCCCCCCCACCTCCGCTGAGTGACAGCTACAATGGAAATGTCTCGTTCGCTCCTGGTTTGCATTGAATTACAGTGGAGATGCAATATGTTTATGGCAGGAGAAAAACTACCGGTCTTTACGCTTGTTAGGGTTATTCATTTATCCGCGATACAGCGCGGTTTAAAAGCTCTTTAGGGCGTACGGAATATTCCCCTCGGCAGCCGACTCGCAGGTCGGCGCCGGGGATTTTTGTTGCTGTTTCCCCGGGTTTGTTTTGCCTTTTCCTCTCCCCCTCTGTGCAAGGGACGAGGGAAACCCGCGGAGCCGCCGATCCCCCGCTCCGGGAGCCCTTGCCCAAACGTCATCTGCCCCGCCGCGAAACCCGCCGTAACGAGTGGGCACCCACTGGGGACCATTTTTTTTTACCCCGCGCTGCCCTGTCAGTGCAGGGCCGAGACATTGCGGTCTTTCCCCCCCTGGCAAGGCTCCCCGCACCGTACAGAGGTGCGGAGGCGGGGCAGCGTTAAGCCCCGAGGGTCCCTGGGCCAGAGTGGGGGGCAGCACCGGGGGAACCCGGCGGAGAGGTTCGGGTCCGCCGCCATGCGGGACACCGGCGGGGTCCGGGAGCGGAGGGACCGCACCGCTTCCCAGGGGTTTCATATTTTTGTGGTTGTTAAATTCCCAAATCATCCCAAAGGGGGGAAAAAAAGGTTAAAAAAAAAGGTGGTGGAGGAGAATTACAGGAATATCTGTTCTTGACATCTTTCTCTGCCTTCCCCTCGCGTTGGGAGCGTGACGGGAGAAGGGGAGGCTGCGAGACTACTTTCCTGGGTGCTGTTGTTTGCAGGTTTGCAATTGAGATAGATTTTAAAAAAGGAGGGAGAGATGTGATATTCCCCCGCCTCTGGAAAAGAAATTGGGATCGGCCAGAAATACAGCTGAATGAAAATGGAATTTATTGAAGTGGTAAAAATCATACAAAATAAATTATACTTTTTTTTTTTTTTTAATTACGAAAGGAGGGAGGAACCACAGGCCGAATCGACAATGCCCTTAAAAAACAAATGAATGCATTTTATGCCATTTTTGTCCCCGAACCGGCAAATTCCAGCCAGGAAGGGCTCGGGTGTAAATAGCGCCCGTGCGGCTGTTGCTGGGGGCCCCCGCCCAGGCAAAACTGGCAGGGCACAAATGATAAACGTATAAAAAAGGATTTACAGGTTACTTGATGCAGCCCGATCCCCAAGTACGCGGCGGCACGGCGGAGCTACGGGCGCCGCTTTGCAAAGCCGCCAAACTCTCCCCGAAACGGCGAGTCCTCGTCCAAAGCTACGATCGCTTCTTTTTACAGCCCCCCCCCCCCCCCCCCCGGGATGAGTTTCCCGAAGCCCTGCGGTGCCGCCGCGCGGGGATTTTTCTAGGCGATAAAACAAAATTATTTTTTAATTTTTAAAATCTTTTTAGAATATTTTGAATTTTTTTTTAAATCTTCTCCGGCCGTAGAGGCACGTTCGCTCCCTCTCTCCGAGCCGGAGGGTTTCTCAGCCCACCCCCCCCCCGCCCGGCCTCAGTCCCGCGTGGCGTGGGCACCTGGGCAGGCAGCGCGGCGCGGCCCCGCTCTCCCGCCGCCTCTCCGCCGCCGCCACCGGCCCGCCCGGCCCCGGAGCATCCCATTAGGGCCGGATAATGCGCCGGGCTACACGTGAGGCCTCGCACAAGCCGGGGTCAGTCGCCCTCGGTCGCTCCAGGTCGGCGACTTCAGAGGCGCTGCCCTCCCCGGCGCTCAGCTAACGCCTAATTGAATTATGCCCCCCCCCCCCCTTTTTTTTGCGCCTTTTTTTTTTTTTTTTGGGGGGGGGGGTGTTGTTGTTGCCGACAGGACCCAAGACGTGCGGGAGGTAATTAATTACCTCCGGACCCAGGCAGGTAGAGCCGCCGCGGAGCAGCGAAGGGGGGAGCGCGGCCTCGCCGGGGACACCCGGGGGCCGCAGGTCGGTGCCCGGGTGTCCCCGGCCATGCCCCGGCTCCCGAGCTCCCGGCCACGCCGCGGAGGGGGCTCCGGTCCTGCCCGGCCCCCCCCGCGTGTCCCCCTCCCCCCCCGCAGCGAAGGCGGCCCCGGCACCCCCGACGGGTCCCCCCGGGCGGGCCCCCCGCGCTCCCGCCTCTTGTTCTGCTGCGACCGTGCATTAACGGCAGCGAGGGACTCACCTTCCAACTTTGGGACTGATCTTGGCGGCCGTGGCCTGGGAAATTTGAGTGTTTGACGGGCACTGGTGTTACCTCTCGGGGAGATTTTATATCGGTGGCGCGCTTTTTTGTCTTTTTTTTTTTTTTGTTCCCCCCCCCCCCGTAAACCCTAAAATAAAGAATGCGAAGTCTTTCCCGGGGCTGACTGGGGGGAGCGATGTGAAAGGGCCGCCGTTATAAAGCGCTGCTTGAAGCGGGCTCTCAATGCGCTTCTGAACTTGATCAGATTTTACGTTTCCTGCAGAGAGCCGGCGGCGAGGCTGAGACCTGCCCAATAGCCAGACTTGGGGGCTCAGCAAAGCTCAGGATATTACAATTACAGCCATCTTTCTTTCTGCCTTTTATTTCCACTCTTGCTCCCCATAGTTCTTTGCAAATGCTTTCCAGAACAGAAAATGAGTGGATTTATAGCGCTGTCTGCAACTGATAATTATTCCAAGGCAGAACGTTGCCTTTGCAAAATAAAATTAAAAAGAAAAGGGGGGGGGGGGGGAAGGGAAAGAAAGAGAGATGGGGAGGGAAAAAAAAAAGATAAACGAATGTAGGAAGAGCAGGGCGCGGAGGCGGCGTGCCGGGGCTGCTCGGCCGCGCTTCGCGGGGCGGCGGGGAGGAAGAGGAGGGAGAGGAGGGAGCACGGCTACCCACGGAGCGGGGCGCGACCCCCCGCCGGGAACGGGGCGGCTGGACCAGGGCCGGCTGCGCCCCGCGCCTCCCGTGGGCCGGGGGAGCAAGAGCGGGACCCCCCGCTGGGCTCGGGGCGCTTCTGCCCTCGCCGTTCGTCGGGAAGGATAAAAAAAAAAAAGGAAAGGATCAGAAAAATAAAATTAAAAAGAGAGGAGCCACCCCGAAGGCGCCGGTTCGAGTTTTGAGGGGGTTTGAGGGGTTTTGAGTTTTGAAGCCGCGCGGCGGCTTTGCAGCGGCCTCACGCCTCTCACCCCCCTCCCCCTCCGCGCCGCCCGCGGGGAGCGTCCCGCGCGGCGTGGAGCACGGCGGGACGCGCGGGTGGGGACGGGGACGGCGGCAGCGGGGACACCGCCCACGGGGGGGCCTCTCAGCGGGGCGCAGGGTCGCGGCGCGGCCTGAGCCGCCCCTCCAGCACTCAGTCCGTGGGGCGCCGTGGGGCTCCGTGGGGTTCCGCGGGGCTCCCCCCGCCCCGTCCCGCTCCCCCCTCCGCTCCCCTCCCGCTTTACCTGCCAGCCTCCCGCACCCAATCAGCGTCCCCGGCGGCGCGGGGCGGGTGCCAATCAAGCGCGCCGCCGCCAATGGGAGGGCAGGGCGGCGGGTCAGGTGACGCGGCGGCCGGCGGCTCCCCATTGGCGCGGCGCGGCCTGGCCCCGGAGTTGGTTTATGTGCGAGGCGCGGGCGGGCGCCCCGTCAGTGCCCCGACGGCGCCGAGCGGGAGCGCGGCCGCGCTGCGCCTGGCCCTGCCCTGCCCTGCCCTGCCCGGCCCGGCCCGGCCCGGCCCGGCGCGGGGGGCGGGCGCCTCTGGGGGCGGGTGGCTTTTTTTGGGGCCGGGTTTTGTTTCCGTGCCGGACGGGGGGGTGCTCGCCTCGCTGCCCGCCCGCAGCGGGGGGGGGAGGGGGGCGGGGGTGCGTTTTGGGGTGGTTTTGGACTTTTTTTGGGGGCGGGAGGAGGAGGAGGAGGAGGAGGAGGAGGAGGAGGGGGCGGCAGGCTGCCGCCGCGCCGCCGGCCCCGCGCCCATGACGATGCTGCTGGACGGCGGGCCGCAGTTCCCGGCGCTGGGGGTGGGCGGCTTTGCGGCGCCCCGTCACCACGAGATGCCGGGCCGCGATGCCGCCGCCGCCGCCGGTATGGGGCTGGGCCCCTTCGGGGACTCCTCGCACGCCGCCGCCGCCTTCAAGCTGAACGCGGCCCCGCACGACCTCGCCGCCGGGCAGAGCTCCGCGTTCACGCCGCAGGCGCCGGGCTACGCCAGCGCCCTGGGCCACCACCACCATCACCACCACCACCACGCCGGCCAGGTGCCCTCCTACGGCGGGGCCGCCGCCTTCAACTCCACCCGCGACTTTCTCTTTCGCAACCGAGGCTCCGGTATCGCGGACGCCGCCTCCGGTACGGCGCAACACGGGCTTTTCGGCGGTTCCCCCGGCGGTTTGCACGGCCCCGGCGGCATCCCGGACACCCCGGGCTACCTGCTTTTCCCGGGGCTCCACGAGCAGAGCCCGAGCCACACGTCCCCCAACGGGCATGTGGACAACGGGCAGATGCACCTGGGGCTGCGCGGGGACCTCTTCGGGCGACCGGATCCCTACCGGGCCGTCTCCAGCCCCCGCACGGACCCTTACGCCGGCGCCCAGTTCCACAACTACAACCACATGAACATGAATATGGGCATGAACGTGGCGGCCCACCACCACCACCACCACCACCACGGCCCCGGCGCTTTCTTTCGATACATGCGCCAGCCTATCAAGCAAGAATTGTCCTGCAAGTGGCTCGACGAGAGCCAGCTCAGCCGGCCCAAGAAGAGCTGCGACAGGACTTTCAGCACCATGCACGAACTGGTGACCCATGTCACCATGGAGCACGTCGGGGGGCCGGAGCAGAACAACCACATCTGCTACTGGGACGAGTGTCCGCGGGAAGGCAAGTCCTTCAAGGCGAAATACAAACTGGTGAACCACATTCGGGTGCACACGGGGGAGAAGCCCTTCCCCTGCCCCTTCCCCGGCTGCGGCAAGATCTTTGCCCGCTCTGAGAACCTCAAGATTCACAAGCGGACGCACACAGGTAAGGCCCGTGGGCCCCTTCCGTGGGTGTCCCCCCCTCCGTGGGCACACGCTTCCCGCGGGGCTGCGCGGACTGCCGGCCCCCTGCGCGCCTCCGCGGAGGGAACCATAGAAATGCTAATGAAAGCTTCTTTTGGGTTACTTCCGCTCCTTTTTATTTTATTTTTAGGCCTGATTGGCATCTCTCCTAATTAAATCAGCGATAGTTTTTGTCAAACTATTTCTATTTGCAGCCCGTCTCCCCTTCGGCCCTCCGCCCGGGTGGAGGGAAGAGGGGGGGAAGGCAGGAAGGGACCCTATTTTGGCTCGTATCCCTGAGTACGTCTTGTGAAACGGTCCGAGCCGCTGAATTTATCTCGGGTCTTCTCCCTGCCCCGGCTCGGCCAGCCGCCGGCCCCGCCGGAGCACAGCACGGGTCTGGTGGGAGGCGAATTAAAAAGTAACAAAGGCTGACCTGAATATGTCCGACACATAACAAACCCTGCTGTCCGTCTTCCCCTTCTTCATTTTTCGGGGTGCTCGTGCTTCCCCAAGGTGGGGCGAGTGGGGCAGAGGCTGTCCTGGAGGAGGCAGGCAGGGATGGAGAGGGGAACGGCCCTCCTTCACCCTCTCTGAATTTCACAGGTGAGAAGCCCTTCAAGTGCGAGTTTGAAGGCTGCGACAGGCGCTTCGCCAACAGCAGCGACAGGAAGAAACACATGCATGTCCACACCTCGGACAAGCCCTACATCTGCAAGGTGTGCGACAAATCCTACACCCACCCCAGCTCACTTAGGAAACACATGAAGGTAATCACCCCTGCGCCCCAGCCCTTTCCTCCCTGAGCAAGGGTGCTCAGTCGCTGGCGTGCTCAGGGCTCCTTTCCCCGGGCAGGGCAGGGCCGAGCGGTCGCTGCTGCACCGCTCCGGGCTCCCGAGGCATGGCCCGAGCCATCCCTGGTGCCTAGGCCGTGGCTGGGGCACAGCCCAGTGGAACGGCGTAGTTTCTTTTTGTGCTCCCACCGGTGCAAGCACTGCCTGATTTCCTGAGCGTGGCTTGGTGCTGGGGAGCTGTGCAAACACAGCCTGGCCTGTGGCTGCAGCCCCCCACGCCGGGATGCTGCAGCCCCCCACGCCTGGATGCTGCAGTGGGGCGTCCAGGAGCCGAGGCAGGCGTTTGCTGATGGTGCTCAGGGTGGCCGGCAAGGCATGAACCGCCTGCTCACCGGGCAGGGGCCGAGCCACTGGACCCCAGTGTCCCTCCTGCATGGGGGAGCATCCCAGCCCAGCTCAGCAGGGTGGCGGGGACCCTGAGCTTGCTCCCATCTCTGCCTCTTGGTTTTAGGTACACGAATCCCAGGGGTCGGACTCTTCCCCTGCAGCCAGTTCGGGGTACGAGTCCTCCACCCCCCCTGCGGTGGGCTCCGCCGGCAGTAAGGACTCCACTAAAACGCCGCCGGCCGCCCTTCAGAGTAACCCCGGCCACAACCCTGGACTGCCCCCCAATTTTAATGAGTGGTATGTGTGAAGGCAGCTGCTGCCCAGCCAGAGACTGGACCAAATGCGTTGGGAACAAGGGGAAAAAAAAGACAAATCAAGCCAACTGCAGCTCGCTCCCACGGAAACGGAGTTTCCACACTGACGACCGCATAGGGCTACACCTAGTTAACTGCCAGGATCTGGAGGGGGGGGGTGTGTCTTTTATTATTATATTATAATTATTACTATTTCTCGCAAGCCCAGACGCTGGACTAGCCATGTCCTTTTCTCAGGATTGGATTTCTTTTTTTTTTGTGTGTAATTTTTTTTTTTGCAGTCGCAGTTGTTTCTTTGATATTTTTTTTCCTCCCTGCCCCAGTCCCTCTTCCTCCAATTCCTCACTTTTCTTTTTATTTTTAATTTGTTTTGGTTTTCCTTCTTTCGGTGGGATGTTGACATGAGGATGAAAATTCTCCTTCGCCTTAGTGGTGATTGTTTAAACTTACAGTCTTAAACCGTGCCAAAGTCCTGTTATGTCTTGAACTTTCCTCTCTAGCTCTCCTGCTGCTTCTTTCTCTGCTCTACTCCTCTTTCTCCTTCTCTCTCTCCGAGCATTACACTTGTGAATGTATTCTCGTCTGATGGGGTCGGTCAGTATTTTTCAGGATGAGGATGTGGTGTTTATTCTACCCAGATTGTGACGTTTAGTATAACAGTTGCCTTTTTGTAATAACTTTTTTTGTAAATACATATCCATGATGCCATATTTATCGTTCGTAATTTAATTATTGATACAAAGTGCCGGGAACTGAAGAATATTTATGGGGGAGAAAAAATTGTTTTCTAACAAAAAAAATACAAACAACAACAAAAAATATCCAACTCTGTACAGCTTTTGGTTATAACTGCTTTAGCATTAAAAGTTTATTGTTTTGGAAAGAGCCGTTCTTGACCTCCGCCGGGGGACGGGGGCAGCCGCGGGCGCCGTCGCGGGCCCGGTTCGGCGCCGCTGCCGGGGCCGGGCCGGTGGTTTCTGGCTGGCGATGCCGGGTGAAGCCTCCTCCTCGCCGCCGCTTTCTCTCCCGTCCCTTCGTCCCCGCCCCGCGGCTCCGCTTCCCCGCCACCTTCCCGAGCGGAGGGAGCCCGGGGCGCGCCGCCGCCGAGGAGCGCCGGGGCCGCCGCGATGGGGAGGCCCCGACGGTGAGTACCGGGCCGGGGCGGCGCAGCCCCCGCCGCCCGTTGCATGCACCGCGGGGCTGCGGGGGCCGGGCGAGCCGGGCAGCACCGGCCCCGCCAAAACCGGGCTCGGTTTGCCGGGGGGACCCGCGGCGGCCTCGCGGCGCGCCGGACTTTCTC
Organism: Phalacrocorax carbo; assembly: GCF_963921805.1. NCBI lineage: Eukaryota > Metazoa > Chordata > Aves > Suliformes > Phalacrocoracidae > Phalacrocorax > Phalacrocorax carbo. The sequence continues at coordinate 8,654,675 of NC_087523.1, read as the reverse complement.
CGCTATCGTCTGTTTTTTGTTTGTTTGTTTTGTTTTATTCCTTTATTTCTGACTAGGATGCGGAGAAGCCTCCCCGTCCTCAGGAGAGAAAAGGGGTCGAGCAGAGAAATCTCACCCGAGAAGCTCCTCCGGCGCCGCCCAGGAGCCTCAAGCAGCCAGAGCGACGGTGAAAACCGCCCCCCTCCCGCCCCGAGGCTCCGTGGCCCCGGGGCTGGCCGGAGCTCCGGCGGGGATGCGGCCGGCCTCCTGGCCCGGCGGAGCGGGGCCGGTGCTCAGCCCCCAGCACCGGCAGCCCGGCCGTGCGGCTCCGCAGCCGGCCCTTACTGCGGGCTGACCCCGGCTCCGGGGGGCGCGGGGGGACCCGCACCACGGGCTCCGTACCTCCGCTGACCGGGAGGGAACCCAGACAGGCCCGTCTTGAACTTGACTGGGGGCACCGCGGGAGGACGGGGCGGGCCGTCCCCTCCAGCCTGCCGCAGGCTGCCCTCGGGAAGCAAGCCTTGCGTACCTTAAAAATTAACTTTAAACAAATCTACCCTCTTCTTCCTGACAAAAAAAAAAAATTAAAAAGGGTTTATCGGGCAGGAGAAGGCGAGCGGAAAGTGGATCGCAGCCTCTGGGGCTGCACATCTGAAAAATAAAATCCACCACGCCCGGTGCAGGCAAGTTTCCCGCTCCTCACTGCCCAGCCTGGCCCCTTAAAATAGTTTCCTTCGAGGTACCACGGCCGGCCATGGATCTCCGCTTCTTTTATGCTGTGCAGTTTGTATCTCGCTGTGCGCAGAGCCGAGCCCGGGGGCTGGACGCGGAGCGGTGCCGGGCCCTTCCCGGGGGGGCGAGCGGGGCCGCCCCGCGCCGCGGCGGGCCAGGACGAGCGGAGCCGCCGGGGGCCCTCGGGTTTTTCTCGGACACCCACCTGGGTCGTGTCTGCGTCGCTCCGGACCGCTCCAGGCTTGGAAAAGTGCCGGTAGGCTCGGTTTCGTTACTGCTTTGCGCGGAACCGGGGAGGCGGGCGGGGTGCGCAGGGCTCCGCGGGTGCGCAGGGCTCCGCGGGTGCGCAGGGCTGGGCGGCCGAGCGCCCCGGGACGGGCCCGGCGGGGGCGTCTGCTGCTGTCGGTCCCTGAAAGCTTGCGGGGCGGGGGCTCTGCCGTGAGCGAGGTTGCCCGGAGCCCTGTCCCCGCTGCGGCCGGGAGGATGCGGCACCTCCGGGACCCGGAGGAGCGGCCCTGCCCGGGGCTGGGTGCGGGGGCCCTTCCTGGCCCCGCAGCGGCTCCGGCTGCTCCCCGGAGCCCTCGAGCCGGACTGGCCTACATTCCTTCCTGCCTGCCCCCGCGGTTCCTTCCTTGGGCTGGCTGCACAGCCCCAGCCACCTTTATAGCAAGGACTTAAAACCAGGGTTTGGCTTCCCCTGGGTAGCCAGCCGGTCCCCCACCCTGGGGCCACCCCAGCCAGCCAGGGCTAGCACCCAGTATGGCGAAGGGGGGAGCAAACTGTTGTCTGCATCCCACTGAGGTCAGGCCCCCCCCCCGGCCACTCTGCAGCCCCCCCCCCCCCGCACCCCCAAAATGGGGCATGGATGGGGCAGGGGCAGCTGGGGTGCATGTGCATGGTTTGGGATGGAGGAATGGGTTTGGGATGGGTGCAGAAGGGCTGGGGACATGTTTGGCTGTGAAATGCTTTGCAAAGCGTGGGGCTCAGCACCAGCACCGTGAAGCAGGGCAGTGTCCCCTCCGAGCACCCCATGCTGTACTGGTGGGCGCTGCCATCCCTGCAGCACCCCTGCCCCACCGGCTGCTGCTGGCCCCAGCGCCGTGGGGGTGAAGGCCAGAGAAGAGCTGTCTTACCCTGCTGCCGAGTCCTCAGCTCTCATGGACAAATAAGAAGGGTTTTGCAGTAAAAAGAAGCAAAAACGCTCTGTTCCTTGCCCTTGCCCATTGCAGGGAGATGCAGAGCGTCCTAGAGCAGGAAAGACCCTGCCTTTTCCCAGATTTCTTAGGCTGGTTTTGTGAGTTGGGGTGAGACAGCTCATGATTTTCAATGCCAGGGCCTGGCAGCAGGTACTTGCGGGCATTCTTCGTGCTTGCAGCTCGGACGAAGGTGCTACAGAGCCGGCCGGGGCAGGCTAGTGCTGGCAGAGCAGGTGCCATGTTAGCTCAGCTTTTAGTGTGTCGTTAATAATGGATTTTGTGTCGCACCCCAGAGGAGTCCCAGGACTGTTCACAAAAAAGGGGCCAGATTCTACTGTCCTCCCCCAGACTGGCAGCTCCCTTGAAGTTGCTGTGCTTGCTTGTATGAGCAGGATTAGGTGGATTTGTCCCTAGATAAGCAGGACTCGGGATGGTTTTCTAAAAGGGGTAATGTTGATTCATTGTGCTATAAAGAATCTAAGCAGAGGCAGGCGATGAGCTGGAGCCATTCCTTCTCTACCACGCTTTATGAGCCATGAATATTTTGATTCCTTTGGTGTCATTGTTTTTGCATATCTCTCTGCGTCTGGTGTAATCCTCTGAAAATAATATTTTTTTTTCAAGCTTTGTGCATGCCATTAGCAGCTAGTGGTTGCACACAGTGTGAAGGCAGAGTCCTGAAGGCATTTGATCAGGTTGTGTTCAAGTGTCTCGGTGCTACGGCACCAGGAATTAAGTTCCTATAGTAACTCTGTCGGCTGTAAAGCTCCAAAGCAGTGGATAGGGTGTAGTATCATGTGTTTGCATATTCTTTTTTTAAATATGATGTTCCCAGATTAAAAGCACGGCACACCAACACCAGCTCTTTTAGCTGAGCCTAACTTTCATGACTGTTTGATAAACCATTCCTGTTACTTATGCTCTTAGGATGATCAAACTGTATGGAAAATCTCTCTACAGAGATGCACTCTTGCTTTGGAGGAAGCCTTAAATTCTTTGCAGAAATCTAATTTTATTGTGGAGTGTGCAGAAGGAAATAATTTGTATCGTACTGACTAATCTGTATATACCCCTGAACTAAGACATTTGGTTAACTTCGCTATGCTGTGTGTGAGGGTTAAAAGCATAATCTGAGTCTTGCAAGTGCCTGCTCACCTGGACAGAACTGCAGGCAGTAAAAATGCTTGTGTGAGAAACTTACACTGGTGGGTGAGAATGGCAAAGCAAGGGCCTGCCCTGCAGACTTGATAGGAGATGGTTTAGGATGGCATTACAGACGTCTGTTCTGTACTAGCTGTGGAAAATCCCTCGGCAGAAACCGGGGGAGGCAGTTATCTAAGGAGCCGCAGATATAGTTTAATATTAAGATGCTAATTTTTTTTCTCAGTAAAGAAGGTTGTGTGCTGCTTAAGTTTTCTTTTAGCTAACGGGTCGCTAATGTTTCTCCATTTCAAATGTTTGTGTGAAAAGAAACTTTAATAAAAAGGGCTGGGGAAAAAAAAAGGAATTTAGCTGAATGATTTTGTTTTGGCAACTTGTTCAATAGTGGCAGCTTTGAAATTGCCAAAGCTGGACTTTGAAACGCTTGAACGGGTGATACGTGAAGTTCCTTTGGAGGGAGACCCAGCCCGCACGGTGGGGTTCGTTCCTGTGCACGCTGGGCGAGGTAGCCTGACCTGGGCCAGCTGGGACGTGGAGATGGGAAAAGTCACGGGCAGTCGTGTGGGCTGGAAAGAGGCTAGGGAGCTGGAGAGGCTGAATAGCCGAGGAGCATAAAGGATACGTGCAGAATAGGGCTTTTCCCATGGTTTTGTCCTTTTTTCAGAGCATTGTATTATCCTGGTTTGGGCCTGTGGTAGTCCCGCAGATGCAAAATGGCTCTTAAGTGGGGTTTTCTGGGCACTTGGCATGGCGGAGCAAGGGGCTGGGCAGAGATCCCGCAGCTTTTGGGGAGGCTGTGCCCTACCTGGCCTCCAGCGTATCTGGTGTTCAGGCAGCAAGTGGTCTGTGGGCAGGAAATGTGGAGTATCGTCAGGGTTTGGTATGGGGGGAAAAAAGCCCTGCAGCCTGTGCCGAGGGCTGTGCCCGGGCAGGTGTGGGGTTGTCACCGCTCCCTGCGCTTCATAGGCAGCAGAGCGGGGTTTTGGAGCAGAATTGAGTATTGTGCTTTATTCACAGGCCGGGACGGGGCCTTTAGCTGGCAAGGTCACAGCAGGGTAGAAAACATCAGGATTTTGCTTTCTGCTAGCCATGGGCTTGCTGCATTTGTATGCCACAGAGAATAACCACTGTGGAAAATATAGCTGCAGCCAGAAAGGCTCGAGAGGCACTGAATCGGCATGTCGTAGCTGCTTTAAATAAAATTGCCTACTTATTTAGCTCTTCTTTAAATTTATCCGAGTTTCACTAAGACATTATTCCAGTGCAAAATCTTGGGTTTGTTTTTAGGTTTTTTAAAGTATTTTTGCAGCTTTCTGTAGTTTACACAGCATAATTCTTTTACTGTTTTGGGCAAGAATATGATGTTCTTTTTTTTGTTCACTTTTCCCCTTATTTTCATTTGTTTTGTGTTCGTATTTTTTTACCTGTGTTAGTAGAATGCAACTGAATTTAGGGCTTCCGCCACGTTACTGCGTTCTTGCTGAAAATAAACATTTCTTTTGTTTGCACTTGGCATCCTGTTAAATCCATGGACTTGAGCTTCTCAGTAATTATTGATAACTTCAAGAAAAAAGTAAAACTTATGTTGATATTGGTGAGAGAAACTCAGTCTTAACTCTAGGAAAAGTCTGAATTTTGTCTGAACAGACTCAAATACTACCTTCAGTTATGAGAAAAATCTCTGTGCAGCAGATTATGTGACTAAAGTTCCTCTGATGCACGCAGAGTTTGCAAGGACTGGACCGTGGTTGCTCACTGGTGCAAGGGTTCCTGGTGCTGAGGAAGGCAGATGTTCCCCACAAAACTCATTTTCCGGTAATATTTATTTTTACTAGAAAGAAGACGCTGCAGGAACTTGCTGAAACTGTCCATCACAAATTTTTAAAAATCACTCGCTGGGTACCTCTGAAACAAACTTGCTTAACTTGGCATGGTTCAGAAAGAAAAAGAAAGTGGATATATATTTTTTTCCTTTTTCTCCTTTTTTTTTTTTTTTGGTGCTGTGAACCTCAGTGGCCAGATTTTATTTTGCCTCTTCTGTTTTGGTGACAGCTGTAAGGCCAAAGGGGCATATACCTGTGTTTTCATGTAATTGCCTGATTCTGGAGCTTGACTTATATTTTAAAAAATGAGGCTATTAATAGTATTGTAAAAATTGGCAACACTGCCGCAGTAAAAGATATATTTAATTTTTAACCTTGGCCTGCAGAAGTATTTTAAAATAATGCAGTAAGTGACTGCGTTACTTTAATGGCTTTGCACCACTGATTTAGTTTTTAAAATAAGATACCAATGTGATGTTGCAATTTGCTACTTTTTTTCTGTTTCCTTTTCGTTCTTTGCCGATGGGGAAAGGAGAAGGCAGGCAAAGGACCAAAGGAGTTGAAACTGCGCCTTGAAGATAACTCCCCGTGCCTTTGGGAGGACTCTGGGCTGAGATTAAAATAAAAACACTCTGTTGGTGCTCACTTTATGTCGCTGAGGACTTGATTGCAGAGGAGTCCCCTCACCCTTTCAATAATCTTAGGTTGGAGATGTTTTAAAAAAAAAATAAAAGGAAAAGAAAGTTAAAAAAAAAGAGACCTGCATAGCCATTAGTTCTTTTTTGAAATTACAAGCTGACAAGGGGTATTTTAAGAATTATGATCTGATAAAGAACTTCCTGGGTCCTGCACTGGGTCCCCGGCTGCACGGCTGAGCCCTGCAAGCCTTGCCTTGCAGCTGTGGTTTCTCTGTACGTTTAATACCCCAGAATGGACCAAGTAAACTATATCATGATGTCTGTAGTGAGAGGACAGAGAAGAATACAGTGTGCTCACATCGGGATCTGCTAAGTGTTATGGTCCCAATTTCAGGCTGTGGCCACTTGATCAACTTTTTAGAAATTTATAATACAAACCCAAGCAACTGCAGTATTAAAGCAAAATTCTTTGTTGTCATTTAATTTTCATCCAAGCTAGCGGGGGAAAAAAGTGTTCTAGAGAGAACACTAGTTTATATCGGCATCTTAGTGTTATCAGATGTATATTTCTAGATTTCATTGTTTTGCCCTAGGTCAAGAAATAGTTTCCTTTCAGACTGACAATAAATTGCAGTGAAAGAATTAAGCCAGCATAAATGCCCCTTACAAAGTTTAAAATCACATATGCACCAGTGAAACATTAATGTCCTGAAAATATGTTTTCTTCTTTTCAGTGATTTTCTATTCTTAATCTCGGACAGTCTTTTACATAAAAGCTAGCCGTCAGTGCCGCAGCGCGAGTAAATTGTGCCCGGCAGAGAAGCTGACGCAAGGAAGGGGCATCGGAGAAATACTGCATTTCATAAACACAATCACTAGAGCATTAGGAGAGCAAACATGTGGTTTTATGAACATAGTTATAAATATTTAAACATGCAAAATGAAAATGTTACTAAATGTCTGGTTTTCATTATCTTTCGATGAACATTTTCATTCTTGGAAGCATTGCTAGCTGTCTGCATAAAATGATCACCACCCCCCTCCCCAGAATGAATGATGCGTAATGCGAAAACGTGTTAAAATGCACAGTTGTTTGTAATATCTTCTACCAAAGTGGAAGACATTCTACCAAATTTGGTATTCTACTGAATCGCAAAGTATTCTTGCCCAACAAACGGGGAACCATCCTGCTTCTGTCAGCAACTCGCTTGCTAGATGGTATGAAAAATCTAAGGACGGTTCGGAAATTGTAAGATGTCACTCAGCGTGCTTGGAGTCGTGTCCTGCCATCCTTTCTCCGTCAAAATTCTTACAGAAGTCAATGAAAGATGCAGCTGCTGATTTTATCATTATTAACATATTATATTGAAGTGTCAACAAGTGTTGAAGCGTTCTGTGTGCCTCCGTGGAAGGGTTGGGAGGCTGCTATAGGAAGTTTGGGGTGGGAAGCCTGGGGTCTGCCCCTTGGCTGGGCTCGCTTGGTGGGTGTGAGGCTGTGCCTTTAAATAGGACGGTAGCGGGCAGCGGTGGATACGGGCTGTGCAATTTAGCTTGCGTGAGTGGAGGCCTGTGAGAAAGCAGAGGCCACGCTGTGCATCACTGTTCATAATAAGGCAGGTGTCTGATTCCTCGGATCCATAGTCAGCCGTCTCTCTTGGCTTTGGTTCTCCCCCATCCGTGCATCCTCACAATGCTCTGACTGTGCCGTGTATGTCGTGAAATAACATGCCAAATGCTTTTTTTTTTCAGTGCACCAGGAAACCCATTTTATATTAGTGACATACTTAATCTTGACTGTCGTGAGTTTCTGCCACACTCAGTAGAGGCACGGCATCCCGTGCACTGGCACATAGGCACGCACGCGCCTGCTGTTTACTATTCCTCCTGCAGTTGCTCCCACCAATAAATCTGCACTTGCTGTAGCCAGGATGGAAATCTTTAAGACAAAGGATTTGAATGGGCAGTTTTTTATTGCGGTGATAGAGTAGAAGGCCCCAAGCTGGGGGCTAGTGCATGCATGAATGCTGCCCCCCTTGGCTTGGTACAGTCTCCTACTAGCACTATACCAGTACCAGAGCCTGTAAAAGGGAGAGGGCCCCAAGGCTGGTATTTCCCCACTTCAATTCTTGCTCCTGTGACTGCAGCAAATCCAAAAGAAATTATGGCTGAGAAGTAAACTTGGAGAAGAGCGTGGAAGGGCAGGCTGTCGGGTAAAGCAGGGGATGCCTGGGAGGGCAGCACAAAAACGTGGGAATGAAGAAAGGAGGAACAAAAGAGATGTGGGTTGGCGAAGGAGGAATAGGGGGGTGAAAGGAGGCCAGGCTGGTGCAGCAGTGAGGAGCTGCTCCTTGTCCCTGTGTGTGAATACACCCAGCTGAGCCTTTTGCATTTGCAGGCTGTTCAGGCAGAGCCCCCACAAAAGTGTGTGATTCCCTGGAGACATGCACAGGATTTGCCCTGTGGGAAGCAGCGTGTGGTGCTTGGGGTGAGGTAGCCTCCACGCTACACAAGTTTTGGCTCCCACGATAAAGCTGTGCGCAGCTATCGGCCGGACGCAGTGCGTGGGCATCGCCGGCGCTGGTCCCGTGCCGGTGCCGCGGGACGTGGCCGGTGGCGGGGCCCGTTGGCAATCCAGACCTGAGCTGTGAGGGGGAAGGAGCAGGCTGGCTTCCTGCAGGCAGCTTCATGCTCACCGGGATCGGGACCAGAGGGGCCCTCGGGGACCTGTCGTTGCCCTTCTGCTCCCCCACACGCCCCTCTATTCTTGGAGGCCACAGCCCCGGTTCTGCCATGGTGGAGGGGCCGGGGCTGGTTTCTCAGCAGCAGGCGCGATGGTGCTGCTCTCTATCCGCTTACGTCAATGCAGACCTTTCCATGGACTCCAGTCTGGGTTGGATCAAGCCTTGCATGATTGTGGCCCTTGTGCATTTCAAAACTGTGTTAATCTATATCTGGATCCCAATGGGGGCACTCAGGATGAGCCGAGCTCAAACAATCCTTGGCAGGAGGGACGGACTGGAGTTGGCAAGGATTTTTGTCCCATTATTGGTTACTCAGAGGAAGGAATGTACGCACCATTTTAATATATGACAACTTGAGGTCTGTCATCTTCAGTGTATTAGAAAAGCCTCATTTTTAACAAATCCCAGAGTGTTTACTAGGCATCGTGCTGCAGCTGGATTGAGGCTGCACGCTGGTCGTGGGCAGAGGCGTGGGGCCTTCTCTCCATCTTGTTAGGCACTGAGTGACTTCTCCCGCTGCCGGGTCGGCCCTGTGGGTGCCAGTGGGGGACCCCCAGGCCGCTCACCTCTCGCTCCCACTCTGCCTGTCAGCAGGGAAGATGGAAATCTCAGGGCAGAAAAAAGCTGCACCCATAGAGCAAACCACACTGAAAGCTTCTCCTGACTAGTGAAATCTGCCTGCATGTTCTCAGTAAGTTTAGCCAGGGGGTTATTTACCAAGCTCAGAGGAGACTTGCCTCTCTGCAGTAAAATCTTCAAAATATGTCCCCAAAGTCCCTGAGAGAGATTTTACACTCTCTCGGTCAGTTTGCTGTTTCCTTGAGTGAAAAATCCAGATGGGTGCTTCTGTTGAAAAGTGGCTTGTATAAAATCACCCTTTCTGCTATCTCGCTCTGGGTTTCTAAAGTATGAGAATTCAACCTTGTAAAGATTTTTCAACAAGATTATTTAGGCTTATTGTATCAAGACCAAGAAGTTCTGCCCAGGTAACCTATAAATGGAAGGATGGAGAAAATGTGTTTGGGTTTGTTCTTTTTTTTTTTTTTTTTTGAGGGGAGAATAGTTTTGAAAATATTTTTACCCAGCATTATTTGTATTTTTATCAGTCAACAAACTGCCTGAATACTTAGCAAACCGTTCCCTTCAAGAACATCCCCATAAAGAGAAAGCTGAAATAATCAGCACAAGGAATAGGTGTCAGCCTTAGACGACTGTGTTTCTGGGAAATCTAATACCATTTTAATATCTTGCTTTTAATGCAGCTCCGAGAATGGTTTGATGGACAAGGCAGTGAAGCTCACAAGCCCAGTTTCAGTGGTTAGAGGTGTGTCAGAAATTATCTTTCACAGACAACTGTAGTTGGAGCATCAGCTCCCATTAAGTATATTAGGGCCTCTGAGGTTCAGTGCTAGCACACCATATTTTGTAGCCTTTGGCTTGCTTCTGTGGTGGCAAAAACAGGTGGTCTTTGGTTAACTTCTGACCATTGACATATTAAATGAAGATGCGCATTTGAGCAACATCAGTGATTTCAGTTGACTCATCAATTGCCGTTGCATAGCAGTCCTCATGTTTCACTTTGGTAACAAGCTGATCTGCCACATCTGATGCCAGCAATTCAGTCCTTCAAACAAATGACATGTTTGATAAAGAAATCTTTTTAAATTCATTATGCACTTTGGCTTTTTTTCTTTCCTTTTAATACAGCATCAGTTGCAGCCGGGATACATTCCTTGATCGTTTCTGAGTCTGCAATTATTTTTATGCCTGCCCAGTGTCCCAGAGATGTGAAATGAAGCTGCCGTGCTATGCTGCTGAGCCCTGAAACTCTACACAGACATTCAATTTAATCTCTTGGAACAGACTGCATTAAAGTAGTTTCATCAGTGCACACTTGCGATAAAAAGACGACATGAAGAAAGACAGTGAACTAAAAGCCCCTGCTTTTTCCTGGGAAGACAATAGGATATCTGCCCCTTCATTTGTTTCATGGATTCCTCGCACAGCCATTTAAATTCAGCAGAAGGCTCCAAATGTCTAAACTTTACCCTGAGCATTTTTTCAGTGCTGGAAAGGAATACAGTTAAGTGTCCCAGGGGGAGTTTTATAGAAAATGCTATGTGCAATGTTAATGAGTTGGGACGGGGTCATACGTTTTTCCATACAGAGCCAGTACAGAAACAAATACAGGACTCGAGAAGAAATGATCTGCAGGGATCCACTGAACTGTGGCTTGGGGTGATCCTGTACTTCCATAGCCCCTCCAAAGACTGGCAGAAGGATCACGGGGGCTTTAACCCAAAGTGTCCCCATGTGCCTCCATGGGGCCCACTCCATGCCAGGGCTCTGCGAATAGCTGGCGCTGGAAGAAATGACAAACTTCTTGGGTGCCGCAGGAGATTGCATCAGCGTTACTGATCCTCACTCGGCTCGGTACTGAAAATGCATCAAGCAGCTATATGGGTCAGACTGCTAAATCTGTAGACACGGAGTGTCAGGAAGCCTTTTTGTCAAGTTGGTACCATTTAGTATATGTGTCCTCAAGTTCAAAGCAATCCTGTCCTCAGACTTGTGATATTTTCTGCCCTTTCCCCTTTCTGTTGACTCAGACCTCTTCCTTTTGAGGTCAACATCAAAATAAAGATGTATGTTTCCTCAGCCTGACCATGGCTCTGACTCTTTAGATCAGCAATCCTATAGTCCATATGTCTTCCCATCTGTCAACTGGCATTTGAAGCCAGCTTGCTCCTCTATTCTTTCAGACAAGTGTGAGAATCAGGAGTTTCTTTAATGACAGTTTCAGGCCTTAAAGCGTTTGCTAAGATACTACCTATTAAGATCCCTTGATGGCACCTTGAATAGAGATCAAAAGAAACTGAGTTCACTCCACAAATCTAATTCCGTCAGTCAGTTTAGAGCATTGAGAGAGGGGTGGGGAGGGCTCGGGAGGGCACTGCGCTCCCGCAGTTAGGAGACAGGCCTGGGAAGTCCAAGCCTGGGCTTCAGGGAGTGACGTAAAACAGCAAACACGAGCACTGCTGAATCCCTCCAGTGGTGGCTGTGCTCAAACTGTGAGGGCTTCTCGTGTTTGAAAAGCAGATCTGTACAAAGTGGGTTGGTGGCTTTGGTTGCACGAAGGCTATGGTGACAGCCTTTAGGATCTGAGCTGTGCCTGGTTCAAACGAGCGCTTTTTGGTCACACATTAGTACCTGTGTCTCTGCTCCTTTGTCTGGGAGATTATTCAAAATCTTTTTGCAATGCAAGGCTGTAAACAAAAATCCAAGAGTAGAAAATACTTTTCTCGTTAATAATTATTACCAGGCAAGAATTTGTCTCTTGTACTTTGGAGAGCTGCTAATAATGGGAATCTGTGTCCTGCTTCACCACTGGGACTGCATGAAAGGCAGCGTGGAGAGACGCTGCCTGCACGGCATTATCACAGCAAAGCGGCCACTCTTTCTGAGGGCACAATTTGTCTTTCAAACATTCCTATTTTTATGCCTATTAGGAGATGTTGCAAAGCCTTTGGAATAGTTGGGGAAGTGTTTGCTCTGGTGGTGCATTTCCCCAAATGACACAGAAGCATTAGTGGGAAGTGATGGCCATTAATTCAAGCCCAAAGCCTGAAATTCAAGGCCTGTTGGGTTTCTGTGTGCTGAAAGGTGGCTGTGGAAGCTGGAAGGTGCAGGGTGCCCACTGTGGGAAGGGTGGTGGAGGGTGTTCCCTAGGGAGCCTCAACAGCCAGGGCTAACAAATGTCACTTTTTATGGGACCCAAATGTCTGTGAAGAGCTGAAAAGCCCCAGGATATGGCTGAGTGCCAGGGGATGGTGTCACTACTGACTGTCTAGTAAAACTTGACTCAGTGGAGTCAAGGACACCATACGGCCTTCGATTTGTGTTGAAACCTGTTAAAGTGTGAACATGAACCTGAAGTCCAGATGCAGACTTTCTTTGGCCTCAGTGTATTTAACTTCAGTCATCATGTCAATTCTCTGCCCCGAGGGCAAACAGCTGCTCTGGCTGCCTGCTCTGGAGCCTCGCTGCTTTTGAATCAGGTGGTTAGTCAGAACTTGGGGCACACAGATTATTTGCTTGTAAGAGGGGAAACAGAAATTACTTTGATGTGATTCTACGTCTTCACCAAGAAGATGCACCAGCTCCTGGACACTGTCATAAGCAAACCATCAAGGGTCAGTTTTTGTTCCCACTCCAAGCCTCTTTCAGCCAGCCCTTGCCCAAAAGCAGCCTCTGACTGAGATTGTCATTGGGCTTATTTAAATAAGTTTGGCTTTCTGCTCTTTCTATGTGCCTATACTCTTGATCACCCACCATTTTTCTTTTACAACCTCCACTTGGTCTTTTCTGCTCCTCTTTTACACGATGAGACTTAGCCAAGTTTGTCTTCATCCCAGTCATTTATAGTGTGAATCCATATCTGCCTTTTTAGGGTGGTGGCGACGGTGACCTATACTTGTGGTTGCAGCAGAAGCTGCTATTGAGTTGGACAAAATAGGATGAATGCTGTATAAAAGCCTTCAGAGAGATGTGAAATCTCCATCCTCTCTTCCTTGTTCTCCTGGGAACACTTGCACAAAGAGTATTTTTAATGTGAAGCAAAAAGGATTCTGACGAATACTCATTAACATTTTGTTTCTGCAAAGATACATACGTGATTTGCGCTAGGCTGCAAGGAACATGTACTCAGTAAAGCTCTTAGATGTAGGCTTAGTTTTATGTATATGTTTAAATCTTCCTGATGACCTCTGCTTTGCTGAATAGACATATTAACCAAGACAAAACCAGGTATTTGATGGAGCTTATTTGTACTGCTCAGGTATGATGCAGCGTGCTGTGATATAGGTCTCCACACTCACTGCATAGTAGTGCTTTGTGAATTGCGAATCCTCCCATACAGTGGTAGCAATGGATTGGTTGAAAATCACATCCACAAATAATTTGTGTCGTAATTCTGAACAACAAACCATAAGAGCAGGATTTAACCAGAGAGGCTGCAAAGGGAAACACCATCAGAGCCATCAGGTATATTCTGTAGCTTGCTTTCACCATGTGTCTTCTCAGTGTGAGCCTAGCTGGGAATCATCAAGCAAAGGTAATGGCTTCTCCATGGCCACTTTGGAAGCTCCTGTCCCATAAATGCAGATCTGATATGGACTGCAATCTCTGTTAGATACTGGCTACATCCCTCAGGGCAGGTGCAGGCAGCCCCATTTCCTGCTGCCTGGTCTGAGCTGGTTAGACCCAGGACAGCCTTGGTCAGGGAGAGTTAACGTAGCATGGTGCTGAGTCTCAGCTAGTAACCTTGTCTGAGGGGCAGGAGAAGGTGTGTCTCTCTGCACCTCTTCCTGCAGACAGACCACTGATCTGTTCATCTGTTGCTCTGAATGCTCTGTGGAAGGTGAAATGCTGGGCTTGCTTGGCTCTGTCATTAGATACTGCCCTGGATTCGTCTAGGAGCAAAGATTTCCCGTTTGTGCAAAAGAGGAACATGGTTGGGGGGGAGCATATTACGCAACGGAGGTAACCATACATGACAGAAGGGTGTCCAGGCTTTGCTGGAATTCTCAAATCTTGTCACAGGGGAAACCATACACTCATTTTTCATGGGGTCCCCATTCTTTCAATGGTTGTAATCCACTTTTTGTGCTGCTTTTCCCATATGAAACCTTGGGTTCCTTTTAGCAGCTGTTTGGGTGGAACAATGAAGTCTAACAGTTGGAAACAAAAATAAAAGATGCATGGTCCTAGCTATTTCTTTTGGGACTACCTAGAAATGTTCTGAAGGTGACTGTGTTTGTATGGCTGAGTGTCGTTTTGACTCACTCGAAGCATACTGAAGCTTTGACACAGTGTCACCAGGGACCGGAGCTTCTGTTGCCATGTGATGGCTGGTTTGCTAAGAAGGTCATTAATGTAGTACCTCTAAATACCGCTGGGGCCTCAGGGTGTGATCCAGCATGGGCTCAGAAGCCCAGTTGCCAGTCCTGGGAAGGGGGAGCTCCAGGTTCTGGTCCATAGTTGCAGGATTTTTTGTTTTACACAGAAAGAGAGTTGAGAAGCAGGGGCCTGACTCAAGGACGTCCATGACTATGGTGTCTAGGTGATACAACCAAACAAGCTCATCAGGCTGGTGATTTGGCACTGGTTCTGCACCCCAGGGCAGGAGGGCAACAGAATCAGGCTCCCACTGCTTGGACACAAATACTAATTCAAGCAGGCCTCTTGTCCCTGGAGGGCAGGGCAAGCAACTTCAGAATATGACAACTACTTAGGAATTGTCACTAAAAATCAGTCACTGGAGGCGAGCGCTGACTTCCCTAGACAAATGGGCCAAAAGCATCCTGGTTTAACTTGAGGAGAGCCAGGGGACTTACACCACTGTTTCTTACGTTACCATTCATTTTGGCTGCACTGCAACAACAGGTTATTTAGTATGTGTATGTAATTGGGGGTATTTTTTCTAGCTGATGGAAAGATAGCTGTGTAATTAATGGACTGGGTAATTTGTTCTAACAATAGGCCATATTGTGACATTGATTGTTAAACAGGATTCTCCCTTAGCAGAAAAAAAAATTGCATTTAAGTCCATTAGCATAATAGAGCTCAGTATTTCTAAGAAAGCTGCGTTTGACCTTTGGTGAAGACTAGAGATGGTAGCACCTGTGACCAGTGAAGCAAATGAAGGTGGTGTATGACTTCTATTTATATGACAGACGCCGAGCATTGTAAATATGCTGCTTCTTGCATTAGCGCATCCTCGAAGTACACAGAGCTAGTCTAAAAAATATGGAAATACAAATGGTTAAAATCCTACCCATCATTTGACATAAGTACTATTCTTCAGCACATAAGTAATTTGAACATTATGTTACACAAATATATAGAGCTTCATTTTTACCTTCATCTTCTTTTCATTATTTGCAGGAGGTCTTGTTCTCTGATGGTGTCCTGAAAAATACAAACTGGATATTATTCTTATCTCTGATGATGCTATTTACTGTCAATAAACAGATGCAGTTAAATGGGAAAAAACGTTTGTTTCATAATCCTCCTGCAACTGCAGACTTCATTATGTATGAAGAATATAGAGATTAATTCTGCCATTTGCCATCAGCATGTTTCCAGTTTCCCGGTATATAGTAGTCATCCGCAGTTGTATAATAATGTTAACCTGTACCTGGGCTGAAATGTTTTTGGGGTATTTTTTCCCTTCTTGGGTAAGAAATAAGGATTAATTATTAATGTACTCACTCTAGCCTTTCAACCTGGCTGTGACTCCTATTTTTTTCATGTTGTAGTGTCTGAAGTATTTATTCTCCTCAGTGGAGGTGAGATTGTTTTGTACTGCAGTGAATCAGTCCCTTTAATACTCTTTACTTTGCCTCCGTGGAAGTTCGATTTTTTTTAATTTTCTGAGCACACGGCTCAAGTCTCTTTTCCTAAAATGGATTTCTTTTTATCACAAAATGCTATTACACCACATCTCAAGAGTTAAAGTTTTATTGTAGGCAGATTCTATTTTCAGATAGCATCGTGTGGAGACTATGTTTTCAAAAGCATTAACTCAAACCACACGGATGCACAACTGTTTTAAAATATGAGAATTCACACATGCTTTTTATTATAACGCACATAAAACTGAAGTATAATACAGTAGGCTTTGGCAGTAAAACAGTGTAGTCGATATATAAATTTTATGCCTAGTTCTTTAGATTAATGAACCACTTTTCTTGATGAATTGAGCATGAATGAGTAAAAACACAATGATATGATTAGATACTAAATTAATGGTTTTCTGGCAATTCAAAAATTACATGTCTAGTTCAGAGTTCACTCTTTTTTTTTTTTCTGGGACATCTTGATAACCTTCTTCTACTAACCAAACTCCTAAAGAGGCATTGTCAGTCTCTCCAAGTTCGCTATTGCTCTCAGAAAATCACTTTCTTAAGAAATATCCATATATTGAAGGTCTCGGTTGTACTTTGTGGGAAACAAAATTATGGGTCAAAGTCATTTACTCTGTAACTCCATTGTGGTTGGATTCAGCTGGCACAAGTATCTCCTAATGGCATTATAGCATGATAGAGTCTGGCTTCACCTCTCTGCTGGCACAAGAAATGGGGAGAGGTCTAGAGTCAATAAGGACAGTTACAGGTGGGAGAGATTACGCAAGGCTGAGATTTCAGGTTGAACCAATTCTTACGTTTGGAAGCTCAGATTTGCATTTAGGAATATAAATGAGGGAATGATGTGCCAAGTGAAGAGTTACATGATTTTTTTCTGTAGATGGGGCCCTATATGTGTTTATGGCAGGGAGAGACCTCTATCATGTTGGGGGCATTGGGAAGAGAAAATGCAGGTGGGGGGCTGTGACAAGCTGGTCCATACTTCCAGTAGTTAGCAGGGAAGCCCCTTGGTACCAACTAGAGGAGGGCCTATGTAACAGCTAGTGATTTGTAGGAGAGCAGAGATGAACTAGATGGGAGAAATGAGCTGGTTCCTTTGGGGTGTTATAAAAGACTGTTAGTAGAAGGGCCTATTAGAGAGGCAGCTTTGCTGCTTGGGGGCTTTTGTTGCAAGGAGTTGTGTCTCAGGTTGTTGTTACAGACATGGGTGAGGCAAACCATGCTTTGTACTTTTGTTTGGAGTCCTGTTGGTGCTTCTAAAAGGGCTGAGATGTAGCTTTGCAATAAAAGGTGCCCCTCTTCAAGGTGAGAGTGAAGTGGCTGTGGTCTTCAGGCTCTGTGGCATCCCTTTTTGTGCTGTACTTCCCAACTGAGAAGGCAGGCTGGTGAGCTTGGGTGATGGAGCCATGCCAGAAGCTGTCTGAGATAAACTCTCTCATGGGAGAAGATGATGGGCCTGATTATCTGCTGTCTTACAACCTTCTGCAGTTGCTGGTCCAGTGCAAAAGTGATGTGAAATACTGAGCAAATGAATGATTCCCAGAGTGGCAGAGGAATAGCAGCATTCTGTGTCCATAGGGAAGCTCTGGTGGGAGGTGCAGCTCCTCTATACAAAGGTGAGTGCTGTGGGGAATGGGCATACCAGCATTTAAGGCTGCAAGGGGTGAATCTGGCCAAGCTGGTGAATCCTCCAAGGTGGAAGGAGCAGCTGCTGTAGAGAAGGTTGGAAAATGCAGAGAGTATCCTGTGAGTCTTTTGCCTGGGCTGTGTGGAAGTTGTGTTCTTGTTGTGGCTAGCAGAAAGATCAGGGTGAACAGGACAGCCCAGGGTGTTTTAGTGTGCACAGCTGTGTCCTGGTTCACATCAGAGAGGTCTGAAATGGAGGTGGGGAGAGAGGAAACAAGTGGTGGAATTGAAGAAGGTGGCAGCACTGACACAGTGGTGAGCTGGTGTGAGAGCTGCGGGCCTGTCTCAGATGGACTGGAAGAAAGGGAAGGAGACATGTGGTGTGCCAGAAAAAAAAAAATTAAAGCTCAGTCAGAGAGGTCAGCTCTTGAAATGGACCTGCCAGAGGTGGGGGTCCTGTCCCAAGTATCCTTTACATCCAGAATCTGCCATGGTATTCACAGACCTCTGTCTGGTTCCTTTTCTTCCTCACCAGTTTCTTCCCCATCCCCCTCTCCTCCTCCTTTGTCAGGCAACTCGTTAACACTTATTAGCAAGCATCTTCAAAAGGCCAGGAGGGGGGAAAGGATAGGAGGGGAGCTGAGATGGCTAAAGGAAATGATTAGGAGATTCCTTTTCCTTTCTGCCTATTCAAGCTTTAATGACCAGCCCTTGCTCTGTCTGTGCCCTGCATTGTTATCCACCCCTACCCCAGCATCACAGCACTCCTGCTACCCCCGGCACTGATCCTCTCTGACATCTGGGGCACTGCAAGTGCCCAGAGCATCTAACCTTTCTCATGCTGGGGGAGCTCACTGTCTTAGACTTCCTGCTGCACTTGGCATTGGTGCCAGTGCTGTGCCAGCAGTGGTTTAGTCTCCTGCCTGTTCACTCCTCCAAATATACCATCTTAATCGGTGTCATCAGTGCTGGGCTGCCTCACTTGGTCTGCCCTTGTGTGATCCTGCCTAGAGACTGATCTCTATTTATGTCTAAACACGGCTTGTAAATCCCTGGTATCCAGTGTCAAGGATCTAGAATCTGCTAGGCAGCAAACACGCTGTTTTAGTGGCTAGGATTGGTCTTGCTTGAGGTGGAGGAAGTAGGGCTGAATAAAGGTGATAGAATTTGGCCCATAGCTTTCTATTTCAGCCTTTTCAGTTCCAGTGGTTTCAGCTGCAGTGCATGCTCCATGGTTTCCACTTGAGCTAGTTATCTAGAGCTGAGCCCTAATCCCATCCAAACAGATTGCATTGGGAGAAGCAGGCTGGATCAGTGGAGGCTGTTTTGGGCAATTCTGTTGTGGAACACGGGTTATATTTATGTTTTGTTTTGTTCTGTTCATCAGAGTCTTCAGACTGGTGTTTCTTCACCCTTTCCAAAGTATGGTACCAGAATTACAGATCCTGGGCTGTTTTCCATGCATTAGTGAACTCCCCAAAGAAGGATTTTACTATCAAAAGACTCTTGTAACTTGGTCACGACAACCCTTCTCTCTTACGTGACAGACAAAGAATTGAGAAGCTTTTGGAAGCTGATTAAGCTTTACATCTACCAAGGACCCTGTAGGCATAAAATACCACCATCTTTTCACAAAGCCCTTGCCTTTTCCTGCAGGAACAGCAGCTTGGCATCAGGAGAGCTGGATGCCAGCCCTCCACAGCAGCACATGCCAGAGCAGGCAGGTGACCTTCAGTGCAAAGTTCCTGCCCTCTGAGGGAAAAGGTTTCACAGATTTCCTGTGCCTACTCAATGCTCTTTAACCTGGCGGTATATGTGTAATTGTACGGGGCAAAGCCTGGATCCCAAGAATAGGTGCTTAGAGACAGAGCCTTGAAATGAAAATAACTTTATTTGAATATCTGTGTGGGTCACAGGCTAGAGCTAATAGGTCTAGGACACTTCTTGAAGACAGATCTGGCTCTGAAATGCAGTACCAGGTCTGCTCTGGGCCTTGCTACAGACCTACTATCTCTGGGGGGCTTCTTCAGGACCTCCTCTACTCCTGAATTTAGTGTAGACATGTATTTACAAATGACTGTGGCCATCTACTAGTAACCTGGAAAGGGGATTTGGCAGGGCTTGGTTGTACAGAGAATAGATGTGATTCTTATTAATATAAAGTCATTTGCTTCAGAACCTGATGCTCTGAGGGCTGTGGCTCGCTCCCTTGGCATGTGAATTCTTTGGAGCAGTGACTTTGTGTGGAAAGAAATAGAGGCTTGCTAAAATCGGGGGATGTTTTACTGCTGAATCCAAGCTGTAGTTGTTTGGGGCAGCAGCAAGCACAATTTGCCAAGGTAGTTCAATTACTTTTGTGTCAGCATTAAAGATGAGTAAAAATTTGAAATGAAAGGGGGGAAAAAATGGAGTAAGTGATTTAGTTTGTTCTGTCTTTTAGCTTGTAGAACAAACCTTGGATAATGTAGAGGAAAATCAGACTGAAGAGGCACTGGTGGCTGGCTGGAGTACTCCTGATCATATGCAGACTATGCAGCGCCTGCTCTGGGAGCTGGACGCCTTCGTTCACACCAGTTTGTACAAGGTTCCTGCTTTCAACAACTTGTTATTACAGTCTGAGAGTGTGCGGGGATCTCCTCCATGTCACTAGCTGAGGTTTAAATTTTAAAAAAAGAGCGAAAAGTGGATTTTGAGAGTAATACTGGAAAATTGGAACTGTACGTGGAAAAAAAAACACAGAAGAATTGGTGAGCTGGAAAAAATAGACAAATATTGTTATTTTTTAGTGCTTTTCAGAATTTGTTCTCTATCTATTACTTATTCCATGCTGTGTTTTGGAAAGTATTTGGCAAATGTATAAGAGCAATTTTGTAGGATACTTTGTAGTCAGATGCCATAATCTAGATTAATTTGACTGCCTTTACAAAAATAGCCACTAAAGAAATACACTGATTTATGTGTCAGTTTAAAACTTGTTTGGGGAAACAGTTACAGCTGTAGAATACAAAAAATATTTAGGACAGACAGTGTAAAAGCTTTATAGCTTCTTATCATGAAAAGACAGGTAAATTTCAATTATGCATTTTATTAACACAGCCTTTTTAGCTCTCTAAAATGGTAACAATGTTAAAATCCCCTCCTGGGAAATAATGTCACGTATCATGCCACTGAGAGAGTACTTGAGGATGTTATGAAATGCTGGTGGAGTTAACCAGTTGTTAATCAGTTGTTCATTTGCAGCTAAGTCCTGCTCCAGCTGAAACTGAAGATAATAGGATGATAATTTTGACTTGCAGGCAGTTTTGTTGTGAACTTGGTGCCTAACAAGGTCTGTAAGGAATTATTTTATTACTGTGATAAAATCAGGTCAACTTGTATTCAACTTCCATCTACCAGCAGGTAACCAGACGGTCAGTGCCGGGGTGCTTGTGTGGGGCCTGAGCGAGCAGCGCCGGCCGGTGCTGGGCGCCGATGGCCCATGGCCGCGCTGGGCCCCAGTGAGGGCCTCGGGCGTGCCTGGCCAATCCCACGCTGGCATCTGGCCTGGCCAGCCAATCCTGAGTCGGCAGTGGTGCCCCCGACCAATGGGGCTGAGGCGGGAAAGCCACAAGAGTAGCAGGCGTGTGAAGGCAGCTCCCTCTCGTCACCAGTGTCCCTGAGGGGAGCTGGGCCCTGCACATGAGGGCAGCAGCCTGGTCGTGGGGGCACCCACGTCCTCGCACCTGTGACACCCTGCTGTAGCGTGCCTGTGAAATACCAGGAGCACCAGGGCTGGGCCTAGTATAAAGATGCTGCAGGCTCTCTTCTGACAGGATATTCCCTCAGAAGTGAGCGAGTCCCATGGGATTTGCTGTGAAACTTATTGGGCACTGACTGCGGGCGGTAAAACCGACAGCTGGCCTGGCCTGGCCTGGTTCACTGCAGTCCTGTCTCCTGCTCTCCTGGTGGAGGCATCTGATGTTGGCTCCTGTATCTCCTCCTCTTCAAAGCGTGAACACCATGTAGCAACTGGCAGCTGTACTGACTAGCTCATTGTCTTTCTGTAAGTACTGCTTATCCCCCAGTGGAAAAGAAAGTGTTTCAGTAATACAATCCCAACGAATGAAGGGTTTTTCTTAATTAAAGTAATAATCTGAAAGTTGTCATTGATAAGTGTGTAAACAAGCTGATTGCAGTGGGTGCATGAATAGCTCTAATGAGCATGTGTGGGTATTAAATTAACCATGGTTCAGAAGCCGTGCGTGGCTATATGGTTATTTAGAAATAACCACTTTCCCCTTGTGCTTGACTTTGCCCACCACCTGAAAAATCTTGTCTTTTCAGTGTTGTACAACAAAAAGGAACCTGCTTCTCTGATAAGAAGAAGGCTTTAAGGGAAGTCAGTGCTCTTAAGGTGCCTGGGAATGCAGCCTGGGCTGTTGGCATTTTTCCCCTTAAGCAAAGCGCAGCCTAGTGGGTAGAGCATGGGCATTCAGCATCAGCCTCTCTGCTGGTGGGTTGTCCCAGGGCCCTCGGAGGAGGCGTTCCACTGCTGGAGGTGGTGGAGTGCCCTACCTGTGAAATGGGAGAACAATGGCTCTCACAAGGCCGTTGTGCTGTTAACGAGCTCCTTAGAGGAAGGGCCCTACAGAAGTGCAAATCATCTTTTTACTTGCTGTTAATTATTGATATATTTATTCATTGCAATAAGCAGGATGGAAATAGTAGGGCAATGGTAGGCTCAGCTGATCTGTAAGTCGGTGGAAGTATAGTGGCTTCCCGTGACAGTCACGAGAAGGCTGCCACTGGACCTGCAGCTCTGCTTTGTCGATGCTGGTGGGGCTCTGGAGGAGTCTCACCTTTCCAGGCCCAGGAACATCTCCATGATTTGACTGAAAGGGCTTTTGTGTGTATCTTCCATCTATTGGAAGGGAAAGAAAGTTTGAGTGCCAAATGTATTCTGGCTGGCTTTCCTGGGTGATCCTTTCTGCAACCTAAAATGGCAAAGGAAGACACAAGTTCAGGGTGTAGTTTGGCTTCCAGAGAGTTAAGTACAGCTTCTTCCCTGATCCAGAGGAGGTCAGTTTGTGTTGCTGTGAACTGGAGGCAGCTGGACCTGATCTCCCATTTTAGTAGAAACTAATTTTCCTTTGCTGTAATTTCAGGATATCATAATATGAAGTGGAAATTCAGCTTCCTGCTAGCCACCGTATTGCTGCAAATAGCCTCCTTCCTTTTGAGTGCCCAGATTTAGCAGAGAAGGTGGAGGGGATCTGCTGAATCAGTGACACTACCAAAGACAAGGGTTGTTCTTTGCTTAAACAAACTGTGCCTTGTATCATGAACCAAAAAAGAGGATTTTTACTGCATGTCCTCCTCCAACTTGTGACTTAATGGTTCTCTGTTAGGATAACAGGAAGTGTCCTGAGGGGCTGGTTTTAGGAGACTGTCTTTGAGGGAACTGCTACAGCTTGCTGTGTATCTATCCCTCTGCATATTCATACATCTATCCTATTACTGTCATGGGATTTATGCTCTTCTGGGCCTGCATCATCATTATCAAACAGACAAATGAACAACCAGGGTAACCTTGGCTCTGAAGATATTTGTTTACCAAGGTGTCTGCTTTTATCTGCAAAAACTCGGGGAGAAGATTTCTGAGGTGTTCCCTTCCCTTCCGCAGCTAGCACCGTCTGATGTGGGGGGTGTGTGTGCATGTCCCATGTGCTCCCCTTTCACATGTCAGCTGGGATTGTATATCCGTTCCCTGGTGAGTGGGCAGTACGATGGCAGTAGTCATACTGTAGGACAGCATGTCCTGCTTCCTGGCCAAGCGTCTTTGAAACACAGACCTGCAGCACCTTGCCCTGCTGGGCCTTCCCCTATTTTGTAGGTCCTTGGAAGTGAAAGAACTTGGCCTTCAGGCCCACATAGGGTAGGCAGGGGCTCAGATGAGGTTTGGTGGCAATGGGTAGATGTGAAACTCTGCGCTTTTCCTGTTTGCTTTGACAGCCCCAGCTCCACACAAAGGGTAAGGTGTCTGTACCGCCTAGAAGTAGAAGACATGAAGAACAGGAGAACTTATATTTCATCCAGCAGGTTACTAGAGGAGACGTGGGTAACAGTCGTCATCCCTAAGCCCTTGCATCTCTTGTTGCCGCTCAGTACTGTTAGGTGAAGTAGCTGGAATGTGTAGAGAGGAGCTCTATCCCAGGTCAGAGCTGATACAGGCCACAGGTACCCCCTGTTCCTTCTGTGACATAGTTAATGGTTCCCAGTCCCATGTGCTGGCTTCTTGCTTAAAGCAGCACTCCATGGTGTTGCTGGAGATCTTGTTACAGTGTGGTTCCTCCTCTTCCTGAGATGCTTGGTGCTAAACAACTCTTGCAAAAAAAAAAAAAAAAAGCCCCTACAACAAACCAAACAACAGTCCACCCCCCGCCCCAGGTAGGGTTGTTTTGGCAGAGCAGAGTGTGCTGTGCATGCGCAGTCACTTCCTTATGCATTTGACTTAAAATAGGTAGTCCCAGGTGGAATTTCTACACTGATGTGTGATCTGTCTGGATCACTTCCCTTTCATGACAAAGGAAAGGCGGTGTTGCCTTGCTCTTTGTGAAGCATCATCATGCCTGTTCTGTCTGCACAAGTCTAAACTACCTATAGGAAGTAAGATGTGTGCTAACCCTGTTGTCCACTGCCCTGTAATGAAGGCAGGATTTGGACTTCAGGAACTGTGAGGAATTACAACCTTCAGGTATTTCTCCTGTCAAGCAGACCAAGGCTTGTTGGAGATTCCTGGTTTCAAGGTTTGGCAGGAATTGCCAATTCACATTGCTTGCAAAGAGTCTGCATATATGCCATATAATTAACACCAGGAAATTCTGACTCCTGAGGCTATAGGGTTAAACAAATATATGTCCCCATTAAACTTGAATAATAAGAGCTTAACTCATTAGGGAAAGAACACTCTTGATGTGCTTAATGGAGGGAGAGAGCATTAACTTTTACAGTTCCTTGCAAACCCTTAGTTTAACTTTCCTTTCTGAGTATTAATTTTTCTTCTATAGAATACTTTACATCCCCACCCCTCAAACTGATCTCCTATGTATTCTGAGTCCTCTTTTGATTCCTGGATTATTGACATGCTTGGCTTTTTTGGAGTCTTTAAAAATTATATCCTGCTGTGTTGATGGCTGGTTGCATACTTAAAAGTAATATGCAGTGCAGAACTTCTGCAGAACAAAGGCAAATCTTGAAAACCACTCATTTGAATGTCCAGTAGCAACAATTCACATGCCTGGCCCGTGTCTTATTTAATCCTTACACTCCCTGAAAAAAATAAGTTGTAGTAGCAGGGAAGACCAGGAGGTATTTAGTCACAAGCACGTGGCCTGCAAATGTAACATTTTTCATCAGAGTGATTTCATTTTTAATTGTGAAAGCACACAGAAAATAATTTTAAAGACCTTGTATTTGCAGTTCCAAAACCCAGTTAATTTCCAGCAGATGCACCTAGCTTGTAAACCTCTGCTTGGAGTTGTTCTGGACTAGGGGCTTGTTGGATGTGCTCCTACCTGGCTGGTCAGAGTTGAAGGCTTGCTGACACTTACTGCTGTAGGATGGGCTTCTTGGTTCGGGAAAAAGATGCCAGATCTCAGAGGAAAACAGATGAAGTATACATAAATGAATATAGCCAAGGCAAAAGCTTGCAAGCCTAATAGTTCTTTGACTGTAGCATGACAAACCTTATTCCAGCGGCTGTGATGCTGGAATGCCTTTGTTGTTCCCTAAATAATGTTCTCCTTTGAAGAGAGCATGTATTCTTGCCTGAAGTTATAATTCTGGCAGAGTAATCACTCCTTTCACCCTGGACAGTGATGGAAATGAGTCAGCTTCAGCTCCTTCAGCTGTTTGATCCAGCTCTTCTCCCTTGCTGAGCACTGACCATGCACTCTGGGGAGCTGTTGCCAAGTGGAAGTGTTTCTGGGAAGCAGGAGATACATCATTCATGTTTAGGAGATTTTTCTTGAGAATATTTTCTGTCTTCAGACATCCTTAAGTGTTGTTCTTTTGAATGGGGTGAGTCTGGTTCCTTGAACTTCTGGCACTATGAGGACGACAATCCAATTGCTGGTCATACTTCTGTCAGTGTGATTAATCCATGTGTTGGCTCCATATGATACAATTAAACTATTGATTTGTACAGTTTGGTCCGATCAAGGAGAGAAGCGGTCCTTTACACAGGTCTTCTAGAAGTGAGAGACTGATATTTCTTTCTGAGATTCTTCTCCTAAACAACAGGAACAGATTTAACTAAATAATTAACTTCTGGTAAATTGAGTGCAGAGATTTCCTATTTGCTTACAGCAGAATGAGACAATTTTTCTGCGTTGTTACTTGCTTTCTGGATCTTCCATAACAATCATCTGGATATCTCTGGCCATGAATTCCTTAGACTTGAAAGTTAAAAATTCTAGAGAGGGCTTGAAGTTAGAGGCCCATGGGATGAGAAGAACCCAAAATATTTCTGACCTTTGATGACCCACTTATGAAAT
The DNA here is from genome assembly GCF_963921805.1 of Phalacrocorax carbo. Taxonomy (NCBI): domain Eukaryota; kingdom Metazoa; phylum Chordata; class Aves; order Suliformes; family Phalacrocoracidae; genus Phalacrocorax; species Phalacrocorax carbo. Next base: position 8,628,818 of record NC_087523.1, on the reverse strand, counting down.
GAGATTTGCTTATGGAGCAGCTCTAGCTCAGAACAGTTCTATCTGTGGAGAAGACAAAGTGTAGCCTCAGACTATGTAATAATGCTTTTCAAGGCAAAAATAACTTATAATGCATGCGGCTGTATAAGCTCTCAGCAGAATCAATTATGGAACACTTTATTTTGTGGATCACCTGAGAATAGCCTATCTTCCCAAAGCTTGCAGAGAAGAGATGCAAGAAGTCTGGGAAATGCTTCCAAGCAAGGAGGCTTCCAATAGCAAATAGTAAACCAATGATGTCAGCCAAAGACAGGAAATCTACACTTTGGCTCCTGTGTCCTCCATGGCTCTGCCTCTTTCCTGTATGTGGGAGCGTGCATGTATGTGGAACTGTATAAATAAATCACACGCCAACGTGTTTCATGTGATGTAGAGGCTGCCTTAGAGTGACTGGCTTCTGGGTGTCCTGTGGAATGATCCTGAGATCCAAGCTGTTCCATATGCTGTAGCAGGGTAGAGGAAATAGCACCTTTTTTTTTTTTTTGAAGTAACGTATTTTTGTTGAATTTACTGTCTGTTATATGGACAAATTAATCTCTGTTTTTGTCAGGTGTTTCATACAAGACTTCTGTTGCAGCAGCCCAAGCATTTAGATTTTTGTCTTTGTTGGCCTGATTCCCACTTTAACAAATTCACAGCTTACAAGCTATTGCTGGAAGATTCAAACATTACGGAAGCACAGCCATCCTCCTAATTTGTGCCCTGTCTTCACTACTAATAGTGTGTAACATCTGACTACAGTAATGCCTAGAGCACCAGCTCCTGTCGAGCCCCATTGTGGTGGGTGCCATGTGGGTGGGAGGGAGAATTCCTGCCTTCTGGGGTCTTGAGTGGGAACTAAATGAGATAGGGGCTGGGGGAAATCACCGCATCGGGGAAAGAGAGGAAGTGACTTGGTCACACAGCAGATCAGTGGCAGAACAGGGAACAGAATTAGGTCTCTGCTAGTCACATCTAAACTCATTTTTCACGGTGCCTTAAGGCAGGCTAGGTGACTTCTTATAGTACCTTTTTTTGTCCCATTTTATTACAAGCCCATGGATGAATTAGCTGGTACCTGCTAATTGGTAAATGCAGGCAAGGATGAATCCTGCTCAGGCTCACCTCAGCTTGCCTGGGGTAAACGTAATGCTGACCATGACTTTTCCTTGTTTCCACTGACCAGTTAGATGCTTTGCCAATCTTGATTAACTTGGTAGTTTTAAAAACCAAATTCAATTAATTTCATCATAGAGACAAGCCCTCTGGCCATGCGAGTTTGCAGGGAGAAGCACAAAAAAAAGACTTGGATCACTACCTGCATTTCTCTGGAGTCGTTGAAATAATACCCATTAATTCATAACCTCAAAGTGTAAATATAAAGCTGATAGATATGGCAAAAGAAATCATGCTACTGTGTTTCACAGAATGCTGTGGTAGAGAAGCCATGCTTTAAGTGGAATTGCTGAGTTCTTTATATGAAAGAGAAAGCCTCTTCTACAGATCCGACACATTTGTAATGATAAACAGATCTTCCAATGGATATTGATTTAGGAAAACCAAGATGAATTAATACATGCATTCGTCTTCCCAGTCAGTTTAATATCAAGATAATTTTATTTGATAGTTCAATGTAATAAACTCCCCTTTTCTTTAATACATATTTGGGAAAAGTAGGCAATATTGTAATGCAGTAATTAGCCATATTTGCCTTTACTATGAGTGAATAAGATTAATATACTAGAGTGTTCAACCTAATTGATCTATTATGTGATAGGGACTCACAACCAGACTGCAAATTACAGTTTAACCCCCCAAAGGGCTAGACTTGTTTAGAAAATGTGCGAGTCTTTAAGAGATAAAATTAATAGAACTGACGTTGACCTAAATATTCAGCGTTATTAATTGTATCAGTGGATTGTGCTGCTTTTATGTGCAACTAGGAAGGCAGTGTGTTTAGAAAGGAGCGGGTTTATGACAGCAGTGGGAAGGGTGGCTAACAGAAAACATGACAATTATTGCAAACCAGGTTTCCTGGTTAAAAAAGTGATTGTCACAGGCCCTTAAAATTGCTATTCCATGTGGTCATGATTAAACAAATCATCCGTGCAGTGCGTTTGGAACATAATGGCTCTGTGGGAAAAAAAATGTAAATCAGGTTTTTGTATTAATGAAAACAGTTTAATATGGTTTTAATGACCCATTTTTCAGTCTTCACCAGAAAGTAATTACCAGTTAGATAGTTAGTGCTCTGGGCTTTGTTCTGGCTCTCAGAACTCCTTCTGCTGGTCACCCGGGGGATTCCTGCCGTGCTTCACGGGCAGCCATGGGCTAGTGACCCAGCAGCAACGGGGCCCTTCTCCACTGCAGCTCCCTGCCCTCTACTTTGTGGTGCATGAGGGACAAGTGGGTCTGCCTCTGAGTTCCCTGTTTATTGCTGATAAGGCCAAGGGCAAACCCATGAGAGACAGCAGCTACCCCTGAGAAGAAAACTGGGGAGAGCTGGCTGTGCTTGATCAATAACTTATCTCTGGGAGTAGGCCTGGGACTGGCAGTTGCATGACTGAACACTTGGGCATGGTGGCAGGTAGGGGAGCAGTGTGCAGACCTGAGTGTGGGCAGCTTGGCTCCTGAGGGAGGGGGCGGCCCAAAGGAGTACTTTTAACAGGGACAGCCAGCAGGTTCAGATGGCCACAACTTGCTCATCTCCAGGAGAAATGAGAGGAGTAGAAATGCCAGTCACTGGGGAAACAGACTGGGACCCAGGATTTTTGCATTCTTGTCCACCTGCCAACCTGGTGAACCCCACTGCCTCTCTGCTCTTGTGTGTGGAAACAAAAGTCCAACTAAATAACTAAGGTCCTTGCATGTTTTTAATGCCTAGAAAGCAGTACCAGCTAGTGGCTGTTCATTCAGAATAGGGGTTTACTGGATTGGCTTCTGCGGCAATGCTGCCCAGTGCTGGCGTTCACCCTCTAAGAAGGGCACTGCAGTGGGTTCCAAGCAGCCATTGGAGCAGGCTGATGGATATCGGAGCACTGGTGGACAGCTTTGAATTAAGCAAGTGAAGACCCTGTTTAGATGCTTATGGTTTGCACCTACATACATGGAAGCAGATATTTCATAATAGAGGGCTCTCTGATCTTGTGAAGAAAGGCATACTGAAGCCCAGTTTCTTGAGGTAGGAATATGCAGAGTCAAAAAGATACATTTTTCATGTTATGAGTACTTAGCATTGGAACCCCTTGCTGAGGAGTATGGTGAATTTATTGTCACTGGAAATTTTAATACCAAGGCAGGATGTTTTCCTCTAGAAGCCAGCTGCAGAGGACCAGGACGTGTTCATCCAGTTGCTACTGAATATGGAGCAGGAGGGGTTCAGAGAAGTCCTGTGTGCTGCATTGAAGTGAAGGCTGAGCTATCGTGATGGTCTGCGGTTTGGTTTGTGCATTCAGAGCTCATCTTTCTGAGCCTTCTGGTGGAGGGAAGGACAATGCTACCTCATACTGATATGGAAAAAATAATAATAAAGTTTAAGGTCCAGGTGAAATCTAGAATTTGCAAAATTTCTGATTTCTGGATGTTGGGCTTGCTGCACTAGGTTGGCAGATTTGTGTATGCTTGCTGAAGCTTAAACACATCTGAAATGTCTCTTGCGTGGAAGCACAGGCAGGAATCTTCTAGGTACTCTCTCTGCCCCTCCCAATGAGAACTGGTAGGTTTGACTGTTTAGTGTCTAGTACTTTACCTGAGGTAGTTCAGGCTGTTGGAAAGCTGTGGGATGCAAAGCTCTGTGCAACGGTAGCTGCTTTGCCTGCTGGCCAGCATGGTGAAATGTTGCAGCATGCATTGGGGGAGCACCTGCAGAAGCTGTGCAAGTTGTTAGTGCAAGTGCATGGGCAGGAAGCATCAGAGCTGGCTTTTTAGCTTGTAAGTCAGATGTTAATACTAGGCTCTCCTGAATGCTGTGGGGGAGAGAGATATTTTGGCTTGATATTCCTATCACTTCTTTTGACTGGGAAACATCACAATACATGTGTGAGACCAGTCAATACAGAGGGATGAGACTGTAGTCAATGTTCCTGATACTATTGAAAAATAAAGTAGATTGAGGGCAGTGAATGAGAACAGAAGGAGATTTTGAGGGAGGGGAGGATTCTTCAGACTTTATTTATCCATTGTAAAGAAACATATGAAATAAAACAGAAAGCAATTTTCTAAAAACCCCTCCCAGGTGACCTGTAAGGGAAATAACATGACACAACTCAATGCCACGCACTGCAGATTTTGTCAAGAGCATAAAGAAACCTAGTGCTTTATTTTTATTTTTGAAGTAGAAGTGGTTCACAAGGTATACCAGGGAGATGATTCAGTGCTTACAGTTGTGACATGTCAGAGTCTCGTAAGCTCAAAGATGACTGTCTTTATTGTGTTTTCCTTTTCATCTTCCAAACTTTGAGCCCCTGTGTTCCTATCATTTTCCCTTTCCGATGTGAAATAAGGAGCATATTCTAAACAATGGTGCTCTTTTGATACATGCCATAATAAAGAAATGCTTACTTGGAGAACAGCAGACCATAGCTGTCCACAAAGAAGTACAGAGGGGTGCTAATCCTATTGGCATGGCACTGAAGCAGTTGCTCCTGCTGGCTGATGGAAAGCCAACAATTGTTTTTCTCTTCTAATATAACAGTGACAAAGAAGGGTCCCTTAGCAGCCCACCTCTGCCCTAATTTATGCTGCAGCTTTTTAGGGAAGGGAGCAAAAGTCATTTTAGGAGCTATTGAAGGACGTCTTCCTCTTTTGTAGCTCCTGTATGTTTTTGACAATTGAAGTAGAATACGTTTATGGGGCACATCAATGGCCGCAGCCTGCAAAGGGTTCAGGGAAGGCCTAATCACCTCCTTGGTGTGGCACAGCTGCTCTGAGATCCTGCCAAACAGGGAAGGTAGGAGCCAACTGAGGGAGGGCTGCTCTGTGGATGGGACCGCGGGGCTGTACTCTGCAGAAAGGGAGGTGACAGGGCCAGGTTAGGAGGCCAGAGAGGGGCCATGTGTTGGATTGTGCCTTATGGCAGGCTCTTCCTGAGGCAGCTCTGTTCTCTGCTGCTGCAGCAACCTTGGGAGATAATGCCATGGAGAGCTGGTTATGAGGTTGCTGAGGAAAGGCTTTGGGGACTGTCACCCTTGTTCCTGCAGACAGATAGCTGTGACTCAAAGGGCTCTGATGCCCTGTCTCACCCCTGGGAGCTGCTGCATGGGCTGTCTTTGGAAGTGCTTTGTGTATCAGATGTTTCTTCTGCCTCAAACAGGATGACTTTTGCTGTCCTGTTGTGTGTTGAGTGTGATGGCAGCTCCCTGCTGAATGCTGTGCTGTGATGGGGGCCTTAAGATGTGTAACACATGTGAAGCAGAAGCTATTAAATGAAGTTTTGTGGGGATCTTTCACATGGCTGGTAAAAGTACATGGTCAGAGCCCAGCTGATTGGATGGACCCTGACTGGACATCAGTACTGCCAGGTGGGATTCTTTGTGGAATCCCACAAGAGACAGAAAAATCACCAAGGGCAAAAAATTAATTTACTCTTTCTCCTGCATATGGATCAAGATGAAGCAAGGACATGCCAACAAAAGATCCTTGATGTAAAGTAGGGGGAATGAGGGCCTAGAGCCCAGATGCGGCACAGTGTTGTCCTGAACACTTACAGGGTGAAGAAATCCTGCCAGTGCCCAACTGGAGCATATTGACTAATGCTGGGTTGACCTGGGAGGCCTATTCTGATCAGGACAAAATAGTTAAAACTTGGCTCCTGTGTATTACAACTTGTGCTGCCTGTGTATTTTAACTATGAAATCATCTTTTCTTTTGTTCTCCCTAAGGGATCTCTGGCTTCTAGAAAGATTTTGTGACTCTCTCTGTGACCAACTCATATTAGGGAGGCAAGTGGTCAGGTCAAGGGCTATATTTTCCTATGTGAGTGTAACAACGGTATTTAGTACATGATGGCTCCAGTTTCTGACTGAAACCTCTCTAGGCTTTACTGCACCATGAGTAAAAAGTAATGAGATTGGCCAGAAATAAAAAAAGCCCCATGAATTTTGATTTTTCCACCAGACTGAGCTGCATAGAGTCTCCCATGCCTTGAAGGCTGGTGTGGGTGGGAGTATTTCCATAGCCAGTGGGGTGGCTGAGCGTGAACCACATGGCAGGCCTTTGCAGAATGTGGGTTTAACTTCTCCATGACCTACCAGCTAAGGCTGTGTTTGGCTCTTGAACAAACTGACTGCTGCTGTAACCAGTGAAATGTTTCAGTCATGTTGAACCAAAAGCGACCCTGCTTTCTCAGGCTTAGCTGCTCCTACTGACGGTGCTGTGCCCATGACCCCCTGATATGCCCATCATTCACATTGCTGGGACTAACCGATTTTGTCAAAGGAACCTAAAATGAGTGTGCCAAAGTCTGTGGATGGTTGGTGGATATTAGTGTTTGTAAGCTCCTGGTCTGAAAACCTCCCTTGACTTTTTTATTCCTTTTTCCTTCCAATGGCAGTGACACTTTCTTCTCAGGAAGCTGCATTCATCCTTTTATTTGTAGCGTTAAATGCTGCTTTGTCACTCTGACATCTATCCTTCTGTTAGGCTGTTTCTGTCTTGTCTCTGTGTTTGATGGCCAGATGGTTGGGATAAGCTCTGTATCTGGAAGACATTTGGGGACACCAAAAAGCAGGGTTCTTAATTTTTGGCTGGACAATACTTGATTTATCTTGTTCCTGTCACTGCACTTTTGTTTTATCTGTTTTTAATATCTGCTTTCTTTAAAAACAAATGTTGGGGGAGGGTCAGGCTTTGAGTTAGATCCCAGTGCTGTGACTTCATGGGAGTGTTGCAGATTCCGGAGCCCAGCGCCAGGTCCTTTGCATCCTGGAGTCCTTTGCTGTGCCCCAGACTATGCCATGCTTATGCAGTTTGGTAGTCTGGTCTGTGCCAGGTCTGCGCTCGCTTGACTGTGATGTGGGAGAAGTGGGAAGGAGTGAGTTGCTGTGGGCAGTGATATGCAGAGCTTGGGGCGGAAGGGGTAAGCTCACAGGGGGTGTCCTTAATCAGTTTGAAGACTTGTATAGATTGACTTTCTGGAGCTGGGAGATGGTCTGGGGAGGTGGGGATCTCTGCAAGCAAAGCCCTGTGTCTTCCCAAGGAGGCCTGCTTGGCTGCTGTCTTCGAGGACCTCAGGGAGTTTCAGAGCAGCTGTGTGGGAGGAGAAGAGGGATTTGTGGTTGAGCTTCTGGGAATTAAAAAGGGTTGAAATCTTGCCAGCCAAAAATGAGATCCCTTTAAAACCAGGGTGAAATTCAGGCGCCACTGAAATCAGTGGCAGTTTTGTTCTGGACTTCAGTAGCATCAAGATTTTATCCCAGCTGTGTGGGGAAAGAGTTGGAGTTCTGCCCACTGCAGTGTTTGCTACTGAAGCTCTATAGCAGGAACACCTTTACAGAAAATAAGTGTCACAGCTGCAGTGCCAGAGCACACAAAATGAATGTGCATGTTCAGACAATAGAGGAAAAACCTGTGGAGGTGTTTGTAGGCTTAAGCTCCCTATACTCCTTTATGTAGTCAGGAGAGAGCGTGCTCCAGCATGGACCATTCCCTGGCTTTAAATGTGGCTTTTCCTCTGGAGAGAAGAATCTGTTTCATCTTCCCAGGATCGTGTGACCTGCCTGAGCTGTTGGTGCAGTGAATGATATTATAAATACTTCTCACCCATACAGGGAAATCAAATAACAATTAAAAGGAGAAAACTAAAAAGGTATTAATTGGTTCTATTAGAATAAACAAGGACTTGTAAAAATCTCTGTATGGGGTTAGTATGTGAGCATACACCAAAAAAAAAAAAAGGTAAATTGATTTAATTGCCAATTTTTTTGCTGTAATGAATGATTTTTAATTGGGCATTTTGGTCAGGAGATGGTGCTGTAAATATGTCCAGTTGTCTTTTACACTTCTCTAAGCATCCCTAGTGCTATGCGGTATTGAACTCTGAAAGCAGATTGCCCTGAAGATCTGTTCTGCTGTGAGATCTGCCCTGTGTAGCTCTGAGAAGAGGAATGAATTACATGGTTGAGGAGCTGTCAAGCAGTTTTTGTACCTCATATGTGGTCTCCTGGTGATTTGCTATCACTTGATCTTCCCCAGCAATGAGGGTTTGTCCTATCCTTTGGCCCTACCCCCCGCAAAGGACGTGCTATTTGGGCAAAACCTGGGCAAATGGTATCAAGCCTCAAGCACCACGGTGTTGTACCATCTGAAACAGAGCTATAGTGAAGCTCCTTTTAGTAATGTGAATTTCTGCTGACCTTAGCAGTAATATCTTATGTCTTGCATGCCTGAGGTGGCTTGGATAAGTACCCAGCAGGGAAAGATGTCTGTAAACATGTCTTCACAAAGCTTTTTCTCAAACCTGAGACCCAGATACAGAATCTAATAGGATCTGGTGTGTCCATTAATGATTCCTGGAGGATTGCTAGAGGGATAACAAGCCGTTAATGGGCTGCTCTTAATTGTCTTTAATTTGTATAGTCTTCACTTAAAAGATGTCTTTTTGTATGTCCTTAACAGTAAAAAAAGTTATGAGATTTAAATGTCTGGAGAGAAAAATAAGCTCCAAAAGAAACTGCAGCTAAATGGTAATGCATATGTGACAGCAGATAAAATACATATGCTAATAGACCACTGCCAGGCCATGTAGTTTTTCTGCCTTGTAATGCCAAGAAATAGATAATGGCTTTGAGGTAAAGCATTCTGTCTCTGGTTTTTTCAGGTTGCTAAAGCCAAGCATGGTCAGGCTCTGACTCTCGCTGTCTCACCATACAATGCTAACTGCCTTGGCTAAATTGGTACAGTGTTGTATCTGGCAGCCTAATGACTGGGAAACCTGCCCTGGCTGAGCTGCCCAACCAGCGCACTGTGCGAGAGAGCTTCTTGTGCGGTATATGGACTGAACATGGGCTGTGGAGCATGATAGCTCTGAATGCGAAAACCTGCTTCCTGTTGGCTTGGGACAGCAAGCTGATACTGGACTGGCCTCTGACAGCAGTGCTGGAGCTCAGATTTTGATGGCATGTGTAAAAGCATTGCTGTCTGGTCTTGTGCCTTCTGTAGAAGGGATCATTTTGCTTAACAGTTCTAGTGGCGCCTTTTTGCAAATAAAGAGTTAATGACTGGAGTGGAAAATACTTTAAATTCTTTTTGATAACTTCAAAAATGTTTTCGGTAGCAGCTGAGTTGTCAGAAAATATTTACATAAGTGCATCTGTGAACCTCGCTACAATATCTTAAGATCTGCAGCAGCTTTGTCACTTCCTTACAAATAGCTGTGAGCGATCTATTATGTAAAAAGGTTCAGTTTAATTTACAGGAAGCCTTACATTTTTCTCCAAGTACTATGTTTAGTTTATCTTTTTTTAAAAACTACTGTGGCTTTTTTTAATGCTTCTCTAAGAAGTCTGAATGATTTGTAGGGAAACGTAATACCTTTCTATTAGGCTGGCTGACTTGGGGAGGGAGAAGTGAGCAATCCTTGTGTAGGTGAGCTGTTCTCAAAGCCTTCTTTGGCACTCTGGGCCCAACACCGAGGTGATGCTGGCAGCTGGTTAACTCAAAGTTAAAACTTCTGTTGCTGAGCTCTGAGGTGATACCAGCATCAGCAATGCCCAGAGGAGCGCGTGTTTCACCCCGCTGCGTAGCTCGGTGGAAGCCTTTGGGGCTGGCTGCGACTGCTCCTGCTCAACACCTGGTACAGGCACTTCTGGCTGCTCTGCTGGAAAGAGCAACAACCTGTCAAATTCCTTCTAACGTCACTGCAGCTTTTGGAGGTTTATTTATCCAAAAAGCTTTAGGTCTTTTTGCAGTGACTGTTGAAAAAAGTAATATGCAGTATCTTTGTTCAAAGGCCTGATGTTCATGCCAGCTTAATGCTGTTTTCTAAAACTGCTGTTACTGCTTGAAGTCTGTGTGTGTTTTGATTCCAAAACAAATGGCTGACGTTAATGTAAATTGGCTATTTACATTAGCTAAGCTGACTTTTAATCTCTCCCCTGCTCTTTTAACTTGAAAGATAAAGCTGTCCCTTAGTTGAACTGGTCCGAAAAAACAAAACTGTCTTAAACTCGCACCTTACATTGTTCTGAATGCAACTTTTATATAGACCCAAACCCTTCGATATCTTTAATTGCGTTATGTAAATTTGACCTACCGAAGTCGCAAAGCTCCCTGAACAACTAGAGGCTTGTTGGCATATGTCCTTAATCAGCTGAAAACAATCAGGGACACTTCCTGAGGTTGCTTTGTTCTTCTCCACTCTAATGTGTATTGTGTGTGGTCACGTTCTCTAAGTGTGTGAAGACTTACTCACACTGTGGGAATTTCTTCTCTATCTGCATTGCTGATGTAACCAGCTATTCAGACATATTTCTCCCTTAAGTGTAAAGCTAGAGACAATGATAATAATGGGACCAATTATTTTTTGCTAGTGTAGTGTCCCAGATCTGACTTCTCCTGAGAGAATACAATGTTTCTCTTATTTTTTCCTCCCAAACACTAGATGATAAATTACCAAAGAGAATATTGAGAGATGAGTGATCTTTCTCTCAGACTTAGTAATATCGAAAGAATTAAATGTTGCTATCCAGATAATAACTGAAATAACACAGCAATGAAGGCAGACTTTGAGCTGGTACAGCATTCCCTGGAGAAAGGGAACGTATTGGCAGAAATTTTCATGTGTACTTTCATTCGGTGGAGGATTATGATCGCTATGTGGAGATGCTGATACTGGATAGAAGTTTGCATAAGAGGAATGAGGTTTCCAGAACTACTATCTAGAGTTACTTGAAATTTCTCAGAAAAATGTTTGCTAATCTTTGAAGCCATTTAACAAGAAAATGTTCTGGTTTTTGAGGAGGAGAAGACAAACCTATATTAGAGTTTGGGGGCTTTTTTAGTTAAAAAAAGGAAAGGCCTGTCCAAAGAAAAACTCTGCAAACTTAATTTTCTTGAGATAGTATTTGAAAATATTTCTTTTAGGGTTTCTTGCTGAAAAGCCAGAAAGCTGTCAGAAGTGACCAAGTTGAAATGTCAGACTTTAACAGGGAAATCTTCCTGTACAGTTTCAGTAATCCAACATGGTTTTACTCTTCCCAGTTTGCCAAATACAATGTCTAGCACCATTATGTAGCCCTATGTAATTTTTTTCTTCCTAAAAATGAGGAAATAAATGCACTCTTTCAAGACAGAGAAGACTGTAGGAGTAAAGAGAGCTCAGTGATTGCAACTGTGCTAGGAGAATGGCTTAATGCCACTAGCAAAAAGAGCAGTCCACTTATATGCACTTTCAGAATGCTCAGTGTAATCTCAGTTTCTGGTGTTGGTTTATTTGGCTCTTACTCTACAAGGTCCCAAGAGCTTCAGTGGGAGGCACTTCCAAGTCTCTGCTCCAGAGGGATGAATAAAAATCAGTTCTCTAAAGAGTTGAATGCAGTGTTTTCTCAAACATGGTTAGCTTTTTGCTCTGATCACTCTGTTTGCCCTGATCACTCTGGTGATGCAGTAGCAGTCTGGTCTGCTGGGAGAACCCTGCTCCCTCCTCCTATACTTCTGACCCTTTATGACTAGTTCTCTTAAAACATAGCCAAAACTGAATCTCTGATCGCATATTGAGAACAAATCAAATTTGATTGCTGTCTTATGAAGGTATGTAAAGCCCATTGGACAGGAGTAGACTTCAGTCTGCAAGTATTTGCTTTAAAGTCATTGGAAGAACTTGCTGCAATTCACGCAACTCTTGGATTGTGAGAAAGGCTATTTTCCAGCCCAGTAGAGCCATCCAGTTTGGCGAGACTGTATTGCTCTCCCCCCGTCCCAAAGTGTCTGAACTTCATTATGAGTTTTCATTTTCTTTGTCCTGCACAAACTTCATGGTTCCCCAGGGTACAGCTTCCTGTCTAGCCTTGTTGCTGTGCAAATGTCGTCTTCCACCTCAGCTTTTCTACTAGACCCAGGGTTAACTCTTCCAAAGGTCGCAGTTTCACAATGTACATCTCCTCAGCTGCTCTACGTTACTGAATTTGCTCTCACATTATTTTTACATTTAAAAATTCGAATATCATTCTGTGCACCTACAAAGAAATTGTACCCTCCTCACTCTGTTTTAAGTCTTAGAGTACTTTTGTCTCTGATTTTGCAAGAGAAGAAAACATTTTCAAGACTCTTGAAACATTGATTTGGGTTCAGATATTAAATGCACAAATGTTGAGGTAGCTTACTAAGTGTGTGATTTCACAACGTATTTCACACTGTGGAATTAAGTAGGAATTTGAAGCTACTGGCTCAGATAGCCATTAGTTGTGTTTTTTTTTTTAGGTACCCAACTTATGCTGCCTTGATTGTTCAGAAAATTTTGAGCAATTCAGTTCTTAATGTCATGCTCCTGGGCAACATAATAATTGCTCCGGTTATATTTCCAGTGGTCGTAATAATTTTTTTCGAAGTTGTGACCACATGTGAAACATAATACTGCTGCTGTGTGCACTTGCATGTGATTTTTTTCTTTAAAGTGCCTGTTTAAAGATAGATGTCAGTGCTTTCTGAATTTGAATATGTAAGTAATGTGCTTTTAGTAGGCCAGTCCTTTGACTCATCTTCCTCTTTAGGAAAGCCTCCTTTTTTGGGCACTGTCACTTCTTGGTGCAGTAAGTGCTGTGTAGTCCTGGTCCAGTGCTGTGTGCACTACCAGCATTTGTGCTTGTACTCAGCAGCCAGATTGCTTCTGAACTCTCCTCCTCTAAGTAACTTTTCAAATAGTAACACAGAAGCAGAAGCCTTTGTGTTCCCTCATCAGGGCTGTCCCAAGACACCCGGCCCCATTGTAGTCCATTATTCTTTATAATTTAGCCTTTCATTTGGACTCTTCTGGAGACTGTTTCCCCATTTGGCAGTAATTACATGGTAATACATAATTAAACTTGGACTTACGGAATGTAAATTATCAACAAGAACTTTCAAGTACATGCCCTACACATCTCAGACCAGGCCTGCTCTGCTTTCCTCTTCCTCCTGAAGTTCCTGTTGACTGCCCTTTGGGTCTTCTTCCACCTTCTTTCTCCTTAGCCTCCATACCTCCTGCAGCAGCTTCCCTTCCTTCACCTACTGAAGATCTTCAGATTGCTGTTTTGCATTATTTTTTAATGTGTGATATTTTGGAGCCTTCTCTGTTCAGTATTCCGTCAACTAGAAGCTGTTGCAGTGTCTTATAACCATGTCCCATGTTTAGAAACAGCATAAAGCTTTTCAAATTAATCCTTTGCATTGGCCTACAAAATTAAATACAAAGGTAGGGCTGAAATATTCCATTATGAATGGACTCAGTGTGTCATAGGAATTGACTGTGAAGTGAATACAAATGATTTCTTTGTGGCTGTGTGGCATCTTTGGACATATACTTAAATATGAATCTTACCGGAACCTAAAATGAAGGGGGAAATGAACAATAGATCAAGTATTTTGTTCTCTCATTAAATAAGTAGAACTAATGATGGGTACCAATTTGAAGCGTAGATGTTGCTGCTTAACTAAAAGTGATTCTAAGCAATGATGTGTGGGTTAAATCATGGGATGGAGACTTGAATCTGGGTTCAATTCCCAGATCTACCATTTCATTGAGTAACTTGTTCAAGTCACTGAATCTTCTGGTGTCCCACTTCCCCTTTATTAAAAGGGGACAACAATACTGCTTTTATCTTAGGTTATGAGGCCTCTGGGGCAGGAACTGCCTGTTATTTTGAGCGTGTGTAGTATTTAGCACAATGGGGTCCTCCTCTTGGATATAATAACAACAACATGTGCAACATTCGCATAACACAATTTATCTTTCATCTTCCAATGCACTGGAGTTCCCAGATTTCCATAGCATTTTCTTTTTTAGATGTGAGAGGGTTTTTTTTTGTCTTGTAAGAATGCAGGCATGCTTTTTGTCTTTCTATCCTCTTGCCATCTGAGAGGAGGGAGGTGTGCGGGATAAACATGGTGGTCTAGTGCACATTTTTCTGAAAGGTCTCCTTGAGTAAGTTGTCAAGGTGACTTACCAGTTTGAAAAAAAATTCATCCCAGTAAAGGAAAGTACTTGTGATGTACAGGGAGAAATGGTTCTGGGTTTCATGCCTTACATGCACCACGTACTGAAGAGCAACCCAGAAAGAATATCTTGAGCATTGCTGTACTCCAAGGTAAACTACTCAGGTTAGATTTTTTTTTTTCTTCCCCCCAGTGTTAGGGACAGCCTCAGAAAATAAAAGGCTTTACGATAGGGGGAAAGAAATGATTGTCAAAAATCAGTTAAACCTATGAGACTAGTATCTGCAGAGTAACATGGCTGTGCAGAGGTGCAATGTGGGGAAACTGCTATTTATTATAAATGACATTGGGTGGACTGTCAGGAAGAAAAATATTTTTTAAAAGTATTAAATGGCAAAATGCTGTTCTGGCTATCTGTTATGCCTGTAAGAGTTGGGAAGCTTCTTGTGGTGTAGCTCACTTCAAAGAAATATTTGCGTTTGTAAGTATCTCAAATTAGGAAGCTGAACTGAACTAGAAGGATCACATCATTACAGACTAGGAAATTCGACTGGTCTGTAGATGTACAACTTCTTTCCACATCCAAATCATGGACTAGCAGGTCTGAAGGGTGTAGATGGGCAAAGCTCCCTTTCAGCAGATCTATTCCTTGCGCTATACAGACTTGCGCTTTGAAACTAAACTCAGCGGACTAAGAAAACCTCAATGATTTTGTTCTGCATCTCTGCAGGACAATGTAAAATCGTTAGCTTCTCCTTGACGCTGAAAAGCTTCTCTGAGCATAAGCCAGTGAAGCTCTTGTAAACTCCATATTTTGAACTGTTTTATCAACTTATTCCAACTAGTATTAACACAAGACACTTGGGTTCTTTTGAATCAGAGAGGTTTTTCAAGAGTCATAGGATGACTTCAAATAAGGAAATGCCAATTGTGTTAAGGAAAGATTCTTCTTAAAGGTCTTTCATAGGGGGTCAAATAGTTGATGTTTAATTGCTGTGCTAGACCAGGCCTAAGTTACTATTAGCCAAATGCCTTGTTTCTAGCACTGTCCATTGCAAAATACTTACAAAGCAGATGTGAGAGTCCCCCAAAAGATGTGGGGGACACTGCCCCTATTTGAGCATCTTCAATGTTTCAAGTAATGACAGAACAGTGTAAACTCAGAAACATGAAACTTATTAGTTTTTCAGAATACTTGGTTATATATGAGTAGAATTGCTTAACATACACATGCAGATCTGCCCTGGAAAACCAGAGGTCACCATTCTGTAGAATGAGAGAATATTGTTAAATATACACCATAGAGGAATCTCTCAGATATAGTGCACAGATGAGCAAATTTACTTTCTCTAACTTCTCTGTCTTCAGAAATTTCTTTGACTAAACTTACCAGCTGTTCTTAAGCTGTCCTCTAGATTTGTACCCTGACTGCTCACAAACAAAGCTTCTGGACTCCAAACTTCCAGAGCTGTGTGTATAAAGGGAGACGCTGTGTGTGCATCTTCTTTGAAAAGGTAGCTGGCAGCTGTATGATTTCAGCCTGTGATGTACAGTGTGCCAGTGTTGAGGGGCAACAGCCCTAAGAGATGTGCCATTATGCAATGTTACTGGAAATGGCTGCTGCAAATACAGGCTATGATAACACACCATGGCAAAGCAGCGTGGTGTTTTCATGCAGAAAGATTCCATCACAGTCCCAGACCGCAGTCAGCAAGCATTAGACAGTGTGTTGCTATCGGGTAGAGTCGTTCTAGCCAAGATGCAAGATTTAGCAGATGTTTAGCAAAAGGTTCCATTCTTCTTGCCACAGACACATGTGGATCTGTCAAGAGTCTAGTAAAGATTTTACAAGTTTTATAAGTCATAGTTTATTGGGCTTGGGAAAGAATTTAATATGGCATCATGATCTTGGAAGCTGGTTTTTTTCTGAAATAATATCTTTTAATTTGGTTTTTGAAAGGTAAGCTCTGCTTATGTGACAACCAGTAAAAGAGAAGCTAAGTAGAATTTTTTTTAAAAATGTTACTTCCCTTCCTCTTTGGAGTGTCCTCCTGTAATATCATCTTAGGTTACACAATTGTGTTTTTGTCTGAGTGATAAACTACCAGCAAGCTGAATCAGCACAGCTCAGATCTGGCTTAACTTTGCTCGGGAGAAAGTTCTTTATCAAGTCTCATAATGGCTATGGAATGGTACCAATAAAGGGAACACAATTTATCAACCGTTGTTGGCCACGGACAGTGTTATATTTAGATTAGCAGTTTATGCAAGTAAAGGACTTCTTAGGACAAGAAACAGTGCTGCACATCACAGGAGGCATTTGTAGGGAGGGATCCAGTTTAGGCAGGGAGGTGCAGCCATGGAAGTCAGTGCTATTTCTACCTACTGAGCACAGAGCATACTAATAAAAGTGAAAAATTAAGTGTGATAATTTTATAATAGCTTGTGAGGTTCAGGCTCTAACTTATGCTACTATTTAAAGCATTGTAACTCTGAAGTGTCTCACTTCCTACTGAAATTCTGTTGATTTGGTTAAGCCGTCTGAAGTTTACTGCTGGACTTGCTTGCTGGAGTGGCGAGTGCTCTTGCTCCCCATCAGCCTTACGGATGTGAGCTGGAGCCACAGGGATTTGGGTGTGAAATAAAAGCAAGGGACTGGAGAGGATTGTAAGTGATATGAGAAAAGGCCTAGTGTGGACACACAAGGATAACAAGCACTTCTGCTTTTCAAATGCCTTTCACACAAAGACTGGCTACCTTCTCAGCACTCCTCTAAGGGAATGAGAAGTAGTATAGTCACTATTTTGGAGGTTGAGAGACCAATGAAAAAGGTTTCCTTCCCAACAGGAAATCTGGGTGTAGGGCTCAAAGCCCCTGCTGGCCACTCCTCTGGTCTGACAGTGACACCATCATCTTCCTTCTCTTGGAGCTGCTGCTGAATTATAAGCAGGAATGAGGCTTGTATAGCACATGGAAGCACATTTTCCTCACTGTCATAGCTGAGAACAGCAGTTTGTTGAGTACTCTACAGTTATGACAGGGCTGAAGAGATGGAAAAGGAGGGGTTAAGATACCTGCTAGTACTGTCTCAGTGTGATGTGGTGCCACACTTGTGTGGAAAAGCATTAGCACTTCTGCTCCCCTTTGCATATGCTGGTTCTGAAGGCACTAACACAGCAGAGGAACAATGATGTCAATTGACATAACCCTAACAGAAACTGGTGGCAAAAGCAACTAGCTGCAGTGCTGTATTTGGTAGTGGGCACAAAAGCTGGAAAGGTCCAAAGTGAAAACTGCAATCTGAAAATCTGGATCTGACCCACTAATTCAAATTTGAGAAACAGGATCCCCAGTAACTGATTTTCACTCACTCCTGATGTGGAAGGGAATGTGGGTTTGCCCAGTGTAACCCAGAACATGACCAGCCCCAGGGCGAGTTGGAGACGGAGGTGTGCTGTTCAGGAGCACGATGAGTAGCACAACAGCAATGTTTCATAAGGATTTGGGGGAGCAGTAAGTGATGAGAAATGCTGCGAGGCTGGCATAGCAGCTCAGTGGCTGAATCCTCCTTGATTTAGGGTCTGCCTTTGTTACATTTCCATTGTTTTCCCAGACAAGGTACGATGAATGCAGAGATTCTCAAGAGATCTACTGTCCATCCTGTATATGTGAGTAGCTCTCATTAATGTTAATGGGAGTTGCATGTGCTCAAAAACTGAAGACTCCCTTGTGATGCCTTGAGAAGGAAGACTAATATCTAAATGATGTGTAATTATTTGTGCAAATGGCATAATATGTGATGTCTTTGTTAGGTCATTGTTGCTCAGAGAATTGTCCCGATAACATTTTTCTAAAGAAAAATGGCCACGCACACATAGTAACAGGCTGTATTAATTTCTGCTTTGTTTTACTTAAACTCTGTGTGCTCCTTTTGTGTTTTCTAAACAAAAATTAGTGTTCCTGTAGTTCCCCTCCCCCAGCAAAATATCTTTGAAAATTAGTGTTTGTTAGAGAAGAGTGAAGTGTCTATGTCCTGAACTGCTGGCCTTCAGCGCATGGTTAAAGAAACTGGGAGCTGTGGTGTGTACCTGAGCATAGACTTCAAAGGACAAGGTTAATACTTTTTCTAACCTGAGCACTGTGAACAACCTCTGAAGTCAGCGGGAGCTGGGGAGGTTTGTGATCAGGATTATACTACTTCATCCTGATGCCTGATGGAAAGAGCACCTTGTTTGTAAGCCACTGTGTTACTTGGAAGAGGAGCCAGAGGAAGAGGGAAGGGTCTCTTCTCTGACTATGTGTTGCTCTGCACATAACCTTGGCACTGTGGGCTTTGTGAGAGTATGAATAATGAGTAATTGTGGTTAACATCTTTCTTTGTACATTGGAAAGACAACCTTTGGAAGTTGTAGCTTGTGAAAGTACCAATAAAGACATGGAGAACTTCCCATGGAAGAGGAATTTGATATTTGAGTACACAAAATCTTAAAAACGGCTGAAGCTAAGGCATAAACTGAAGTTACTGTGCACATTTGCTTTGCTGCTAGGCTTTGGACCGAAGGGCATTCATAATTTTATGAAGTGCATCCTTTCGAAGATGCTCCTGAAGTCGGGTATCTCACTGAAGTTTGGGTAGTAGCTGGTATTGACGGTAGCAAGGTTGGCTTTAGTTAAAACTTTATTGTAACTTCTAAGACTTGTGACAGAGAGGAGTCTGGCCTGTGAAGAAATAACATGGTAATGCACTGGTATCAAACTCTTGGGAAAATAGTGCCGTTCTACGGAGTTGAACATGCAGGGAAAGCCCTCAGCTCTTTGAACTGAGGAAGCTCAGCAGCTTGGCAGATCTCAGAGCATTTGCTTACCCTGTTGGGGCAGTATCGAAGACTGTCCCCAACATTAATCAAGTGTTAGGGTTGCATCAGGTCAACTACTGAAGTTTGCATATGCAACTGCCAGTGAGTCCCCTTGTGTGTATAAGCAAGGTTTGTGTGCCAGGTTTCTTTATATGATGTACAAAATTAGTATACATGGACTGCGTAAGCACAGCAAGCCACCCAAACCTGGGCTGTGGGCAGAGTTACTATTTTTTTGTTTTTAAATGCTCCTGGCTTGTAAACACTTTGCAGATATAAATCTTCATAATGCTGAGCTGAGAGGATGACACAGACACCATGGAGAAACTAAGGAGTAGAGATAGTATTAACTCATGGGGATGTCCAATTTAGAGAATGTGTATGCCTGCAGAGCCATACCAATTTATGCTCTTTGTCTGTTCAGAGCAGATCCCTCGCTGGTCTCATTTGCCTCTGAGTACTCAGCACTTCTGCAGATCAATTCACGAGTCTCATGGGGTACACATTCTGGTAGCCTCCAAATAAGTTTTTTTTTCCTCCCAGCCTTCTCCCAGATGTTCTGTGGTCAGGGGCCTATTCTGCTGGCATCATACAAATCTGTATGGTCATTCTGCTAACATTTTTAGGCCGTTGGTATTAGACCTTCCAAAGCCTGGAAAAGCACGTTCACAGTCTTTGCTTCCACCTCTCTGTTGCTTCAGCTTCCTCAAAATAAGGCAAAGCCTTGCTGGAGGTAAGGGAACTGCCCTGGATAAAACTGCTGCAGCAGAGGGAGTTGCTCCAAGATGATTAATATTTTTTTTTTAATTAAATTAACAAAAACTTATGTTAAAAGCCAACTGCGTTGTAGGCAAAGTGGCTCTTATGGCTGGAGAATGGGTTTGGTTGACAGTGTAAGACTAGACTGGAGATAGTCTAACATCTACATCTAAACAGTCTTGCATGAAAATCATTATATAGCCAAAAATACAATGGTTGGATGTTGTGAAGAGCGGTGCTTTGCACTGCTTTCTGGTTGTTGTAAACTGGGCACTTATGCACCAGACTACTGCAGATTTCTGATGTTTCATAAAAACTCTCAGCCTTGACTCTGTTTCTTGCCCTGCACTTGAATGGAATTGGATTAGTGGAGAAGTGATTTAGAGTCTCTGCATGGCTAACAACAACTCTGGAAAGCCCTTCATCGTGCAGTCAGGTTAAACAGCAATGTTAAACAGGTGAAATATTCCCAGTGAAAAACCAAGATTTTTAAGAGTAAAATTGCTCCCTTTTGGCTGCGGCACTGATCTTTAACTCTTTGTGTGCTCTGACTGTGCTCAGAATGCTGTTAGGCATGTGCCAGTTAGTTTAAGCACAAGACAAATGTGACCACAAGGTACAATACGCTGCAAGGAAGAAATGTCTTGGTTGCAGTGCAGCTGTTTGAGGATCGGACAAGGAAGCGTGCAGAGAGCAGAACGGCTACTTACCCTCATCCTTGAGGATATAAGCAAAAATCTCATTAAGGATTGTAGGGTGGAAACTTGTTTGGCAGTGGGGTTCCTGGCACCTGCGCGTCCAATCCTTATACATTTCAGAGATGGGATGCTAAGTAAACCTAGTATGAGGGATGGCAAATCCTATACCCTTTGCCAAAATAGGCAAGGCAAATGAAGCTGTTATACTCTGCCTTTTCTTCCTTCTCCTCCATGAATTAGATAGGTCTTTAGGAGAGTGGTCTTTCCTTTCCGTAGTGGTTTCAGCTGGCTCCGTTTGTTAGACTTACAGCTGATGCCCCTTGGCCAATCATGCATTGCTGATCACCATTCAAGGTAAGAGACAAAAGAAAGAGCTTAGCAGTCAAGAGGATACTGATGAGAGGGGAAATTGCTTATTTGAAAGGCTTTTTAAGCGCTCTTCTCTTTCTTGACAACAACACAGTTTATCGCTCTCCTTTTATCCCTCTATATAGAGTCAGACACTGTCCATTATGAAGAGCTCTTAAGAAACCCTACTCTCCTCTTTGTTAATCTCTCTCTTCTGGCTTGTGTGTGCCAACGAGAGAGGACTGGGGCATCTGCATGCCCGAGTGCTGTATTTGGCAGAGGAATGAGCGGTGGCCAGCACAGACCTTGTCCCTGGAAATTATGTCAATGGCGTGGCTTTTAAATTTTAATAGAATAGAGATGAGGATGAAGGAATGAGAAGAAATACCAAAGAAAGTACACCGCTGTGTTTTGAAATATGTCGACTGCCTGTAATGTTGGCTTTCTGTTATTACATAAACCAGTCTGGGCTTTTCAGTTTCACAGCTGCATGGTTAGCTGGAAAATCACAGAATTTCTTGGAAAGTAGTTCAATTGTTCTCTCCCTCCACTTCTGACTGCCTATTGGTGAAGTTTACTGCCGGCAGTTAACATTGCTTGCATGCCATTTGTCTGATACCAATGGCAAAGTTTAGACTTAGGGTAATGCAGCTGCTTTCATACTTCTGCTCCCTTCCAAGGGTTGCTCAGTCTTCCGCTACTTCCTATATACAAAACTTTTATTTTTATTTGTTACTCCTAAAGGCTACAACCCCAGTGTGAGGCCTTGTCTGCAGTTCTTTTACCCCAAAGAGCTTGCAGTTGCATAGGCAGGTGGGCAGTGTGTAGGACAGGGATAAAGTCGCTTTTATCTTACAGGTGGGCGGTTGAGGCACAGAGAAACTGATTCTTTAAGGAACTGAGAAGAAATACTGAGGGCAGTCCTTTAGAAATTGGGCTTTGTGGAAGGCTTGCAGCTGAATATAATCTATAGTCTGTTCTGACTACTTTTTAATAGGCATTATTATATTCTGGCTGCTTTCTGCAGGGATGAAGGTGCTTGCTTCCAAGTTTTAGATGCTGTCATTTCCACCTGACTGCTTTATTACCAGTCTATCTTGATGCACAGCTGTGCTAGTTTGTAGGCTTTTATAGACACCCATGGGTTACCTATACAATTTTGGTTATCATGGAATCAGATCCCAAAAGGTTTAATTAAAGTTAACTGTCAATTCTTGGATTTGAATACTTTTGTGTTCACTGCCAACAGTGCCAGTAACTGTTATTCTGAAAAGCCATGACTTGGCAGAGTCATAGTACTTCATTCTGAAATCTTTGAAATGTTTCATTACACTTTTCTAAGTCAACCTAAAATGTTTTGTTTCTGGGCAGCTCAGCTATTAAGTGCTGCTCCTTGTGGTGCATTACTCCACAGGGACATGAGCTGGGAGACAACTGCCCTTGTTCTTCATGTATGGTGGGGCCCTGGGCCACATTATGCCTCCCATGAGGCACCACAGATCAGCTGGTGGGTGTGTGATTACACAGAGTGACTGTGGGCAAGAACAGGGCCTGGTTTTGCCTACATTTCTTGAACCACAGTAGTGAGGCTGGTAGGAAAAATGCACTTCAATGCATGGGTGGTGCCTAAGCAAAGTATCTCGAGCTTTCAAAGCATCACCTTTTTTAGTGGCCTCCTACAGAAACTATACTTTTCACTGGAAAATATTCTCTGTATTTCTGCATAGTCCCTACAGGGTTATGGGGGTTTGTCCCTGGTAGAAGTAAAGATTCTCCTATTTTGAAAGGATAATATCAAATGTCATAATTGAAATCCTGGTATTGATGTGTTAAGTACAAAAGTGTCTTAGGTCAATAAATGTGGGTTCAGAACTGTAGCACTCTCAAACTGCTCCTTGCTGTGCGCAGGAAGGATGTGAAATGGCATTTTTATCAGTCAGTGAAAGCTTAGTTTAATTGGCTCCAGTCAAGTTTCTGTATTGTTCTGCGTAATCTGAATTAAACATTGGTTTGACTACATATGTGGCTTTATCTTCCTTGAAGACATAGGGTGCTCAGTCAGACAGTAGCATCAGCTTTGAAGTTAAGTTATTCATAGCACAAGGATTGATTCTGACATTAACACTGTTTCCCTACACTCCTTGAAAATGCATCCCACCACCCCATTCTTTCAGTTCCTGATTTAGTATTAATTTTGAATATCTGCAATTTCATCGTAAAAAACAAACAAACAAAAAAACCCCAACTCCCATTCTACTCTACAAATAAATGATTGAAGAAGCAAAATTAGAGGGATTAACACAGACCGTTACTTTGTACAGGATATTTTCTTGCTCATGCTTATAAGCTACCATCATATGTTTTAATGTAGAGTTGTTTTGCCGTTTCTGTTGGCGAACAGGTTCTGTCACTTAACTACAGAGCTGGGGCAGAAATGCATGCAGTAGATATACTGGTGGCTTAACCATACCGAAACAAATATTTTGCTTGGACCTTGCAAACCCATTCTCATTAATGACACACATGCCTAATAGTTTAGAGTCACTCACTTAAGTAGCCTTTGCTTTTAGCTGGCAGGTACAATTGAGTTAAGTGAAATGTTCTTCTCTCTCTTTTCTTTTTTCTTTTCTTTCTTTTTTTTTTTTAAGGACGTGGGGGAGGAAGCATGACTTTATGCTGAACTTCTTGTTTCTTTAAGGAACTTTTTGTGTGAGAAAGACTTGATGTCAGTGCACAAAAAAATGACTTAAGATTTGCATTCTTTTGCCACAGGAATAAATGAACAAAGTTTGCAACTGAAAAGGCATTTTTACACCTTTTGTTGTTTAGGAACATAGAAATCCCATTATGCTTCATGCATAGCCCTAAGGAATGTGCAAACAAGTTTTAGATCAATGGCATGTCTCTGCAGCTTCTTTTATCATGAGTATTTAAAACTGAATATTCAAACATTCATTCATATTTCAAACATCTGTCTCAAATAGTGCATTTGTGATGGAGTATGTTTTATTGCCAATAGATAGGTTAAATGTAAAGCTTTTAAATGTTTTATAACTTGCAGATGCTTAGTTATGGTCTGTAACAGTGTTTGCAGGGGTTTTTTTGATGCAACAGAGTGGAAAATCAGCAATAAGCTTTAAAAGGTAGCCAGGCAAAAAGAAAAAAAAGTACTCACCTGAAAGAAGGTATGTAAAAAGCTTGGTGTGTAATTCAGAGAGCCTAGCTCAGCTTAGTCAATAATAGTGGCGTCTGCATCATTTATGGACACTATTAAACCATCTTTCTTCCCCAGGTAATCCACACAAGGATCATGCTACCATTTAGAGTAATTCCCGCCCCCACCCCGCCCCGCCAATTTGACAGTAGCCTTATCAGTGCCAAGCTTGCTGGTTGTCCAGGATGGATAACCAAGGTCTGGCACCATATGGGCTCATCCTTCCCATCACATCCTTTCTCATTGTTCTGGGGGGAGGATTTATGGATGGGCTTGGTGGCCCAGCAGCGCTGTGGTGTTCAGGTTGTGCCCTTGTGCATGTGCCCCCCATCGTTGCTGTGCCTGCCCTCAGTGGCTGTGGACCTTGGGTGAAGCTGTCTTTCACATTTCAGTATATTGCTTTCTTTTGACTCTGTGCTTCAGAAGTCCTTTAGAAAGGACTCAGAAACCAGATGTGTTTCATCCAGTCTTGCGCAGAATTTGTTCATAAATGTTGTGTTAGGGGAAGGTAGGGTGGAGTGGTTGCTTCCCTGTCCAAAGGAATCAAATTCAAGCACTTTTTGTGTGTGTGTGCAAAGACCATCTCTGGGTTTTGAGCTTTACTGCCTGCTTTAGCTAGACTGATAAAATCAGTCATGAGAGCCCCTGGTGCAAATATGCTGCACTGCTGTAAGATGAAGCTTGCTTTGGTGGTGTTTCCCCAGTGCTTGCGTGGATGGGGTGACTATGAGCAGTGCATCTGTGCTAAGGGTTTGCTCAGAGGCAAACATCCCCATGTTGAAGAGATGTTCAACATTATAATTAAAAATACATTACTTTTTGTGGTGAAAATACTTTCCAATGACAGGAAAGCTTTTATTCATTACTAAGGCGTTCCTGGTTTTGGTGAGATTTTTGCTGTCTCTATGGTGTATGGACTATAGGCTGTAGCAGGGAAATACAGGAAGACTTGAGTCCTTTAAAGACTTTTTCATATGTTCATGCTGTGAATTCTGACTTGCAGACATAAAAATCTTTTGTAGAGCTACAACTTTAAAAACAAATTAATATTCAAACAAACCCAATAAAAAGTGAAGATAACGCATCCCTTTAAAAAAAGGAGCCTCTCTTTTTTTTCAGCACAGTATATCTAGAATTATTATACTGAATACGTAATAGTTTTGCAAAATTAACAATGTCTTAACAAGGCCTCTCTTCTGGCAGTAATCTCCTGGGAACTAGATTTTTTTCCTTTTTTTTTTTGTCAGGACACTAATAACTGGTTTTGCACCTCCTTATGTTGTCCGCATCTTGTTTGCAGTTAAACTTTAGGAGCTAACTTCCATTTTTGTGGTTGCAAGTACTTCAGCATCTGAGCATCTGGCCTTCTTTACTGAAGTATGCTGGCAAAAATCATCTTGCTTGTGGATTGCCTACATATGTATTTTCACTTTTAAACTAAAAGACAGTATGGAATGGTCCAGCAGAGATCTTAAATTTAACCTGTTCCTAATCTGTTTAAGATAGGCCTGAATAAGACTTACTTTAAATAAAGCCATTGTTTATTTAACCTTCTGCTTTTGTTGGCTGAACTGATTTAAGATTGCCTATTGTGTTAAGCCAGTAAAACTGTGTGATAAACAAGCCATGCATGTGAAACATGGCCCTCATTGCCCTGTCCCCTTGTCTGACCAATTGTTCCATCCAGCAGTGGGTGCAGTGTGGGCTGGTGTGTAGAAGTGTTCACCTGTGGAGCTCATGGCCACCAGAGCTGGATGGAAGTGAACCCTACTAAGATCTTGGAATTGAATGAAACAGCTAAATGAATTTATTTTTTTTTTTTAAAAAGTAAAGTCCTTTGTTATTTGTATGGAAGTGAAGAAATGAAGAAGTGTCGGTGTTGGAGCTGTCTGTGTAATACTGACATGACCTCTGCACAAGGCCCTGCAGTAGTTTTTAGGTGGTCAGGCTTTTTTTTCAGCCAGGGGTACACTCTTTCATATATTTGCATCAAAGTATTGCAACTTTGTAGTAATCAAGACTTCAGTGTCCTGACAGATTTTATACACGTTTCCTGTAATTGTAACAGAACAAACAGAAAAACATGCAAATGCCTTCATGCATGAACTGGTTGAGGAGGATTTAAGCCTTCTAGGAATATGATATATTTTGGGAATATGCTATATTTTGTTGATGGAGGAACCTCTGGTTCCATTTCAGTACCTGCAGTAAAGTAGCCTCATTGCACTCCCTGTCTCTCTGAGCATGGCACCTACTCCCTGGGTTTCTTTCAGTTCTCCCCTGTGACAGTCCCATCCCATGCTTTCTCCTATGCTCTTATATCAGTACCAAACCCTGCACTTGCTGCTTCTGTCCCTGTCCTCAATCACCTTCAGGGACTTCACCACATCATGGTGGCTCTTCCAGCCACCACCCCCCCCGCTTCTCTCTCTTGAGTGCCATGCCCAAGTCCTCCTCAGGCGATGCTCCCATGTCCTAGCCCCAGCATTTGTCCCTCATCTGCAGTCACCAGCTTCCAACTTCTCCCACTCAGTGCTCCTCCTGGGTTTGTCATCTCCCAGATGTGGTTCTTGCTGCCCATATTTTCTGCAGCCTGTTCATCGTGTGCTGGTACCAGAAGCAGCAGGATCTTGGGAGTGGCGACATCCTGAACCTCAGCTCTTCTGCCTGCTGCTTTGGGGAGCAGGGGAAGAGAAAATCCAGCTCAGCCCCTGTTGAGCTAGGCTGGAGACTGCTCTGTGCATATGGTGTTTTAAGACAGCTATGCTGAGTCTCTCTTCCCCGAAGATTTATAACCTGGCCAAATGTGATTTTTTTTCCTTATTTTACTTCCTTTTCAATTAGCAAAAGGCACAGCAAAATCCCTGTCACCAGCAAGATCCCTCTGCTGAAGTATAAGGGACTATTTTGTTGGGAAGCTATGTGCCTTGAGGTGGTCAGCAAGAATTTGTTACAATGTTTATGGGATGATGTATATTCCTTGAGCCATTGTTTTAAAAGTACCTTAATATCGCTTGCAGAAACTGTCAAAAGGGAACACACAAATTTAGTCCAAGAAAGGTACCTGGTATGAAACTTTCCGTCCAAAATTTTGCAAAGCTATAACTGAAAACAGGGCTTGTAAAACATGTCATTGCTAGCTTTGTCTTTAGTAATAGTTAATGCAAACAGAAACTGCTGCAATGTTTTTGGAAAGTTCCTCAATCTTCTGCTTCAGGTTTTAAGGGATTAGGAAGACACCCATGGTGGGAGGCAGATTATCTCACATCTGTCTAATTCAAGGCTTATTGTGTCTTTCTCTGAAACATCTGGTACAGGCTGTTGTCAGAACAGGAACATAAACTAATTTATATGTGCATGTGTTTTTTATAGGTCGTTAGCATGGACTGGTACTTTTTTCGGTGAACTTCTGGTGAATTGGTGAATTTTTTTAGTTGGTGAATTGAAACCAATGGCTTGTTGCAGTCCAGAACACTGGAAGTGTATTCCTAACTTTAAAAAGATCTTTCCAAGTAACTGATTTTACTTTTTCCTTTGGCAGTTATTTGGCATCTGAAACAAGTATCCTCTTTTTTTTTTGAGATGACCTAAACCAAGAAAAATTTGTCGCAGCAAGGAGTTGCAAGCCATTTCATTTTGAAGGAAATTACTGAGACAAAAGGGTTTCATTTAGGTCTTGAATGTATTTTAAGCGTGAAAATTGTAATAGAAGGAAACTTTAAGTAATTTAATATATTGATGTGTGACTAAGGTCCTGAACTTTTTTGTTGTTATTAGAAAAGCTAATAGTGGAATAAAGTTGGTTGTGCTAGCATTTTTATTTTTCTGAAAACCTCTTGGTTCTAATTTTATATGTGCCATGGCCTTAACCAGTGACCATTAGAGATGCACCTCTGCTGGGTGTCAATAAACCCTTTGTTATGCTGAAGCAGAACCCACCATCTTCTAATAAAGGGTCTAATCAGGTAAGTCACAAGGGGCAGCTTCAAGAGACCGAGGTTGCTCGGTGCTCTGTAGGGCAGGGTCCAGTTGTGTTGTTCAGTGCTAGAGACACCTGGAATTAAAAATACCATTCATAGGCAGGACTCACTAGAACCAGTGATGGAGCTGCCCGTTGAGATTCAGAGTCTGCTGTCCTTGAGCCCAGTGGAACCAAATGGCAGCTCTGCAGAAGTAGAGGAAAACAAGCCAGAGTCTCAGGTGAAGGCAGAGTTTTCACCTGGAGAGTTTTGTTGCAGGTAATAGTGGAAGCAGAATAAAGGCAGTACTGGGGGGTTTTGAAAACCTAGTCCTTGATGCAGACTACATCTTAGTGCTAGGTCCTGTTCGTCCAGAGGCTTTGAACATTGGTGCTTTTTTTCTCAGAGGGGAAAACCTCAAACTTTTGAGTACCTTTAAATATCTTTTCTGATAGGCATTCCTGCTATGACCAAATGTACGAAACAAATGTAACAAATAGTTAATTGGTCAGATACTTTTCCACTCTTGCTTTGTGCAGAGAAATGATAGACAAATATGAAAGTACAATATAAGGTCCATTAATTTAATAGTAAAATGTGATTTTTAAAAGTAGAGATCTGCTCACAGTGCTTTTCTTTATTCAAGCTTTAGTCTTCTATCCAAAAAGCCAACCCCTATTTGGATGATGGAATCAAACTCTTTAGTTAATGTAAACGGATGAACTGAATTTGAAAGCAATTGAGGGAAGGGATGGAACATCTAAAGGCTACATTGTCATTAGTTTTATTTTAGTTAAAATAATTGTACATGTTTAGTTTAAAATGGAGGGGAAAAAGTACTTTGAAATATAATTGCATTTAACAGTCTTTTAGCTTTGTACTTTGCACTATAAATTGCGTTCCCAGTTGTTTTTCATCTCCTGTAATTTAAATAAGTAAACCTTTTGTTCTTAAACTCACTTAGTTCCTTCTAATTCTGTTGATGGACATCCATTTCTACTGCTTTATTTTATGTTAATATTTAACAATGGCATGCATTTACCCCCCTGCCAGCTGTGGCTCCACCTCCTTTGTTTCTGGAAGGCCTCTTTTTGCCTTGGTCTTTAGTTTTATAGAAGAATCCAAACTTCCTGTCCCGGCATCTAGCAGGAGTAAGGTTTCTGCATAAAGTGACACAAAATCCCTCGGAAAGGGCGCTAGCCCCCAAGTGGGGAAGGTGGTGCTGGGCTGTCAACCTCTTTTGTTCCTTGTTCAGATGGAAGTATGAAGTGGATGATGCTTTTGGGCCAGAGTAAAGCTGTGCCAAGGGAATGCAAATCCACTAGGTGTGCCCAGGTAATTTAAAATGCTCACGCTGGCAGCTTTTCTGCATGAGTAAAGCTGTTTAATTAATGCGTTTTCTCCACTTTCTTTTCTTGACAAGTTGATTCGAATTGAAATGGTCTGTAATAAGCTTGTCATGAGTCTTGGGGACAAATAAACCCCCTCCTGGAGGTGGAAAATAAAGAGTCTGTGCATTTTGTATTTCCCTCCGACCAGAATGGTTAGTGGCAGGTATGGCAGACTGACTGACAGCGTTGGTCAGACTGCAGCACCCACTTACAGCCCAGACCACGGCTTGGCTTCACACTGGTGCCTAAAAAGTCAGGTGCAGGACTTCAGGTAGGAGACCTGGCATCTGTTGCGCCTTTTCTGCTTCCCCTACTTTTACACAAGGAACTTGAGAGTAGTGTGAATGTTGAGGGCACTGTGTGTAGGCTCAGGCAGTACTCCTCCTGTCTGCTTCCCCTCCTCCACCCCTCCAGAGAAAGCTTATTTTTAATTTGCTCAGCCTTGCGGTTTGACAGAAGTGCAACATGGAGGAGACCTGTGTCCAGGATCAACAAAGGCAGCAATGGGCATTTGAGCCACTGCCTTTGAAATAGGCCTTGACAATAATGGAGTTGGGAAGCCCCACTGTTCAGCCTTCTTTATAGTGTTAATATACTGTCCAGAAAGAAGAGAAGCAGGAAATTGCTCAGATTTCATCTCTCAGATTTCATCTTGCATCTAGAGTGCCGCAACAAATCAAACTGAAATGGGCCCCTTCGTGGCTTCTGCACTTCCATGACGAGCTGCCCTGGGCCCCTTCTCCCCCCGCGTTGCTGAAGGTTATAATGCTGAGTGAGTGCTCGAAGCAGGCTGGCTGGGGACAAACACATGTTCTTCTGAATTGCACCAGTGTCCTGTTAAGGATGGACTCTGCTCTGAAATGAATTAGTTTATAGCGTTTCGAGCTGGAGGCTGAGGCAGGTAGTGAGTGCCTGCTGATACAGAGTGAGAACAGAAGAGATGTCTGCTCTGCCTGGTCACTCACCTTGCCTGTCCCCAGGACCTCTCTTGCTTCCCTTGAACGTGCAGGGACAGTTCTCACTAAAGGATCAACATGAAAATGAGAGGTGAGCTTGGGGAGGCAGAGTTCATGGCTAGCCATCTCTTCTAGCCCAGGGTTTTGGAGAAGAGAGCCCTTCCAGCGACAGCAATATTTGGTCAGTGCTGCTAGCAAGAAAATATCGCTTATCGTTTAACATGTGCAAACTCTTCAACACTATTAACAAGTAATCATATTTTTTTTTAAATGTTTTGTAGTATTACTGGAGTTCAGAGTTGTATGGCTTGTTCTCAGGGATGCATTGGGAAGAGTGCTGGAAGTCCAGGAGGGCAAATGCAGGTATCATGTATTGAGTTACACTTTAATAACTGATAAGAGCTGCAAAAATTTTTAACTTCAGGAAAAAACCCAACAGTAAAATGCACAAAGGAGTGTGTGAATTTAAAGCAGAACAATGATAATCAAAAGAAGTTGCAGCTTTTCATGTTCATTCATCTCAGGTCTACATAGTAGAAAAATTCTGGCACCTGCATTAACGTTAAGGCCACAGGATTAATAATCTCCACTCTCTCAATACATTGAAGCAGCTGGAATGCATTCTCATGTTGCAATAGACAGTGCGTGGTCTTCAGCAATTTCCTTATCCTTCATAATTTGCAAATAAAATTTTTGTCTTTAATCCTTTTGCGTCCAGGGATATTTTGTGCTCAGAAGGCTGGGATTGTCTTGCTAGCAGATTGTCTTGCCAGTTGGAATTCCCCAAGGTGCTGGGGGAAATGCTGAGGAACAGGGGCTTCTGGCTCCAGGTCTGCCACTAGTTTTGCTGATTGTCTGAGTATTTGGAGCTGCAGCGTTACAGCATCCTTTCCCAAGAAATGCTGCACGTTGGAGAGAGAACACGTGCTAGCGTGTTCACATCTGGCATTAACATATAAAATTTGAGGCATATAAAGTTTCTTCCCGTACAACTAAATTAAAAACCTGTGGCATAAGGTAAACTGACAAGTGCAAAACTTCTTGGGTGGGAAATTTTAAATGGTTACAAATGTCTCCTGAAAGCTGCTTCTGGAAGAACGTTAGTGAGCACGGCTGTCTCCAGGCACACTGCCTAACAGTGTCAGGGAGAGCTGTCCTGTTGCCATGACTGGTATCCCTTTTTGCAGGAAATGTCTTGTTCTGGTCACTAAGACAATGCTGCTGCACAGAGCGTGGGGCAGAGTCCAGGCTGCAGACCTGAGTTATTCCATGTAAAATAAATGCATCTCTGCTCTCATTGGAGGAGAGCACTGGACAGCCGCAGTTCACTGCTGCTCTGCCTGGGTAAAGTGGTTCGTGCTGATAGCTATTGACTTGCAGACACATTAACTCTGTGTTGGGCAACATGTTTCTGATTTGAATTTGTAGCTCATGGGATGTCTCAGCTGGGGTAATGCACTAGACTCTCCTCTCTGGAGACCTTGTTTCTGACTTAATTTGATGTACTCATTCATATTTCTACTGGAACAGGACCTGGTCTAAGTAACATAGGCTCTTTCTGCACAACTCTGAGGCAGGTCCACGGTAATGCTGCTGGTCATCTGAGCTGCTGTGCTGTCTGTCCTTAGATCAGTTGGGACTACGAGCTCTTATGTTTTTTCATCATACAGACTGTGGAGGAGTGTGGAAAAAAAGTAGTGAGGAGCTTGACTTCCAAGGTGCTACCTGCTAACAACATTCCTTCAAAGCAATAGGAGCTGGAATGCATGGCACATCTGCAACAGCAGGTCTCCTGTGAGGTGTACACACCTTGCTTCCTCCAGATCCTGTGGGGGACACCAACTCTCCTTGCTAAGGTAGAAAAGCAAAACGGTGTGCAGGTTGTTGTGAACTACAGCTAAACTCAAAGTCAAGTAGAACCGCTGGAACAGACAAGACCATCTTGGTTTGTCCAGCACTGATACTTCTCTGCTTGGGTAGGAGGAAGTTTGACCAGTCTGTGCCCAGGCTTGTGTTCCTGTTCAGACTGAAATTTGGTTGCAACCTATCTTGTTTTCTAAGAGAAATGCAACTTCTGTCATAATGGCCATAATTGTTCCTTCTTGATGCTGGCCTCTGTTGGCCCTTGTCCATGCTGTGTTACTATGCAAGTCTTATATCTCTATTAATTAATCTTTGTTGATTGCATTAGCAACCCTGCTGTTTATAGTACTTATGTTGCAAATATAGTCCTACATGAAGGCACTTAGAAAGATGTTATGGCTGTAGAGACCCAAGTGATCAATAGCTTTTAGATTACTGTGTCACTAAACAGCAGGCTGAGACATGGAAAGGCACTGTGACTTTAGGGATGAGAGATTTTTAGAAAATAAATCAATAGTGAATACAGGCTGATTGGTTTCCAGTTCAAATAATTACAAGAAACATGGAGCCCAGGGGAAACTGCTATTCATACTTGGAAATAAACAACACATGCTTGCTTTCACTTGTGTATTTGGGTCAGTACTCTTGAAAATGGAGGGGGAGCCATTGGGCAGGGTATTAGACTGGGAATGGGGAACTTGGGTTCTGCTTTGAGTGGTCCCAGAGACCCTTTCTCCATATCTTCCACAGTTTCCCTTTGGTGGTAACAGCCTTTGCTCCAGCTCCGCACAACACAAATGCACAGGGACTGGCTGGCGTGGTTCCCAGCCGGAGCCCTTTTGGGGCTAACAGAAATGTAAGCAATAACAAACATTCAGGAAGGTGATTTTGCTTTCAAAATGCCTTCCTTTTTAATGCTCAAGTGGCCATGGGCTAAATGATGATTAGTAGCTGTCAGGTGCAGCAGCGTGCTGGATGGATTATAGACAGGTATGACATGAAACTGACGGGGAACTGTGTGCTGCCGCCTCTCCAGGAGGCTGCTGTGACATCTTCCACGTGCAGGTGTGTTTACACAGCATGGGCTGGCTATGCTGGTGTGAAAGAGATCCTGGAGCAAACCGCTTCCTGCGGTAATACTGCTCCTCCCTGCTGCCTGGCCCCATCTGGGTACGCATCCCTGGAGATGTGGGGTGAGACTGTTGGTGAGTGGTGACTGGAGGAGCACGCCTGTCCTTTGGGAGTGGGTACTATTCAAAGGGAGTTTTCTGGAGGTCTTCCAGCACTTCAGGGATTTTGCAGTTGTCATTCACAGGGGACATTCCTGTGTGAGCTTGACACACCTTCAGTTACTTTTTGTGCTAGTCCAGGACCTGCCTCCAACTCTGCACTGAATCCTCCCAAAAGGGCTTTTGTGAGCGTGCTTCAAGGACAATTTGGTGACAATGCACTGTTACCTGCTACTTCTGGGATGCTGTGGGCAGTGAATGAAGCTCCCTGGCATTTTGCTAGAGTGCTGGGTTTATGCCTACTGGTCTGCTAGAGCACTGGTTTTATCCTGAGGTGGGCTGCCAGGCTGGGAAGTCCTGGAAATCTGCCACTGGAGATGTACAGGTTGCGCAGGATGTTTCCTAAAACTGTAGCACAGCTCAGCAGCCCAGGGCTGGCTCCTGTTCATGCAGTAGTGGTTGAGGAAGGCCAGCAACATGCCACCTTAAGGGGGACCAGTGGGAAAAGTTGGAAGAAGTGAGAGATACTTGAATGTTGTCTTCTCATGTGGTTTTGTTCCTCCTTGTCCAAACAGGAGAAGGAAGCTGGCTGCTCTAATCCGACTTCTGCATCTCCACTTAGGAAAGGTGGTTTCATGATGGTGACAGGGTGAGGCATAGTAGTTTGGGAGACCTGGAGTTAAGTCCCTTTCCTAGCCTGGATCTGTGTGTGACACACAACTATGGCCTGGCTGTGCTCTGTGTACGAATGGAGCAAATAGTATTCCCCTGCCTCAAAAGAATGAAGGATAATTATTTGAGGCACTGAGATAAGGGAAGCTGTGTAAGTATCTAAGACAATAGATCTGCTCCCAGTGAATTCAGTGGCAGAACTTTTAATGGGAGCAAGATCCGGGCCCCATCTGATAAAGAATTTCATCTGGATTGCATATGGGGGCAGGCATTAAAGGACCCATCTAAGGATCACCCCTCTGGAGTACATCTATAAAAGACCCTCTGTAGTTGTGTTCAAAGCTCACAGTAATGCCAGTCTCCTCAGGACAATTCACTTAGATCATTCAGAAACTCTTTCTTGTCTAAGCCCTGATGCTCTCCCCCAGTGGAAGAATGTGGTTGAAACTCCCATGCAGGGAAGACTGGAGATTTGTTTTTTATTTGAACCCAAAACATTAACAAATTGGACACACGTGCTTTAAGACTAGAGCCCGCTCTTATTCAAGCCAATGCAAAACTCTCCTTGATCCCAGCGGGATCAAGCTCTTGAATATTGCTTGTACCTTTTTAGAATATCTGCCTCTAAATGAAACAGACAGTGACAAACTCATTTTGGATTTATCCTTTTTCACTGCTTTGCAGACAGAGAGGTTTGCTGACCCCTCCCTCTTGGGACAGGGGTGTTCATAGTCTGATCGCTGAATGAAAGACCAACGGCAGGTATCACTGTGCCTTCTCATGCAGTGAACTGTTTAGCATGTGAAAGTCAATGCCATGTGTTAGCATTTTTTAGTATTTAAACATCTTTAATGCTCTTGCGAGACCTTTGCTCTGGCCAGTGTAGTGCTTCTGCTCATGTGTGTGTGATTTTCTTCCTCTTCACACTAAAGTACTGACAGGTGAGTATTATATGTATAGGAAGCTATTCAGCAGAAACATATGCCTTGAATATGTTAAAATTCCTTGTAAGTCACTTGATCAATGTGCAGTATTTGTGTCCCCTCTGTAACTTTGCCCTAAATTCATATTCATCAACAGAGGTTGCTTGGTACTTAATGGGACACTCGGGCATTGAGTGAAGGGAAGGGACAATAAGCAAGCAGGGTGAAGAATGAGGACAAATGTAGATGAACTTCCTCAAACAGGCACAAAATGCTCATTCCTGAATAAAAAATGTGAAAAGGTCAAGTGCCCCCAGAGGTTTCTATTGTGACAGGCACTTAACCCCTTCACTCCTGGTTATCTGCTTCAGCTGCTGGGCCACTCAGTGCACAAGTGCCATTAGCATCAGTGGAGTGTGGGGCCGGGGAGCTACGCAGGATACAGCTGGGTGAGACCCACCACCCTTCCAGGCAGCGGGCACTGGGTTAGCAGGAAATAATCCTTGTGGACACTGGCGCTGTCGGTAGCTGTGTCTAGAGATAATTATTTCCTTAACGTATAACCTTGTCATGGTCAATTGCTCCAGAGTATTAGACAGAAATGTGATTTCTTTCTGTCTTCAGACACAAGTTCTTGTCCTTCCCGCTTTAAGGGCATAACTTCGCAAGTGCACAGGCAGCCCAGTGTGCTCTGACAAATACTGTTTCTATTTTGCTTAAACTAAAAAGGGGTTTGCTGTTCTTCCTTGTCATTGAGCAGAAAGGATGTGGGGTATATGCCCACTCCCATGTTTTTTGGCAGACAGACATTTCCCTTTAAGAATCTGCTACTAATCAGGCAACTGTCAGTGTTTAGCAGTCTTCTGCTCCACCAGATTTGTTGCTTGTTGATTGATTTTGGTTTACCTTTTTCAGTCTTGTGATGCTTCAGTGTATGCCCCTTGACACATCACCAAGGCATCTGAAGAGGCAGGATCAGCAGAGTATGTCAGTACAGCCGCTCAGAAGGCATCAGGTTTGATGTCATCAGAAATATCAAAATGAGCAGCGAGGGGCGAAGGCAGTTCTCTTGCATGACCCATGAGCACAGCCTGCTCCTGTCTGAAGTGCACCCCACAAAGGCAGCTTTGGTTGTTGGGACTGGTGTGAAGAGCTTGAGGGAGGATGCTGTTCCTCCTCCTTCACTCCAAATACTCCTCCTTGCTTCTCTGTGTTGCAGCCTGTTCAGCAGAGACTTGGGCACACCACACAGAATGTTTGAGACAGTCCCTTTTGGGAATGACATAAGCAAACTTACTCATCTAACCCCTTGGAGACGGCTTGTGTGGACTGCGCTGAGCAAAACAATGACACAAACCCATCGAGTGCTGCTGAGCATGATTCATAGCCAATATTTTTACAACCTGCTTCTTGTTTTGTAACAGTATCTAATTGGTTTAAAAAAAAAAAAGCAAAACTAGGTCAATTTGCCATTGGGCCTTGTAAGACTCTTTAGCTAAATCTCCAGACTTCAGCTGGAAGTTAATTTGAGCCAGACTTAGGAAAAAATATATATTAATATACCCACAGTCTCGCATGAGAAACTTGTAGGCAACGATTTGGGATTCAGAGCCATACTTGTATTCCTAAGACTAAATTCAAAGCCATCGTTTAAAAGCAAGCTTGCACACGCGTATGTCCTGATCTTTAATTAGGCAAAACTCCCACTGACATCAATAGGAGTTTGACTTGAATAAGAACTGCAGGATCAGGTCCATAATTTGGTACCTGGGATTTGATTAAGCAGCTAAATTACTAGAACAGTTTCCCCATGTGTATAATTGCCTAATTAATTTTTAAAATAGCTAAGTTCAGCACTGGATATGGTGTACCTCTTGCCACATGAAATGTATGCTGTTTAATCCAAGTTGATGGAGCTATTTGCAAGAGCCTATAGAGTTTATTTTACGATTAAGTAGTACTGTTTGTTTAAAGTTCAAAAATACCCACCATTGTGTTAAAATATCACATTTCAGAAAATATGCTCTTGTAATAGAGTTCACTCATAGTCTAGTTTGACTGTGAGCATTTAAAATGTATTTTAAAGAATAGCGCTCTAGTGCGTCCTAATTCTTGAGTTCTGGCTACTGTGATTCATTTTGCAGGTGGGAAAACACTCTGGAGGCTGGTGAAGAACTTATTTTCTAACACGATTTTTAAATTCAATGCTTTGAAAAGTTTTTTGTCTTATCAATGATCTTATCTTTTTGTTGCTGGTGCCCCAACGTAATGCCTGTGATAGATTTTGTACATATATTAAAGTAAGCGTATATTGTTTGCTTTTTGCTGACATTTCAGTCTAACACTGTGGGCTGTAGTTGATATATTTGCTGCAAAAGGACTTGCTTTCACAACTGAAAGATTTTTTTGGTTTGTTTTTAAACTGAGATCTTGTTATGTAAAAGGAATAGAGAGATCATACAGGGGTTTTCTAAGTGGAAAGAAATTGCAGAAGGAATTGCAATGCCAAAAAGTAGAATCTGTTCTCCCTAAATGTATACATGTATGTCTGTGTGTATTTATATATGTGTGTCTGTGAAAATAGACATAAATAAATAGACTTGTAGTTGGCGTAACTCATAATGCCTGCTCATGCTGTTGACAGTTACTTAATAATGCCCGTTCTCCCATTCTCTCCAGCTGAATTCTCAAGGCATTTCCATCGGAATTTTCCCTTTCTGGGAACTGCAACAGAGCTCTAGGACTAGCTGGTTTTGTGATGTGCTTCTTGACTGGCTAGAGTAGCCCTTATTCAGGAACTCCATCCAAGCATCTCCTGGAGAGAATGAAACCATCAGCTCAAAGAAGTGCTCCACGCTGCAGCAACACGTAAGGGTGAGTTTTGCGTCTTTGGTGAGTCTTTCAGGGTGATGGGATCTTAGATTTTAACATGCTCAAACCATGGGTAGGAGTTTAAATTCCAGCATATCACCTTATGAAGTGGGATACAGTCAAATGTACTCTTCAGAGAGATAGGTTTGAAGCTTTCAGCGACCATTCTGCTCCTTTTTAAGGCTCTAAGAACACATGATAGGTAAACAAGACGTGACTCTGAAACAGCAGCCACCGTCTGAAATTGGCTGAGGTCTGCAGTCTTCTATCTTTCAAAAAGGTAGCTTTTTTCTGTTCCACCAGTGTCAGGGCCTTGCCCACAAAATAAGCAGTCCTGTACCCTTGAAAATGAGCAATTGGGTCCTCCCAAAACGGTGAGATGGTTTTAAAAATGGGAAGATAATATTTTGTGTTTAAATTGGAATCCTTTTGAAGGCTGTCCTGCTGTCTTGGTTTGCCAACTTTTTTTTTTGCATTCTGCTCATGTTTTGAAGATTTTCTGTGAGGATAATAAAGGAATAGAAGGATTAGAAACTTTCAGCTTTTGTCTAAAAGGAAAATAGATAACTGTCTTGCAGCGTCTTGATTCTTGCAGCTGAAATTCTCTGAAACTGTGATTTAGTATCATTAGCGATGAGATGACTATTGTCTAGAAGTGATGACTACTGGTTTGGGATCCTCTGGGTTTTAAATAAAATTTGGAGAGATCTTGGGTGTCCCTTCCCCCCACCCACCCCCATTAACTAGTACTGAATCTCAGTAGAATTGAGGAGACTCCTCAGTTATGAAAATGTAAAAAGTAAGAAGGAAGTGCAAAGCCTATTTATGACAATTTAGGCTGTAATTTGTCTCAGAAAGCTTTGGGAAGCATTGCACCCCTTCTCTCTGTAGCACTCTGACCTCCTCTAGCGGTGGCTGGGCCACAGAGAGCCTCTCAAAGCTGCCTGGCAGGGGTGAGTCTCTGACCTGGGGTGACATAACTCTGGCTCTGGGATCTGG
This sequence comes from Phalacrocorax carbo, assembly GCF_963921805.1. Taxonomy (NCBI): domain Eukaryota; kingdom Metazoa; phylum Chordata; class Aves; order Suliformes; family Phalacrocoracidae; genus Phalacrocorax; species Phalacrocorax carbo. The sequence continues at coordinate 8,589,938 of NC_087523.1, read as the reverse complement.
TGATCTGGAGTGGGTGATCTCTGCTGTCAGGGATCTGCTGGTGTGTGAGGCTTCCAGTTCCCTCAGATTCATCTGAGTTTTCACCTTCTGCCTTGATTTTTCCTTTGGACAATGCCAGGAGCTCCTTGTCAGTGTGTGTCACTCGGAGCCAGAGACATGATGGCAGAAGTCTGACAGCTCCTATTAGCCATGCTTATTTTTAGTCTTGGTTTCTAAAATATGAAACCAGCAAAGAACAAATACCAAGAGGTTTTTAATTTCTTCCCCCTCTCTTTTTTAAGTACAAACATGGGGAAAAGAGCCAAGTTTCAATTTCTCCTCAAATTTACAGTCATCTTCCTGTAACTGCAGATGCTTGAAAAATCGAGAGTAATGCCACAAAGGGGACAGCTCTGTGTGTCTCGTTCTCCTTATTGTCTTGCCTCATTTGTCCCTGTTGGGGATGTGCCCTTTCATTGTACGCTGCAGTGGGGCCTGTGAGGGCAAAGGGAAATGAGCTCTGTATAAGCCCAGCTTGGTCAGGGACCAGCTGAATTAGCTGGACCAGCCCTTGACTCTGTGGCTGGGTAAGGATGCAGCTGTAATGTGCCAGGGTACTCTGCTGTTAGCCAGGAGCACTGCTTGCCTTCAGTCGGAGCATTGCATGGAGGGTGCAGTCAGTGGTGGGGGTGCTTTCCTCTAAGTGGCTGAGGAATGGGTACAGTCTAGCTGGTCTTGAGGAGAGAGAAAATCTGAACTAAAACTTTTAAGAGCTACTGAATTGCATCCCACTACAACAGGAAAGAAAGAGATGGTTTCTTCTGTGGTCCCTTTCACTGGGCAGAAAGCAAAAACATGCTGTCTAGTGGTCCTCACCACAGGCTCTGGCACTCTGTGTTGTTATCCCTACTTTACATTCAAGGAAGTGGAGATGGATTTAATCAAAATAATGCAGATTAGAAATGGCAGGAGTGGATATGGGGGAGCTCTGCCTCCCAGTGCACTGGACTCTTACTTTCAAGATTAATTATTAAGGACCAGCTCTAAGAGGGTGGTACATAGTATCTTTCTTCCTTAAACTCCTAATGCCCTTCCAGTTGCTGCCCTGGAGTGGTTTGTTTGTCAAAGATCTCCTTTCTGGCTGGCAGTCCTTTTTCCTGCCTCATTGTAAAAACTCAATACTTTCCCTAGTCAGTGAAGGCATCGTTGTTTTAACAGCATAAATGTCTCCTGAGTCTTAAGCAACTGTGTATTTTTTTTTTCGGCTGAACTTCTTTGGCTAAGCCTAGGTGAAATATTCGGTTTATTATGTTTTGAAAAAAAAGGGTTGCTGCTAGATTTTGCTACTGTATTTTCTTCGACCTCAGATGATTTTTAAACTGCAGAAGTGCTGGAAATAACAAGAATGCAGGTGAGGTAAAGACCTTGAAAGACCCATGTTGTAGTTAAGACCTGACCTAAAAGTGATCCATCATGATTTGGTGAGCATGGTGGAGGTACTTGGATGAAGTCCTGTGCTACTAGCTGAACTTATCCCAGCCAGATCAGCAGACCCAGGTGGGGGAGGTTAATTGGGTTGGGGTTACAGTTTTTGTGGTGCACTGCTTTTTTTTCCAAGTTCCAGTTTTTGGGGGGCTTTTAGGAGCTTTTAGGATCTTCTTACAGAAGTTAAAAACCAACCAAACAAAAACCAACAAAACAAAAAACCACACCCCGCTGCCTTCCCAGAAACCCAAGACAGAGTGAAGGTTTGGAGCCAGAATACAGATGGATGTATTTTTCAGAAAAATCGTGGGTTTTGGGTGTGTGAGATTTGGTCATACTGTTAAAAGACTTCATGTCTTAAAACACTTACTTACTCTTCTGAAGTTTGCATGTTAATGGTAGTTTCGGTAGCTTTTGGATAGAGCTGAGAGCTGATACCTTTGAGTCCCTGTAGCCAGCATCAAGCAGGGTTATCTGGTTCCTAAACTACCCCATCATCCTGTATGGATGTGTGGGGATTTTGGCTTTGTTGCATCAGTCTCTCAGAAGAGAGCAAAAAGGAAGATTCATTGTCCTACAAAAAGCTTCCTCTGCTTTGCATCTATCAATTCCAGTGAATTCATGTCTCTCTTCCTGGGAGATTGGAGGGAGCGTTTAAACTGAAGACTTATGGTGCATGGCAGTGCTGGGCAGTTTTGCCAGGCAAAACCTAAATATCAGTGCATTTCAGTCTGTCTGGAATATTTGAGGAACTTCATTTTTATCTTAAAGCAGTTTAAGACCCTGGAGAGAAATACAAATCTCATCCCTCTCCCTGTGAATTAAACAGGAGAAAATATGTATTGTTGCTGCATTCTGGTACTTTTTTTGCCCTCCTTTACCCCAGTATTAAATACTTTTCAGTTTGATTAATCCTTGGAGTGCATAAAAATTTGTGTTTAATTCTATTGTGATCTCCCTCTCTGATCACCCCTCCAAAACAGGCAATAGGATTTTCTTGAATTGAATGAATTTGTTTGAATGAGGGTGCTTTTCTGAACAATTTGCTTTGCCTTCAGTGAAAAACTGTAGTGATGTGTCTGCATTGCTGTCACCTGTGGTGAATGACTTACTTCCCAGCCTAGCCAGGCTGCATTTAACTTCAGTTTCTGTTAGGCCTTTGCTAGGCTGTGAAACTCTGTTATCACAGTTTGGTTCCCATGTAGGTGTGTATGAACTTACACTTTGATAAGCTAATTAGACAGAGGTGTCTCACTAAAATGCATCTCCCATCCTTTAAACAGCTGTGTAACTCTGCTCTCAGCTGCTCCAAATTTAAAGAGGTTATTTTCTGCCAGTTCCCTCTCCCTTGCTATGCTCTGTGGTTTGCCTTTACATATTTTCTGGGGTGGTACTGTCTGCCTGTTGGTACATTACTGAGCACGTGGGAGGGCCTCTGGGTAGTGCCTTAATAAATATGTTAAATAATAAAGTCCAGAAGAGATGCTGCTTTACCAATATCTGGGTGTACCAGTGAAGAAACAGAGCAGATCCTGTTAGCCTCTCCCCTTGCTTAGCCAGCTGGGGGCATGGGAGATGTTTTAAAGACCCACTGTGGAAAAATCATCATCATATTTCCTTTATAAATACATTGATGGTTAGAATCTGTGGCTGCTGCCTCCTTCTTGAAAGCTGTGAGAGACCCCCAAAGCTTGCCAGGCAGAAAAACTCAGGGAGCTCTCAAAGGATGTTGCTGCTTTTCTCTCTAACCTCTTACAGTCTCTACCTCTCCTCTGTTCTTTTTTTCTTTCTTTGCCAGCAAGGCACTGTGTGCAGTCTTCTGTGAACCTTTGTGGGCCAGATTTCTCCCAGGTGCCTTTTTTCCTCCTCAGTAGCTGCAGAAAAGGCAGTGGATCTGAGGGGGAGATGTGTTTTATGATTTATGACACTTTATAAAATGCATTTCATGGCAGGATTGACAGAGATGGAGACTGAAGTCCATCCAAGACTGGGGATGCAGAGGCGAGTAGGGGCCGGATCTCCCCCTGGTGACTACCCCTGTGCCTCAGAGCCACCTGTGGAGTGAGTGCTCACTCAGGCCTTGCTTCCCCTCTCAAACTGTCTGCAGCAAGAGGGGGGTTAGTGCCAGGTGAGCCCAGGACCTGTCTCTGCTGAAAGCTGTTTTGAGTGCAGCGGTTCGTTTTACATCACTGGTATCTCTCCAGAAGCCATGGGAGGGCTCATGCATGTGACTAGGCTTCATTATCCAGCTGTTGATCTAAAGCCAGGCTTATTTTGACAACCCCACCTCCTCCACGGGCTGCCTCCTGATGGCAGGGGTGTCAGGGCAGTTTCCCAGTGAGAGGGAGCTGGGCTTTATTCTGCGTTCCCTTGGCACTCACGTGCTCTGTTAGATACTTCAAACAGGGCTCTTTCCCACGGTTCTCCCACGCTAGTCTCTGCCTCTGTCCCTTTCTTGCCTGTAGCCTCAGGGCTGCAGCTCTCCAGCCATCTATTTATATGGCCCTCATTTGTCTTAGTCTCTTTGGCACTTATATGGCTCCCATTGGCCCAGGACCTGAATGCCTCCCAATCTTTAATATATTTATCTTCACACATGCAGACACACACGCATACCTGTGAGGTCAGGAAGTACCATTGCTCCTATTGTACAGATGGAGAGCATTAAATGGTAATTGGCTAAACTGAGAGCAGGTGGTGGCAGAGATGGAAGAAGGCTGCTTACACATGGTACAGAAAATGGCACCACAAGAAATGGTTCATCAGCCACAGCGCAGCGATGGGAGTGCAGGTCTCCCCATTCATACGTCAGTGTTGTAGCCAGTGGACTGTGAGGTCCCAGTCACTACCTATCCCTATTCTGGCCTCTTCTGTCTTGAATCTTATTTTAAAATATTTTTGTCACAGTGATACAGTTTCAGAGGTAAAAGTTTCTGTCAAATTCCCCAGCCAGGATGGAGATGGAGGTTGGAGTCCACCTAGCCTGACAGTGAAAACAAAGGATCTTTTGATGGCAGGATCCTTCCCTCTTGCTCACTGGCTTTGCTGATCTTGGAGGGGGTTTGACCCCCTCTTTTCAGTGGCTCCAAGGTTGGGGATGGGTCCAGCAGCCTAAAATGCAGCCATCAGCTCAGGGTTTGCTTTGTTTTGCTAGAGCACTCTGCGCATACTGTCTGCCGGGGTAAGAATTTTTGGCAACTCATACACAGCGATGCTATTCCTTGGCAGCAGCTTTCCGTTAGTATTTCCCAAAGATGGCAATGGTGCCAAGTATATCTCCAAATGCTTTGCAAACAATTAGCAGTGTCCTCAGTATAGAGGCAATGCTTGTTGCATTTAAGGAGCTAAATCAAAACCCATTGGGGGTCAGTGGTAGTCCTGTTCTTTTGAAGTCAACGGTGTTGTCTCCTGTGCTTAAAGTTGAGCGAGTGCAAAGTGTCTGGCTGAGTATGAGCCGAAGCCACATGCCCAGAGCCATCGTGTGTGAATTGTGAGGGGAGAAGTCAGGTGGCTGGTTCCTGGTCCCATGCCTGGCCAATAGACCACGGTGCTTAATTAGTGTGGCAGCTGTTCTCTGTTAGCAATGCTTTCCTTAGGCGCCTGCACTAATGTTCTTGATAGCAGCTAAGGAAAAAAAGGAGGAGGAAATTGCATCTATATTTAATTAATACTGCATTCATATTTTATTGCGGAGAGCCCTTAGGTGCAGGAAGATACTCAGTGAGAACAATTGCTTTTGAATGCTGGAGCCATTGTATGGTGCTGAGGTGAACTTTGGTTTTAAAAACAAACCCAAATTCCTTCCAGAGTAACCTGGGAAAGCCCAGAAACCCTCTGCCACTCACCTCCCAGCCTCAGGCTGAAAAACATGTGGCAAATTTGCTGATAATTCATATTTGATTAGCTTTAATATCTTCTAATATTGTGAGGGAGAGAGACTTGGTGGGCCGCAGACAAATATCACACTGATTAGTTTTTCTTTTTGATAAGCTGCCAGGCTTGGAGAGGTTTCCTTTTTGATTCTCTGGGCTTACTCCCCTCTTCCCGCTGCATGCTGTGTTCCTTCTCTTCTGGCTCTGAATACCAGCAAGGAGATGCAATGTGTTGTTAAAATGGCCGTCACGTTCCCATCCTGCACAGTTGGATTGCTGTGGCTGATGGTTGGTCTGAGGCGGCCTGTGAGGTGGGCAAAGTTGGCCTTGGCAGCCGGTAGAGCTCAGAGCATGTGAGAGTTGGCTGTTTGCTGGGGTGGCCTTCACTGCTTTTGAGGCCACCTCGAGGCACTACTCGCTGGGTATCTGGGTGCAATGCTGCCCCGAGTCAAACCGAGGGGGCCGTGGTGTTTTGAGGTTAGCCTGACCATGGCCATGGAGGAGGCGCAGCAGCAAAGTCAGCACGTGCCCTTCTTGCTGAAGGCCCCGATCCTGCACTCGGATGGGTTGCTGCTGCTGTCTCCTACTGCAGCGGTAAGCGTGCTCACTGACCTGCTGTCAGCGCTCACCCTCTGTCCTCATTAGGAGCTGGCTTGGGCCAGGAAGGAGACATTTTATAGTCCAGTCAAAGAAACATAAAAAATAGCCTTTGAAAGACTGTGTGTTGTAATAGCCTGAGCCTCTAAAAAAATTACATACACACCCTTCATGCACCATTAAGTATCATTGTTTCATTTATTTAGCATGCGGTATAGTTCTGCTTGTACTTTGCAAACCACATTACATCTCATTCTCCAAAATGTTGTTATACTCTGTGGTTTGCATTATAATAAAAATATGCAAACGATTATTATCCAAACAAAACTAAATAGGATTTAATTTTTAAATCCTCCTCCTTCTCCTTCACTGATTCCGCAGTTTTTCCTTGGTAGTGTCCAAAATTCAGAGAGAAAGCAAAGCTGAAGTCACAAGTGTTTACAGAAAGGAGCAGTTCTGCCTTCCTACAACTACAAAAGAAACATTTGTTGCCTCAGATAACTCCTGAGCAAACTGCCGTCAAAACAATTAGTGTTATTTTTCTATTATCCTCCTATTTGAGAGTAAATTGCCATTTCATGAATATGTTAATTATCTGGTAGGTGCAGAGATAAGTGGATGGTGTATCTCCACAAGTGATGATAAAGCTTCTATTGTATAGAAAAATTTCCAGCAATGATTTTTTCCAAGTACCTCGGGTCAGGCGATTGCAGTTAAACTGCTCACAGCTGGACCTGTTGTGCTTCGATAACTTAAAGAAATAACAGAAGTAACACCGTTGTGCAAATTAAGATTTAAATTTTTTTCTTTTTTTTTTTTGAGAAAAAGCAGGCGGGTGAGCAGTCGGAACTGAGTCCCTACAATAGCTGAACATTTAAATCCTGTTGTATTTCTGTATTAAGTTTTAAAGCCTAACAGAGATGTTCTGAAAAAGAAATCACTTATGTAGGTACTGCAGGGTGGTATCTCTGGGTACTATTAAATACATGGTATTATTAGATGTAAAACAATACTGGGTTATTTCATTTGAATTGAGCTGTCTGCAGGGAAGAAATTATTGTGAATTTATCTGTCAGTAGGGACTGCAGGTTACTCAATAGGTATGTTTGTTTATTTTTTTAAATCATCCAAATATTTATTTTAGTGAGAGTGTGCTTATTTAGGCTCTGAAGAAGCAGAAAAGTGCTGGTTTTCCTTTTGGAGATGTGTACATTTAGGAAAAAAAATTCAATATTCTGCAAAGTTGAATGCACCATTGTGCCAGATAATTAAAATGTAAATTTAAGTATCTATGCCCGCTTTGTGATTTTTTTAATACTTTTAAGTTAGTTGTCTTTTAAAACATGTGGTCAGCTGTTGTATTCACATATGGTCAAATGATCAAAGTCTGAACTCCTCTCTAATTGTCCCCTGCTGCTTGTCTGCTCTGTCCATGATCAAGGCCTCAGCAGGTGATAAGAAAGGCATGAGAACAGGCTGGAAGGAGAATGAACTACTGAGGGGCCCAAGCTGAAAGAAATAAAGACTTCCAGTACATCACCCTGACAGTAAAGAACCAAGAAAAAGTGAAGTCTGGTTAATTCTTATTTTTTCTTTCTTTCTCTCCTTTTTTCCCCCTTTGCTCACCAATCTGCATGTATTTTTTTTAAAGGCAAAATGTAAATGGGGTAGTCTCTCTGTATTCTCAGCTCATATAAAAGACAGAACCAAACAGCCTACTGCAGACATGTTTATTTACTCGCTAGGAGGAGGAAGCTGCTAAGTCACACAGTTTATAGTATTTCACATGTTTGTGGAAATCATTGCAATTCTTTTCACTTGTGCTTGTCATTGTTTGCCTGGAGTTCACTTTGCCAGATGGTTCTTTATTGTCACTGATGTCCACACCTCGCTGTTGCGTCACTTCAAGACCAAATGGTGTGAAGCGCTTTAATACTTAGAGGATTTAGTAAAAGTAAATCCACACTTTGTGGAAGGTTCATTCTCAGCTATTCAAGCAGGTCTAGCGCTGATTCAGAGAGGGAGTAGCTGACCCAAGGAATGAAGAAAGGGTGAAATAAATGGATTGTCTTTACCATTCCTGTTCGTCCCCTGCTCTCTTGCAGTCAAAGTGCCAATGGAAAAATAAGGATCAATATTAGATTTAGAATGAGAGTTAACAGTTAAAGAAAAGATGGTGCATTGTCAGATTCCCCCACGCCCCCACCCCCCACCCCCAGTGTAGAAAACGGTTGGGTGCATTTCTTAAGCTAAATTTCTTAGGCTTGCAGTAATGTATTTGTATGCATCATGTTTCTGGAACCACGTGAGGATTAATTTTTTACATGAATTTGCATGCAAATAGAGAACTCCCTTTTGGCTTCTGTAGAGTCGTTTCTTGATGTTTGCAAACACTGTCACTCAGATGCAAGAAGTGTGATTGCCCCATTTTACAGATGAGGAGGCAGTGGCTGGCTGAGAAAGGAGTAACGTGCAGACTGTCATTCAAACATGTAGGGTTGTGGGGCAATTTATATTTCATTATTAAAAATAGGTTTGAGTGTCTGTTTCTCTGATTTTGCAGGTAGCTGAAGACTATTTGTCCAAATGACTACAGAGGTAAGAGTGGACAGAGAGAGTGTGTGTCTCTGCATGGATAGGGAGTATTTCAGCAGGAGGCAGGTGTGAGGGGATTTAGAGGTTATTATAGAAAAATCCTTGCAGTGATCAGACTATTACTTGGCTGCTGTAAAATAGGCAAACAGGTTAATGGGGTATATCCACAGAGGAAAGAGCACACATCACAGCTCTGCTGCAGCCCCTACCAGGAGGCAGAGCTGTGTTCAGTTTTTTTTTGTTTGTTTGTTTTTTTTTTTTTTTTTTTTTTTTTTTCCCCTGGGGACAGTGTGGTGAGCTCCAAAGGTTTCTCCTCATGGACCATGAGGGTTTTTAGGTAGGATGTCCTTTGGAGAGGGTTCATGGTAGAAGGGGAGATGTCTTACAACTTTGCACAAGGAGGATGGTGGAGAAAGGGGAATACCATCATGTCTCTGCACAGGGCAAAGGGTGAGAGAGACTTGAAACAAAGGGTTTGGAGCATTTTGACCGTGAAGATTTGTGGAAGGGAGGGCCCCAGTCCTGCCGGGAGCTCTGCTGGAGAGTGCCTCCCTCAGCAGTGACCCACAGAAGTGAAGTGCCCCATGGAAATCTCAGAGCTTTCCTTCTCTCCCTCCTGTGTTCCCTTCTGGGGTGTGAGCTGGTTCCACTTGGTCATGCTCAAGTGACTTCCTGAGCTGGGGTCGGTGGAAGTGCACCGCTGAGGAGGTGAAGTGCCCACAACAAGCTATGTTTAATGTGAGAATCGGCAGAGCTGTTTGCTTCTGCGTGCAGTAAACAGGGAAGCTGCCAAGTGAGGGCAGTGAAGCAGGGTGTATAAATGAGCTTAAGAGACAGCCAGAGGTTTTATGAGGGGTTGGGTGGGGAGGTGGAAGGATGTGGTGACAGAAGAGAGAGGAGGGGATAAACAGAGCAGGCAGGCTTGTTAGGCAGAGTGGTCTTTTTCTACCGCTAATTCTTCATGGGAAAGCTGTGGCATAGCAAATGCAGGGAGGTATATTCCTTATGCTTTATTTGCAAATTCAGACTCTGCTTTTATAAAATGGGTGATGCTGGGCTATCAGCCCCTCCAAGTTCCTCTCGCTCGTCCAACCCATGCTCAGTGTGAATGGAACCTGAAAGGATAATGCTTCATTTCTTGCAATTTGCCTTACAGCCCACAGTGACTGGAGAGAAGGCTGTGGAAGGAGCCCGGACCTCACTGCTGCACTTCTCCCACTCCACCTTGATGATCGCTGAGTAATTGCAGCTTCTTATCTGTGGTGCAAACCATGAAACATTTTGTTTTTAAAGGGAATTGTTGTATTTGCTCTGTTCCTTTCCAGTATTCCTACCATGTGCATTCAGCTTCTTATTAAGTATCCCTGCCCAGTGAAGGCTGCATGGCACTGTTTGGTCTGTGAGCTGTTGTAGGGATCTGAGACGAGGTAGGGTTCTGTCAGCTTGGTGAGTTTGGGTTTTTCTCTCAAGGTGGGTTCAACTCTAGATGCTTCTGTCTCCTGCCCTTTGAGCACAGTTTCAGAAAAGGTGGGGTGGGCACACAGTTGCCTTGCCCTTGTGCTGGTATCTAGGACAATCTGTACAGTAGGTGTGGCTTAACAGAACTAAGCATTGGGAATTCACCCTTACCTGCTTAGGGTGTCTCACACTTGCCAGGTACTACTAGATCCCTCCCTCTGTGGGGTGCTGCTGGCTGAGGGATGATATATAATCCTTCTGTTAGGATTTGTCATGCCCTGATGACCTTCCTGTAAATATATATTGTCCAGAACATCTAGAAGTAGGAAAGAAGATCTACTGTGATGGCAGACACACAATGAGATCAGAGGCAGCCAAATTTAACCAGCTTATAATTTTATCTTCTGCCATTTGGCCCTCTGTTTCCTTGGGAATAAAATTGGCAGTATCCAAAGAGAGCTGTTGAGAGTCACTTTTGCATCTGGAACTTTCTAAGCTGGTCTGACCTCTCTGCCTTCAACACAGCTGAGAGGTCTATTTTTGATAGAGAAAACACAACCTTGGTTGTGGACACTAATGGGAAGGTAGAAGTGAATTCTGCTTCTCTAATGGTAGTTTTTGTAGAACACGTTGATTTGTTACATATACAACAATAGGATACTGCATTAGCCTTGCAGACTTAAATGGTTCATTGAGGATTTACTGGTTACAGTAACTGTGAATAAGCTCACATATTCTTATTTTTATATTGGTTCAGGTTCCTTTACTGGCAGAAGCTGGTCTTTCTGCCAGCCCGTGGAAAGTTCCTGAGCAGAGAGCTCTCCACACCTGCTCCTGATGGTAGTTAGTGTCATGCTGTTTTCTTGGAAAATGTGTTTGGATGCTATTTTCTAGAATAAACAAGTTAAAGTGGTCAGCAAATAAAATAGATTCCTCCCACTTCTCTCCTTCCCCCCGTTCTTATAATAAGTGGCTGAGGAAAAAAAAAAAGATAAATGGTTGAGTCTCACTCCTGCAAATGGTCAAGAAAATTACAGAGCCAACAAAATCAATTTCCAGCTTTAATAGTCCACAAACCCAAGGAGTTCTGCACAGTACTCCCTGGGGTCAAAGTAGGATTTTAATCTCTGAAGTTCTATACAGAGGAGGCGTGTTGAAAACAAGGGGTTTTTGGAGGAGTCACATGCTTCAGGAGGTTTAGGATCCACAGGAGGTGCGTGGTTTGTTTTCTCTCATAGCGGTTTCGGATGGGAGCTGTTAGCAGTCAGTCAGTCAGTTTGGTGGGAGGGGGCAAGGTGCCAGGCTCTCCTTCACACCTCCTGCTGTGTTGTACCTCCTGTGATGTGGTGGGCTGTGACGCATCCATCCCACTGCCACCTCCCAGCCCTATGGGTCCCAGTCCCAGCACCCAGTTGGAAGGCAGTGGCTCCTGAGCTGATTTTACGCTGCTTTATGGGTAACTGAAGGGGACACATCCCAGCCCCCTTTCCTTGGCATCCTTGTGTAGGAAGTGGAGTTGGTTTATTACTTTTCCAGCCTCCCATAAGAGCCCTTTGCAATAACAGGTTATTGAGGGAGCACCCTTGGGCTAAGCAGGGCAGGCCCAGTGTGTTGTGGGTCTTATTTCTTGTAGGACCTGATCCTGTAAGATGCTCGTCCTGGCTGGACGTGGGTGAGAGACAGTGCGAACCCACCCTCTCCATGCATGCGGCCTCCAACTGTCCAAAAAGAACGGGGTGAACAGAGTGGTCACTGCTTTGGATTGGAATGCGAGGCAGAAGGGAAGCAGGAGGCTTCAACAGGGACTCTCTGGGAGGATTTTGGCTGGTGGAAGGAGCAAGGTACTTTCTCTGCGCTGTAGGTCAGGTGGTAGGGTAACGAAGAGAATAGCCCTAATGTGCATGAATGCTGCCTGTCCAAATGACTCTTCTTTCTCTGCAAATCTACCTAAAAATAATTGCCCATGTGACACCGTGAAACATATCTAGCAATTAAATGATAAGGTTAATAAGTTACATGCATGGGGTCCAGGAAATTTGGAGGCATTGTTGTCATAGCAACTGCAACTCTGCCCTCCTGGGCATAGGCATTCCTGTGGGGTCGGTCAGGGCACTGTTGTGGGGGTGGGAAATGCCGCCAGTGTGGTAGCAAAGGGGTGGGAAAAGTCATAAAAATGTAAAAATAAACCCAACTCTTTCATCTCGTTTTGTGGTGTCAGTGAAGAGCAGTAAAAGGTGAAGCTCCTCTCCATTATGCATGTTAGAGGGAGTGCTGCAGTGCTCGCTGTCAGGACGTGCCAAAGACCCTGAGCATTCGGGAGGGCAGAGTTAACTTTGCTGATTTTAGCCTTGACAGATTTCAGCTGCTTTCAGCTCTCTGGGGATGCTGTATTAAGTGGAGAAAGGGTGTCTTCAACATCATATCAGTATCCTTCTTTCGCTCGTACAGCTTAAATCCTAGTCAATAAAGGAGATGTCTGCTCCAAAGAACTGTGCTTCTGGAAAGGCTGCTCGGGTCCGGCCCACTGAGGAGAACTTACATTCAATTATACCCAAAATAATACTATACCATTAAGAGCAAGACTTTGACTCCAAAAGGGTTCTCCTGCTCTTTCTCAAACTTTAAAGCCATCTGATTTTGATCTGAGAATTACAGAATGTTTGCTTGTGTGCACGTGCATGTTTGTGAGCACTTGTGTTGGCACCAAGTGGCTGCTCGTTCCTTCCTTCAGGGGCTGGCAGCTGGAGCTCTGCCCTCACCTCTGGGCATGTTGAGCCTGTGACTAGAAGTGATAGGGTGCCATCCCCCTTCATGGTGATGAGTCCCCCTTGCTCGTGTCTGCGGTGACACTGCCTATGACTCTGCCACTTCCAGGTTTTGTTAGTGCAGATGATTTTAGGCTAACAGAAACCCCAGTGGTGAATGATGTGGCTTCTCCTGCCTCCAAAATACAAAAGGAATTTGGTGAGGAAGTCAGAAATAATGGTTTGGCTTCCTCTGCTTTAATGAACTGAGCACTTAAACCTCAGTAGTTTTGCAGAGATGATTCTTGTTTCAGTATCCAGGCCTCACTCCTCAATAATCTCTGAATCTATTGTTTCGCCTTTGTGAAATGGTTTGGTTTTCTGTTGCTGTCTTCTCAGAATAGATCTGTGCTTAGGTATTACTGCAAGAAACAGGTAATTTTTTTAAATGAAAAAATGTCAGCTGGTTGCTGGCAGATACCTCTCATCTGGAAAAGACTCTTGGCTCGTATGCTGGTTATCCCTGCTGAGATAAAGCGAGCAACTGGAGCAAATGAAGCACTTGTGAAGTGTGCTACAGCTTCTCCCTGTAGTATGCAAACGAACTGCAAATCATCTGTGTTCCTGCAGGAAGTTCTTTATGAAAAGCAATGGGATGGAGAAGAAAATTGAGGGCCTAGGCACTGGCGAGATTATTTTCAGTGGAGGGCAATGTGCATTTGTTGTAAGGTTGGGGTACAATAATACAAGTCCATTTTCCATGGAATGCTGTGGCTCTCAGAGGCAGGAGATGAAAGACGTAGAACGATAAAGTGGTACATCTCAGGGCATTTTTATTGTATATGAAAACATAATTTTTTTTTGTAGCAAATGCATACCAAATGTGAGAGAGAAAGCCTATTGTGTTACCAGACTTCAAAATTAAAACACGCACAGAGATCATGCAATTGTTTTTATTGTCCTGAGACGTCATCCTAATATCACTTTGGTTTATTTGAATAAATTACATGTATTTGGCAGTCATGTAGTAGGAATGTCACATGAGAAAGTCAGCAAAGGTAGATGATGAAAATACCATGAAAGGCAATGTTTATGGAGAAGATATTCTCTATATACCATTGTTCAATGCTGAAACATGTTTCTTCAATTTACATTCTTTTTTTTTTTTTTTAAGGGTGCATAATAACTTAGTGTAGTGTTGGGAACTTGGGACAGATATAACTTAAGCAGATTTATCTAACTACACACAGTACTTTGTTGTTCGACACACAAGCAGCTGCCATAGCAACTGCAATATCACAAACTGTTATGATACCTCTGAGAAATGGGTTGTCTTTTGAAAGAAGTCCAAGCGTGTGAATTTGCATGTCAACTGTATTTGACGGTATCCATGACTTTTGGGGGGAAATAGTATCTCCGAATGCATGCTTCTCTCCCTGTGTGATCTTTGTGGTTTATTTCAACAATGATATTTTTTCACTTTGCTGTGATTTTTCATTATCATATAATTTTTTTTGCTGTGCTGAAGGAACAGAATGTATTTGAAACTGCTCATTATTATTTCTATATACCATGATAGTTATAAACTTTGAGATCATCTTCTTGTCTCCAATTAAAGAGAGAAGCAAGTCCTGTCCCAAATAGCTTAGGACTGAAACAGATGGAAATGGAGCTGGTGGCACAGAGAAGCAAAATTGTTTGTCCCAGTCACACAGTGGGTTGGTGGCAGAGCTGGCAGAGAGCCTGCTGAGAATAGGGACAGCTGTCTTGTCGTATACATCATGGGGGCTGCTAACTGGCCATTAGGGAGACGGTGTTGTGGGCTTGCTTCAGACATCCAGCGTGTCACTTCCCGAATGCAGCTAAATATGTTACTTTGGTAGATAAGATGAAAACAAGACGAAAAAAGAGGGAGAGGGTCAGTGGTGGGTTTTTTCCCTCCTGTTGTTTTGTCATCAAATAATGTATCCCAAACAGAGGTGAACTTACCTTCCTAACAGCCATGAGCAAGGTATTGTCCCTGCTTCACAGGTGGATGAACTGCTCCACTGAGGAGTTAACAGGCTCCTGTGAGGCCTAAGATGAATCAGTTGAGAGGTGGGAATAGGTCTGATGAATGGTTAGGAAGAAGTGACATAAGTCCCTGAAAGCAAAATTTTCCAGGATGGGAGACAAAATAAAACATGGGGTATTTTGCAGCCATGTCCTGGTCCTGCAGACGAATGGGTATAAAACAGCTGTATCAGTGGTAGTTCACTTGTGTGTAGCACTTGGCCCATTAGACACTCAAGTGGTTTCATTTTGTCACTCCAAATATATTATTTTCTGTTTGTTTTGAAAAGGTCATGGTGATGTGTCCCAAGTCATGCTATATATCACTTGGGGAACTACCATGTGTCTATGAAAGTAAGAGCAAACCAAGAGGGTTTCACAGATTTTATTAATAACACATGCAGTGAGTCTACAGACATTCATAGATCACTCTTAATGGGTGCATTTTCTTAGAATTTGTTACTTGCTTTGTGAGGCCAACGAGTCTTAGTCATGGTCCAGGATGTCAGGGAATGCACTGAAACAAAACAAAAATGGTCCTATCCTCAGACCACTTCCAAAGTAAGCCCAAGACAAGAGGTAACAGAAATAGTCAGATGGGGGTGTGTAAGGAGTTGATGAGAGCATTGGTCTATGGACCTCTCTCAGGAAAACAGCTATTTAAGTGATGACAAGCTGTTTGTTTGCATGACAGTTCAGGAGACTTTGAAGGCAAACAATGAAGTCACTTTGTAGATGGCTGTTGGGAGCTCTTTCCAGCAGGAGGGGCAGCAGGGGGAAAAACCCCAAAGGGATTTTGTTTGAAAACATAAGCTATAGGCTTATAGTATAAGCTATAGCTATAGTATAAGCCAATGTTGCAGATTCATCACACCGTGTGTAAAACAAACCTTTATCAACTACTGCTCTTATTTGTCAAGCTTGTTGTGAGGAGGAATCTATGTGTCTCTCCCAAAAGTGACTGCATTTTGAAATAGTCGGAAGTGTGGTATTGCTAACTTCCCGTGGGCTTTCTTAGCCCTGCTCCCTGGTAAATCCCTGTCGTCTTACACAAATGGCCAGTTCCTTTCCTTCTTCTGGAAAAGGTCTGTGACGCATATTATGGAGAGCT
Source organism: Phalacrocorax carbo (assembly GCF_963921805.1). Lineage (NCBI taxonomy): Eukaryota > Metazoa > Chordata > Aves > Suliformes > Phalacrocoracidae > Phalacrocorax > Phalacrocorax carbo. The sequence continues at coordinate 8,574,045 of NC_087523.1, read as the reverse complement.
GCCGTACCCTGCTGGGGATGTATCAACCAGAGACCTGTATCAACAAGCAGCACTTGACAGAATGAGTTGTGGAAAGAAGCATGCAGAAAAGCAGCCATTTTCTGGTTGTTGGAGTCCGAGTGGTATCTGTTACTTGGGAATTCTGAGGCCTACTTGCTGTGCATCTTTACAAGTACATCTTTGCCAGCCTTAAGTGCTCAAAATTTCATGAATTATATCTCAGAAAGTTCATAAGGATGGAGGTTTTTTGCCTTTTTTTTTTTTTTTAAATTGTTGGATGCCGTGTCTTCTAGGTTTGTCTGTGTTGCCTAATTCAAGGTTTTCTTGGCAACTGAGAATTAGAAACTTATTTTTATGGTGCATGTTCTTTTTTTATACAGAAACTAGATTTGGGTGAGTCACGTGCCTGCAAGGTTCTGAGGCTTCCTGAAAGGCACCAGCTGTTGCAACACTTGGGATGGAAATGCGAGAGTGTGCAGTGCAGCTGGTACAATGAGGCCTTTCTATACAGCCTCCTTTTTGGGTTGCTTGGATGTAAAATGTGGCTGAATTTACTCCTTCTGTTTTTTGGTTTCCCTCTCCTTATGTTTGGGCTGGGTGGGAGGCTGATTTCTGATAGATTTTAATATGGTGTTTGGTAAGATGATTTTCTCTGAGCTTTCACATGTAATCTGCCCATACTATTACTAGAGTTTTTTTCCCCTTGTGGCTGCAGTGGATACAGTGGAAGTCTTCAGGACACACTTAATATTTATGGTGGGAAATGGGCTGTTTGCAAACTAGTAACAAATTACAATAATTACTCTGCTTTTCCACTTGAAACGCTGATCTGAAGCTCCGACTGCCACAAAATTCCCATGTAAAGCCACATAGATCTTCAGCTGCATGTGTTGGATCTATTTAGATCCCTGCTTGGTTTCTAAAAGTGGGAATAAAGTCTGTGAACATCTCTAGCCATTTCCTCCCACACATTGCCTGGTGTGAGCTACTGTCTGCTTGGATATCTATATACAGCATAACTGTAGGTGTGACTTTCTGTGGTTTGACCAATTTCCATAAGTTAAACTTGCTAAAGATGACCGCTATGATAACTTAATATGAAATGCTGTAAGGAAATGCTGAGCTAGTGGTCAATTTTCTAGAAACATCTGCCAAGAAAATAGGAGCATTCAAAAATTTGAAGTGAAAAATATACATTTTTGAGGACTAGAAGCCATGAGACGAAAACTGGTTTGTAAACTCTTACTAACATTGTTCAGTGTTGTATAAATATAAGTTTAATCATGATCAAAAAGTGTGTGGTAATGTGAAAACTCTTGATGGACAAATTTTGAAGTGATTTGGAATCAAATTGGGGACCTTCTTTTTAACTTCCTTGTTTTTGCTTCAATTCTTCTACAAAAAATCTTACCTTTATTTTTCTGTATTAGCTGGTATTTAAAGAAAATAAAAAAAACCCCAGTCTAATTAGGTTGTTTCAGTGGTTTTGAAACGCACTTTTGATTTTTGAGGCTTTCAGAAGGACTTATGGATAAGGGAGTGAAATTTACTTGGCTTGTACAAAGAGAAGCGACATGATAGAAGTATTTGGATAACGGAAGGCAGTGGCTGGGGCAGGGGCTTGGACCAGGTCTAAAGCAACTCAGATGGACCCAAATGCACTCTTTTCCTCTGTGCAGCACTAGCAACTGAATCAGTAGGCATTAACTGCAGTAAGACTTTGTCAAAATGTCTTCAGACAACAAGGAGCTTTCACCCATCTTCCCTTCCTGTCCCATCCTGTCCACTGTAAGTCTAAACCTCTGTTTAACTCTTCTTCCTCATAGACTACCCCCATGTCACTTGTAGAAAGCAACTGGAAGACTTCAGGTCCAACTCTGTCTCCCAGCACTTCCAAAGCTTTCTGCATCCTCTGATCTCAAAGCACAATACCAATACAAGTCTAAGGCATACTTTTGAGCAGTCACCAGCCCTCTTCTGAGGTGGAGGAAATGCAAGTGAAATCTAATGAGTTGACTTCTCCAGGAGCATGTACGGTATGCTGGGTATGCGATTCTCCTCTCCTGGCCCTGACTTTTGCAGCTGGTGACTGGATTGTCTTTGCTTTCTCATAATCCCTGTTAAAAATTTGAATAGATTTTCTTTTGACAGCCACTGCTGCTTCTTGTTCTCCAATAGAAAGCCATTTAAATATCCCTTTTATTGTTTCTTGGCTCTGCCTGCTAGGTGGAAAGGACGGAGAAGGCACAACTGGGATCTCCAATGGGAGGAATGAGGTGCCAGCACGGGAGCAAAAGGAGAATGCTCATGAGGAAAGCCATGTTGTCCTGCAACCTTCTTCATCCTTGGCATGCTGTGGCTGAGGCAAGTTGCCAGAACCACATGGGAGAGGGCAGTTGCTCACACAAACATTACTGTGGCAGAGGTTTTCACCCCTCCCTCTGTATTTAGCATCTGCTAGCAGGAGAAACAGTTGAGAGGATGGAGCTCCTGTGAGCCAGTACAAAGGAGCCATGGGGGTGGGGATGCTCTGATATCATTTACGGCTGGAGTCAACCACGGAGGAAAGCAAACAGTGGGAATAAAGGTCACAGAGGAAAGCAAGGATATCATCTTAAAGAAAGCCTCTGCTGCACAGGATTGCCATGTGCAGTGCTGCTGAGCATCTTGAAAAGCAAACCAATAGCATTAGGGTGGGAATTCCCACTGCATCCCCCTCCTCTAGCCCCCTCACCTCTGTCTCAAGATCAAAAAGGCAGCAGCAGTGCAGCCTTCTGTCTGCGTGAAAAAAGAGCTTGCGGAAGGGAGCTGCCACCTGGGAAAGCTGCTCTGTGAAGATGCTTGAAAAATAAACAATGGAGCATCAGCACAGTGTGAGGTGGCTACCTAGCACTCCCAGAGAAGGGGGAAAGGAGAAACCATTCGTGTTTGGGATAGGCAAGGGCCTGCCTTCCTCTCTCTTTTGAATGGCACAGTCTTAATTTCCATGTACTTATCAGACCCAGGGTAGCGTCTACAGGGAAGGCAGTTTGGCAGAGGTAGATGCTGCAGGCAGTATAGTGCTTGGGGGAATACATTTTGTCAGATGGTGCTTTCTGCTTATTGAAGGATAAAACCCCCTAGCACAAACCATCTTGCAGTTTGCACTGGGGAGCAGGACATTAATGGGATGTGCCAGCAGTGTTTCCTCATCTTGAACAAATGATGGAAAAGATCGGGAGAACTTGAGGCTGTCCTGTCCCAAAATTCTTGACATTAGCTTGATCTCTTGCTGCACCTGACAAAATCTTTCCCAATGCTATAGTTTTAAAGTTACAAGTTGATAGTTAAGGAGAAGACCAAAGTGGTGAGCCGTTCCTGAAAGACATACTGATGTTGGTTGCCTGTCAGGATATGCACGGTGCTATTTTTTTCCTCTTTCTCTGTCTAGGTTTCCTGGGAAGCTGTTTTGCTGCACGTCTGGTGTCCCTGACCTGCCGCATGGGAAGCCTTGAGTAATCCCACACTGCACTGAGCATGTTTGAGAAGTTTTGTATGACAAGATCACTAAGTGTCCTGCCCTTTGCTCTGCCCCCTCTTGTGTTTGTCACATCTAATAATGGGCAGAAATGTGGTGTGTGCCGCTGAACATGGGGAATTTGTTTGTATTCCATGTTTGCCACAGCCTTTTAATTTAAGGAGGGAGCGTGGGAGCAGGGAATGGCGAAAAACACTTCTTTTTTGTACCTCTCTACCGTAGGCCACATACAGCTCTTAGGGAATGATATGAACTTCAGCTGAAGCTTTGGGCTTTAGAGTGGCAGTCATGTCTCAAGGGGTACTCTTAAGTGCTCTAAAATGCTGTATCTATTTCAGTGGATGGTGAAGGATGTGTAAGATGCACTGCTATCTGTGGTCTGTTACCTGCAGTAGGGATGCTGGACACTGTAATTTCCAATGAGGATGTTGTCACATTTTATGTTGTAAGGGAACTGCTGTAGAAAGATCAGGCAAGTTGTCTTCAGCCCTTATCATATGTGGGATACTCATACACCTTTTGTGATTTGTGCTGTGTTACTGCCAGGTACAGGACTGTACTGCTGCAGTCAGAGTGGGCTTTCGTCTTTAATCTCAATGTGGATATGTCTGAAGCCTGTCCCTTGGAGAGAGCCTGGTCAGGTAATAATAATAAGGTGTAAAAGTGCAGGAGAGTCCTGACTTGTGAATTCCTGATGATTTTTCCATGCTTACACATTTCACCTGTTGTTGAATGTGTGTATCTGAGAAGAGAGCCAGTCCGAGGGCTTTCCTAGTCTCTGGTACACTTGTTCTCTGTTCCTAGATGTAGCAGGTTCACCACTCCACAGCCACCTCCCACCTTTTCTCCCTCCTTTTTATTTCCTCCTCGTGTGTTCTAAACACTGTGAGTGAATAAACGCAGCACAGCAATTCTTCTGGGAATGTGAATATTTGAGGGCTCTTTCCTCAAGATGTGTGAAACAAAAACAAAAATGAAAGGGGCCGTTAAGCTAGTTCTGAAGTCACAGAGGGAAGTTGCTAAAGATATTGGTGGGGTTTTTATGAGGAGGAGGGGAGAAGTTAAGACCTACTTGGAAAGGGTGGAAAAGATATGGCGGGAGATAATTTGGGCCAGCTTCAATATTAGCCATTTCGGGAGGGTAAGATGAAGATTAGGTTGAAAGCTGCAATTGGCTTTATTGCCTAGTCCAAAGGAAAATGGGGCTGGTTTAGCTGGGATGTTGGCAGGAAAGGAAGACATACATAAGAAATTATTTCTCATGTGAGGCCTTCATTCCCTTCTTAGTCAGTATAAATGGGGACAAGGTCTGCTTTTGGATTCGTATGAGTATTCAGCAGTCAGCAGGGAAGCTTCCACAAGGCGAATAAAGTCCCTGACAAATCAGAAAGGCATCTGCCTTGTTCTACAGACTATGTAAGAAGCATGGGATCTTAAATGAGACATGGAAATTAGGTGGATTGTGCCAGTAGGATAACATTTTTGAGAAGCATCTGGTTCAGGATTGTACAATGTCTAGTATGGGTGTTTTCTGGGACAATTCCCCATCCAAGGCTCAGTTCCATTTACTTTATGTCTAGCCCCTTCCAGGAGCATATTGCAGACATTTCTGAAATGATGGCAGTCAGACAAGAGTGAGATTCTGGAGCATGAGTGCTCTGTCAGCGTGATATTGCACCCAAGTGGGGGAGCTCTGCTGACAAGATAATTTCACTGCTTCTGGGACCTGGCTACCATTTCCAAAGGAAGTTTTGTGTACGTACTGGCTCTGTGCACAGGATGAGTGTCCTCTGAGATGGCTGAAGGCAGGAGATGTGCCAGGATTAGTTCTGCTCTTGGGTAAAACCTGATGGTTGCCTATTATCCAGAATATTTTAATAATGTCTTCAGGGTATTTCCTCTGAGACACAGATTTTTGGATGACTGTTCTTATCTTTATTTATGTTTTCCTGAGCTTTCTCAATATATTTTTCACTTCCAGCTGTGAAATCAAAATACAATGTTCCTTTTCTTTTGCTAGTTAGGGGTTTTTTTTTTTTATTTTGCCTTACACAGTTGTTCTGGGCTAGCTTTGTTATCTCTGCTGCACTTTGTGTGGCAATGACTTTTGATATAAAGCAATTTAATTGCAAAAATGCAGAAACAGAAGTACACCAGCCAAAACCACCAGAACCATATGACAAACCCAGTTTTGCTGTGCCTATGAACACTTGATAATGCAGTAAGGACAGCATTTGGCAAATGGGAAGATTGGTAGGGAAGGGAATGTCATTTCATGGTCCAAGCTAGGCATTATGAGTAGCTTCCCTTTCAGCTTTATACCTTTTATCATCAGAGCTGTTTGGCTTCACTTCTTATGAGCTTCTGCAGTGGGCCAGCCTTACTCATGGCTTCATATCAGACTGAGATTCCCTTTTTTTCTGGATCATGCAGATTTTTTTTTCTTCATGAATTGGATCATTATTTTGGATTTTAAGGCCTTTCCAGTAAAGCAGGAGGGAAGGGAAATCTTAAAAGCCATGAGTTGCTTCATAAACTTAAGCAAATCAACCTTGTCACATGGACATAAAGTATCAGTACCCTCTTCTAGGGCCTGGGAGGAGGTTTCATTCTGAACTGGCAGTACTTGCATCATGGACCAAATCCCCAAAGTCAGCTGTGTCCTGGTGAAGTTAGCAGGGTTCTGCTGGCACCCACCAGCTGAGAGTCTGGCACACTGAGCGCTCGTTCGAGGAGAGTGATGAAGACAAGGTCAGTAGGCAGCAGAAAGGCTGCAGATCTGTGCGTTTAGATCAGAATAAAAAACTCTCTGCTTTTAGGCCAAAATGCATTTTGCTCAGGTATTTGGTTTTGGTATTATCAACAAAATGTGTCAGGTGTTTTGTGGTAAAATAACTTTGTGGTAAGATAATGTTGGTTTGACAAAAATCTGCAGGGATTTTTTTGAACTGTGAACTTCCTGCTGAATGTTTCTGTACCCTGTGGATGTGCATGGATTATACTCTGCAAACTTATTCTAGCATTCAGTAGAATGTGAATGGGATGAGGAAAGAAAATTTTTGAAGCAATGTGTTTTAAGGTCATCAAAAGCTTGAAGCCTGATAGAATTATCCAATTTTAAATATAGGATAAATACTAGACATTCTTTAGAATTTGGGATGAAACTGTGTATCAACATTTTAACATTTCCCATGGCAGCTGGGAAATCATGTTGACCAAAGGAAATGGCCTAATTAATATGGCACTGTTACTTTGGTAGAAAGGGAAAGAAAATCAGCATTAGATCAAAATCATTGATACTGCAATCAGTATTGCTGCAAAAACCTGATGAGCTGGTGCATCATCGAAAGAAACTTGGAGAAAGACCTCTAACTTACAATTAACTGTCTGAATCTGTCTCACCAGCAGCTTAGGGAAGTAAGGCAAATATGTGAGGGTGGCTGTTAGGCAGCTGATTCTAATGGCACTGGTTTGATTGCATTGGTAATTGGGGTGCAAGAATGGGGACGCCCTTCCCAGAGAGTTGTATGCCAGACCTTAGTGCACCATTACACCTTTTTTTATAATACACTTCACCCTTTTGAAAAGTAGTTATATTTTTTGAGAGGAAATACAGATTTTTGGTTTGCATTTTGTAACTTGTCTTCTCTTCCAAGGGAAAACTTGGCACTCTGAACTTGCTAACTCCAGCAGGCATCCAACACGTGCTTCTGAGAAGGTGATTATTCTCTGTCACTGGGGCAGGTGTCTTTTCCTGTGAAGATTTCTGCTGCTATTAAGGAGTGATGTCCTAAAGGGGTTTGTATTTTTAGCAGCTGTGATTTATGTCCTGTGGGCTCTGTCTTTAAACCATGCCTCAAAGAGGGATAGGTTATTTTACAGAGAAACCCAGAAAGTAATATATGCTTCTGGTGTGACTTGCTTTAAAGCTGTGCATTAATTCTTGAGAACTGAGGTCAGCCTGCCTGTGCTGAGATCTGCACAATGACATTTCCATGCTGTGGCTCATTTCATGCTGATGTAAGAAGCAGGAAGTAATATTTACTGTATGAAGATACATAGTGCTATTAATAATAGTAACTAATAAATACTAATGCAGTGCATTTAAAAAAAAATATTCTTTGTATCCTTAAGTCACAAAATAATAGGATTTTCTCCAATTTGCAGAAAAAGTAATGGGAGTGCTAATGAGAATTCAGATTTTGTACAAATCAGTACTGGATGCTGGTACAGATGCAAACCCTTGGCTGCAACTTGGTGGAAAGCTGCTATATTGCTTTGGAGTTCTTGCTTTTGAGCTGGAAACATATTTGCTCTGCTGGTCTGGAGACACCTTATCCGCAGGGTGGTGAACCATCTGGGCTTTCCCGCCTCCCCTGCTTCTGTACCTAGTAACTCAGATCAAAACGAGAATGAAGAGAATTTAGCCTATCTTTGACTCCAGTTAGCAAATGGTATTGATTTAGAGAAAGCCTCAGCCTGGACTGGGCTTTCGGTGCAAGCTGAAATCATCATCAAAATTCAAAATGTAATCTTGCCACTAGTCTAACCCAAGTGACTTGGGTTTCTCAGCCCAATGAGGAGAACTCCTCCTATTCCCAACTCAGTCTCTTAAATTTCCAGGAACTTCATATGCTTCCTGCCTAAGGTCTCATCACAAAAAAGCAGGAGCTAGAAATATTCAGAAGAGTTGAAGGTGATGATAGGTACCAGGCATAGGAAAATGTCAGCTTTGCTTGGTGTTAGGCTTTAAACAAATTCGTCATAACCTGGGTACTTTATTGTGGGGAGAGGTCAGGAGGAAGAAAATGGGACTTTATCCATTTCCTATATGGAGGGAGAATTCTTCTTAGGAGGCCATAGTCTCCTCTCCGTGGCAGACAAAGTAGAAATTAGGACCACAGGAGGAGCAAATACACTTAATACCAATGCCTTTAAACCCCTAAATAATGTTATGCATAATAGTCCCACTGAGAAAGAGATATTACCATTGTTGATTACATTGTTGTATAATTTCTTCTGGTCCCCAGTGCTTCATACAATAAGTCATAATTTACAACTCTCCGTAGTGTGAAGAGGAGATAAACCTACTTCTGTGGTGAAGATGTATCGTTAAGTTGTAGATACCAAAGCTTAGTGCTGTGTACGTTTCAATGACATTACACTGGTGGCTATGATTCAACAAATAGAATGTGGTTCATTATGGATTTAAGAAAATGGTGATGTATCTCTGATGGGTAAGACATATATGGAGGAATATAAGAAGGCTGTAAATTTTCTTATGTGTAACTATGGAGGCATGCTTTGATATCAGAGAATTGCTTTATAAATGAAATTGTAAGAAGCATTTAAATGTCAAGTGTCCTTCGTCTTGTTCATCCAAACACAGAATATTTATGAGGATACTGTTAATAAAGCATCTTTGCCTCTCTGACAGAGACTGGGCTTAGGCAGAGTGTTTAACAGTGGAAAGGATGAAAAAAAGTGAGAAAATAATGTTTTCAATGAATTACTTTGAATTTCTCTTACATGCCCTCTTTTAAGGGTTTTGTGAATTGCTGCAGCAATTTGCTAGGTATTAAAGGGAACAAATGAACAAGGCCCTTTTTTTTTTTTTTGAAGACAAAGAAACAAATGTTTTAAGATTTTCAGATTGCTTCAAAAATAGCTTGATGAAGATGGACATTATAACAAATGAAATATTTAACTAGAGTGACCCTCGCTGAAGTGATGTCAAGGGTGATAAGTAATACAATTGTCACATTGTATGTAATCACTCCTTTGTCAACTACTGAGGCACAATTATTTCAAGTAAATTGAAGTGTCTAATAGGGACAATGCTGTTTTTCTTTTGCTAAAAACAATATATCAAATCCTTATTTAACCTTTTAAATGTTGCAGACTTTTAACATCAAGGCTAGAGAATTTAATACTTTGGGTTTTATTCTTGCTAGCGAATATCTTTGCTCTGAAGCTTTATTATGATACAAGTATTTACCAGTTTCAGCTCAAATGATGAAGAATAGTTATCCACTTAAGTTGATTTTCCTTCTGAAAAGATTAAAGAGGTTTCATTTTTTGAATGGCACTCTTGAGACTTGGCTGAAGTGTTTGTGATTTGGAGTAGGTACAAAATTGTTATAAGAAATGTGATTCAAGAGAAAGCTTCAAAATTACCCAGACATCCAGGAAGCAGATTTGGCTTCTGAGTTGTTCCTGCTGACGCAGACAGCAAATATTGCGTGCCTTGTCCTGGTGTAGCAGCATGGTCTTTTGGACGGCCCACGGGTTCTCCTTGCCATCTCCAGTGGTATGTCAGGAAAAAGGTCAGGCAGACGCCCCACGAGCGTTCAGCGCAGTCAGAGCTTGCTGTGAGAGTCACTGAGATAATGTTAGTGTTACAGTCTCCCCCTACTTTTCTTCTTCATAGGCTGCACTGTCTGTAGGCTCTTGGGACGGGATTTGCAGGAGCATAAACATTTCTCAGAACTCTGGGCTTTCCTTTCATGTGTGGCCTCCCAAATCCTTCATCTTTAACCCCCTTTCCTGATGTTCCACTGGATTATTGTGTTCCTGCCTTTGGAAAGTTTTCCTCTTTTTATCAAACATGCACAAAAATATTGGAGGAAGTGCCGTGCAGCATCAGGGCTGTTCATCCAAACACAGAATATTTATGAGGATACTGTTAATAAAGCATCTTTGCCTCTCTGACAGAGACTGGGCTTCAGAGACAGAGACTTGGTGCTTCAAGCTCATTGCAAGGGGCGCAACACAGAACTGGTTTAGGTCCATCAAGGAAGATGCCCAATTACTAGTTCATATTCTCCTTAGATGGTCAGGGTGGAGTCGTCTTGTATTCTCTCAGCATAATTTTCTAAATATCATCCTTGATTATTAATTATTCTAAAGATTTGTTTGCTTATGAAGCTGTCGCTTCCCTTTTGAATCAAATTATTCAGAAGTAACATGTTTAGCCCATGTTCTGGAGGGAAACTGGTACCATTGTTTTCAAGATACCCGAGGATGTGGCTAGCAGCCACTCCTGTCGCCAAGCCCTGTAAGTCAGGCACTGATTGACGTTTTGGAATCGGTCTAGTGTCCAGTGTCAATGACTGCAAAATTGCCTGAAAACTCTTACCATAACTTTCCACAGTGAGCTGGAAAACAATGTAGTCTCACAGATAAATTTACCATGGACTAACTCAGCATACCCTGCTCCTTTTGGCAGCAGGAATCAGAACTTTGACCTTTGACTGGAAAAGAAAGAAACATCACTGCCCGAGCTTGAAAAAAAAAGAAAAATCTTAGCAACAACCTTCATAGCATTAGATAGTGTCTTTTCTCAGAGGCCCCATCACCAGTCGAGAGGCACAGTAACATCTACAGAGCAAGCTTTATTACTACAGTAGAGTACCTTGATGTCATCCTGTGGACTCCATCTGAAGGACGGACAGTAGCTTCCACTATTACTATATAGAAGAGATTTCCCTTTAAGAGTCATGGGGGATGTGTGGACCAGCAGCTATCCCTGAACCTTTGCCCTTGTCTCATTCATGGTTCAACAGGACATTTTGTGATTCCTGTTTTCAAGTTAGCAGGAAACATGCACTGAAAACAGTGCATCAGCTGGGAAGTCTCTTCCCTGATGAGTGCTGAGCTGATGGCTCTGAGCTTCCAGTATCAGAAGCAATGATGATGCTGAATGACCAAACTCAGTGTGTCCTCTTTAGCTGTGCATCGCCACTGCCTTTGAAAGCCCACACAGAAGAGCCTGTAGGTCTTGAGGTGACGCTGGCTACAAAGGCCAGTGGCTGACCTTGATGAGCTTAACATACCCAGATTGTCTGGTGTCTTAACATGACCCTGAGCTAGCATGGCCCTTGTAAGCCCTGCCAGCCTGAGCCTTGCAATGTCCTAACTAATCAGATTAATCCAAACTCCTGAAGCATGTTCTTTCTCCTCCCAGGTAGAAAATACCGTTTTTCCTGAGATATATTATTTCTGAATACCCATTTATGAGCATGAGTGGTAATAACTAAAAAACGTTCATATTTTCCTCAGACTGAGTTGATTAATATGAAAATTGTTATATAGTAGTATCATTTTATCGAACGGCAGTACATGCTGCTGGGTTCTGAGTTTTTCCAAAGGAGTTGAAAACACATCAAATCTCAGCCTGGATCCAGCATTGTCCAGATGGAAATCTCAACCTTGAGTTACCAAAGCTTTTGCAAGCTTTTCTTACAAGCATATTAAACCCTAGTGTTGCCATATTTCATATGGCAATAACAACGTCCTTTGCCTGTGATTTTCTGGATAATGTTTAGCTTTATTATTATTACTTGCTACTGTTCTGTTGGGAACACTAGTTTGCATTTAATTATGGATCACTTGCAAAGAACCTTTATGGCCCTGATTCAGCAAACATTTCTGGCAGATGTTTATTTTAAAGCAAGTGAATGAGCCCATTTAAGCCTCTGTGGCTCAGATCCTCAGTTACATTTTGTGCCTAGCATCCGCAGATTTAATGAATCCTACAGGTGAAAAATACTTGCATGCAGGTTGGAACTGTGCGTACTGTTCTTTCACGAACATGGGTCCATGACCTGCTTAGTAGGCGTGACCCTGAGGCCTAGAATTGCCAAGCATGTCTTATCGTAACTCAGCACTTTAAATGAGACTGAAGCTGCATCTGGCCATCCACCAGTGTTATATAGGACTCCAGGACTTTGAGACTTCTTAGGAGAAACAACTATGCTTTTTGTAATCTTAGCACAAAGTAGGACCCCCTGTGTTGCGTGCTTTCCTTGGTTCAGTATAAATTTTAGTAAGAAGCATCTATACCAGGCATAAAACTTGGGTAAATTACATACTGTGGGGTAGGATATGCCAGGCATATTCAGAATATTGTATAATTTAATTGACGGGTTGGAAATGCATAATAAAATACAGGGTGTTTGAGTTATTAGTTAGCTGCCTATGTAATTACTTCTGTTTAATATTAAATTGTGTTGATCTTTCTGTCTTGTCTTTGTTCCACACAGAAAATAGATCCCTCTTTTTGTCTGTTCCCAGGCACTGGGCTACTGAGTGGCGGGCTTTGCAGCTAATCTTTCTGATTGTTCAAATGTCACCATAAAACATTTAGCATCTTGATAACTCTAAAGCTATCACAACAGATTGGATGGTAACAATTAAAATTATGCTAACATCACTAAAACAGATATAACGGAGTGATGCTTGTTAAGCACTTAATGATCCCTTTCTCCAAGGAATTCCATTTCAATTTCTTTATGCTGCCTGATTGCTTTACTGCATCCTGCAGGTTTTTGTGCACTACTGCTCTCTGTAATACATATTCAAACCCTTCTCTGCAGCTCTCATCATGCCAATCAAGGATGCAAATGGAGGTCTGTATGACTGTGTGACCAGAATTTCTTGCTTGTTTTCAAGCCCGTAAATAATGGAGTGAATAAGGATCTGATGTGTAACAGTACAAAAGTAATCAGACCTTCTAGTAAACATCAGTATGGCCCTGATCCAACTGCTACTGTAATCAATGGGAGGCTTTTTTGACTTTAATGGGAGTTGAATTAGGCCTTGTCCGTGGTTTGAAAATTCAGCTGCAGATATTGGAGCTGATATTTGGCTGGTGTAACCTGGCTTTGTGCTCCTGGCAGTCAGACAGCCCTTCTGACTTACCCGGCTGAGGATGCGGCGAGCAGTACCCTATCCTGAAGTCCTGCTCTAGTCCCGCGTGCACTTCAGCAGTGCTTTCTGTTCAGGGGGGAGCTCTGGGTTTTGCTTCATTCAGCTGTTCACTTAGAACCTTAAATTGTCTGTGAACAGTGTTTAAGGTGTATAATTATCTTTGGAAAAAAATGTTTCATTTGAAAGGGATTCTAATAATAATTATTTTGAGCTTTAGTAATTTGACATTTTCATTGTTTATAAAGACACAATATCTTTTTCTTTATTTTGGCTGCAAGGGAAAAATGAGCCTAATTAGCAAAAACAAAAATAAACTAAGTTGATAGAAAAAGCAGTTCTTATGAATTTGCAGACCTTTTCCTGCAAATGCCGATACGGAAAACTATAAAGGGTTCATGAAGAGTCCCTGATTGGGGTTTTCTTGGGTTGAACGGGCAGAGAAGATAGTAACTCTATGTGGATGGAAGGCGCTTTGAATGTAATTTTGTGGATCATCTGTGTTATGGAGCACTTACAGCTGTGATACCCTTCCTGTTTCTTAAGTACTATGAGTATAAAAGGCACTGTAAAATTCTTTGAGGTGAGACTGACTCTGGCTTCTCTGCTTTGGAAGGATATAGAAAATATATCCTTTGGGAAGTCTTCTGGCCAGCTGAGCTCTCCAAGGACAGGCATGAAAGCATGCTAGTTGATGTCCTGGAGCAGCTCCAAGAACGCTTGGCCAGTGTGTGTGACGCAACTGTACCCGTCCTGAAGATCAGGGAAGCAAATGTGTACCTACTTATGAGTTGTATATTTGTTTATAGGCTTATTCCCCGACAGTGAAAATCAGCATAGTGCTGTTACCTTCAAGACAGTGATGCTGTTTTACGCTAGCTGAAAATCTGAGTCTTCATCTATTTATGTATGCACAGGTACAACAGGTTGTTTGGGGTTTTTTTTTCTTCCTCCCTTGAGCATTATTTCCAACAAAGACAGTGGAAGCAAGTTGGATGCAGTTATTTCAGTGAGATATGTGCCCTGCATGTAGGGAAGTACTTGGCTGCATTGGGACTGTGTCATGGCTCAGCAGGCTGGGTAGTGGAAGTACCATGGCTCAGCTCTCAGCAAGTGGGTCTTTTGCTCAGCCTGGGAGTCAGCTGGGATGAGTGCTCGGCCAGAGGAATTTCTGCCCACAGAGGACATCTGTCCCAGCGTGCTCTGGATCCCGTATACCTCCTGTGCATCCTGCTAGCTTTTTCTGTTCCCAACTGACCTGTTTGCCCCTACGTGAGATAGAGCAATTGGTGAGGTCTAGGTGCATTTATGGGTCCCGCTCTGCTTATGACAGTTCTGGTACAGACTTGTTTAGAAGCGATCTCCTTCCAAAAGGTCTAAAAATGCTTCAGAGCTTTAAGATTCATGTGAGAAATCCCCCTTCAATCTGGTCATTGAATGTTGCTATAAATAAATTCTCTGCTGCTCCAGTTTTCAACAGGAAGGCTTGTTTGCCTGGCACTACCAGGCTTACTCTGCTTTTCAGACCTAAGTCGGGAAACAAGAGGCTCTGCTGGGCTTTACAGGAGACTTTTATTTCTCTTTTGTTCTGTAAAATTCTGTCTTTGGAGATAACTTCCATGAAGTTGTTGATGATAACCACCTTATAAAAATGGGGTTTGCCACTTAGCTGTTTTCTAAGTTCTGGTATGTTTTATTTACAGTAAATTAAAGAAGTTAAAGTGTTGTTTATTTTCCTACATTCCTGTGTTCTGTATTTATAGGCCTTAACATCTGCCCTCCACCCCCTTCCTGTATTCATTCAATGTCAAACCATGCAGTAATAAGCATGGATGTCATGGATTTTGGTTCATGGTGATATTGGATGAGTCTAAGAAATAAAGCCAAACTCAGTTAAACACAGAGGAGGGTTGAAGAGGCCCAGAGAGAAAGAGTATAGCCTAACAAGCGTGCAGAGCAAGTAAAGTGGTAGAGATATGTTCCCGCTCGTGTTCTGTTACTATGCTGGTAAGTAGAGGCATTTCTTCAATGATGCTGTTTACTTTTGTTCGTTAGTATTTGAGATTATGAATTGTTTGAAAGCAATTTAACTTTTCACATAGAAATTTCATACAGGTGGAGGCTTCTCTGTGCAAGGGAAAATGTGACCAGAATTTATGTTGCGATGTTGGTTTTAAAGTCCTGAAGTGTGGAAGCCTCCAGAACTATCCATTGCTAACCCATGTGGGGCAGGTCTTCCACCTGTTTACCTCCTCATTTTCCACATTATGTTTTTACCAGCCAGATATTTTGTTGGCTCCTGTCCGTTTCCTGCGGAAGAGTTCATTCTCTTTCCCATCAGTTCCCAGTGCCTGTTGGTCTTTCATCTCCTTGTGGATCTCTGCTTAGTACCTCTCCCTGACCCAGACTGTTTGGTCTTGCTTTGTCACTGTTAAGAGTTCAGGCCACAAAGACTTTGCCCTTGTCGTCTTCATGTGCAATTAGCACAGACTGCTAGATGGTAGACGTAAATCCTACTGCTGCTGAGGGCGCCGGGACTTGGCCATTGAGTTCAGTGGGGTTCGCGTTTGGGCACATTAGAGCCTTTCAGTGCAGCGTAGCTTACAAGTAATTTAGAATATCAGATGGAATCATATTGATAATTACTATTAACAAACATGTCCTGATTAAGTCCTTAGGAGCCTTTAAGAAGCTGTTTTTACACAGCCATTCCTGGTGTGTTGAGATTAAATATCCTGTCAAGCTGGACATGTGTACGCTTCCAGGCATGAGCTGACCTCTCCAGTAGCTGTAATTAGAAACAATTTTCAGATTTATATGATGAGTTTTATTTCATAGTGTGCACATTCACATCATCCACCCAGAGAAGAAAAAAACCCTGTTCTCCTCAAATACAACTACATCTCCAGCTGTCTTCAGAGTACTCTGCAGTGTCTGTAAGAGCCATAAAATAGCTGCAAGCTTATAAATTCACTTTTTTCAGTTATTAAATGTGCTTTACTCATTCCAGCCTGTTGCTGTGGAGACAGGTACAATATAGGAACCTTGGCAGTATGACAGGCAATTAAAATACCAAGATGTTTAGCCATGTATGAGTATTTTCACACAGTGAGACCTCTAAGCTTAGCCTGCTACTGACATTGTTAGTTATTGAATCAATTGCATGAGATGAGGTTGACAGGTGTAATTATATATTTCTATGGTGATTATGTATGGCCTGTCATAGAGACCAACGTGCCTGTAACTTTGCACTCATTTAGTAATCATTTGTTGAGCAAAGTATTGAAGTTGGCATGCCATTTACAAGGGAAGGAAATGCAAAACAAAACAGAAGTCCATTTTGAAATATAATTGATTCATTAAAACACTGGGCATTACTTGGTTTTAGTACACTGAAATAAGCCTTTCCATGTTTCCTACAAATCTCTCAGTTATTTAAGCATGTTCTTGCACCCTGACTTTAACAAAAGAATAAAACTCCTGCAATGAGTTAATGGGAACCTGGGTCAGTTCTGTAGCTGGCATATCCCGGGAGAAGTTATGGAGCTGGCTGGAACCAGATGGGTTCATTTTAAAATATCTAGCTTACTTGTTAAAACAGCTTTTGTTATGTCTCAAAAATCTTTTAAAAGAAACTTTATAAATACACTTTTGTACAATTTTCTTCTTTGTAATAAGTGTTCTTCAAAATGTGCTTAAAATTATACAAGTATTTTTGAAATACATTGAGGTGAGGCACGGGCTGTTGCTGAAAATCCTCATTCACTTTTCTGGATAAAACTTTCTCTGTGTAGTGATGTCATCCAAAATTTTACTATATTAGTTCGCATATAGTTCTCTCTGGCCTTTTGTGCGACCCTGATGATATGAATGAAAAGTCTCTGTTCCTCAAAATGAGAGGAGGCAGAAAGGGAGAAAGTAAACGTTGGCCTCAGTTTATTAAAAGGTCCTTTAACTTGACTGCAAGCAACCAGTTTGACTCATTTTCCTTAGCCATATCTCTCTGCAGTACAACTGTTACCTTATTCACAGCAGTTTTGATTTCTGAGATAGGTATCTGAGATGTGGCGGGGGTTTCTTGTGTGTGGGTGTTTCGGGGTTTGGGTTGGGTTTTTTTTTTTAAGTAAAAGAGGAGCTGTTTTCAGTGACTGCTTTAACATGAAGAGCCCATTGTCTTTTGTAAAAAAACAGGATCCAAGTTTTCCCTGGTCACCTAGGACCAGCTGAAAAATGTGATAGGACTTTGGTGGGGGTGGGGGGAGGAAATTCCCCCCATTTTACAGGATGTGAAAAGAATCTTTTTCTTATATTTAACACAAAATTTCCATTATGTTATTAATTAAACATTACAATTTTTAAACTTTTTTACTGAAAAATTGTTTTTCAGTAAGTATGTGCAATATTCCTTGGGGAAAAACCCAAAACTTTTGGGAAACGTTTTCCGTGTGTTTCAGCAATTGTTGAAAAGTAATTTTATAAAGAATATTTTATTTTATTTTTTAGCACAAAGCTTCTGCTTTTACATGCAAAAACGAAAATGGTTTGATGTGCTCTTTATTTCAGGTCAGAGAGCAAGTCCTGAAGAGATAACCATTAATCTACAACAACTAGAAATACATCATGCTTCATAAAACCTCTTTTTATAGAACCTTCTTATGTTGCACATCGGTCCACTTTCATATCTGAAAACAAAATGAAATTTAAGTTTTATCATTGGGAAGAAAAGAAGTGGGTTTGTGTAATTTAAGGTCTCACCTCATCTGAATGGCATTTCTTGCGCATTCTTCAGCCATCCAGCTGATGAAAAGGATAAAAGTCATGCTGGAAGGTGGCTCCCAGAAAGGGAATTTTTTCCATAGCTAAGCAGTTCCAAAGGCCCTAAATCCTATTTGGAAGGAACAGAGATTGACTTGTCACTTAGGGGTAAGCCAGGTGAGACACGGGAAAAAGGCTAAGGTTATTCTTGTGCAAAAGATCTGAAAGTTGGAAAGAACACTTTGTGTGAAAGAATGCTGACAATCTAAAAAAAAAGTCAGTTTCGTTTTAAACTGAAAACCACCCAACTAATGTAAGAAAAAACAGTCTTCTGAAGCTCAGGAATAGTATTTATGTTTGTATAAGGGCCCACTGCTACCCCTTTCTTTTTCAGAGTTGTGGGTTGTTGTGTTTTTTTCTTTTTCTCCCCCCCCCACCCCCCGCCTTTTTGTTGGTGTGGTTGGCCTCCCACCCTTGGCCAACCTCGCGTCTTGGAAGCTGGTCCTGTAATAATAAATTTGGGCTAGTACCATCTTTTCTCTCATTTTAAAGACCAGACTGTCAGCATTTTTAGCAATAGCAGTAGGTATGAAAATAGCTGCTGCTTCAAGATGGGAGTCTCATTTTCTGCATTATTACTGCTGGTTCCTGGTGTGAATTTAGCTGGATGATGAATATTCAGAAAACTGTCCCTGGGAATCAGTAGCTAAACTATGTCCAAGCTCCAAAAAGTGGTTATAAATCTAAACTTGGAAAGTTTTGTCCCAAAGTTTAGAAGAATTTGATTCCCCAGGCTCATCTGCCTCACATTCATTGGCAATAAGTTTTCCGGTAAGAAGCATTTGGGTTAATATCTGGCTTTATAATCATGTACTTGGAAGGACAGCTTTTGTTGCTGTTCCAGAAAACTTCCCAAGCATGCAGGAAAACGCATGATGTTCCAAAAAAAAAAAAAAATCCTGAATAAAGGATGGTGAATTGCACTTTTTTTCTGTAGCTAAGCTTGAATTCAGGGGCTTTTTTCAGTCTTGAAACTGAAATTGTATTCAAGAAGCACATTAAAACCACAGAATATTTGATATTGGAAGGGACCTCTGGAGATAATCCAGTTCAACCCCCCTCCTTAAAGTAGGGTAAACTGGAGCAGATTGCTGAGGGCCATGTACAACTGGGTTTTGAATATCTCCAAGGATGGAGACTCTACTTCTCTGGATATCCTATTCCAGTGTTCAGTCACCCTTACATAAAAGTTTCTTACATTTAAATGAAATTTCCTGGATTTCAGCTTGTGCCCATTATAGAATCATAGAATTATTTTGATTGGAAAAGACCTTTAAGATCATTGAATCCCACTGAGTCCAGCCTTTCTTCCTTTCACTGGACACCACAGAGAAGAGTCTCTCTGTTATCCGTTTATACACATGGGTAAGACCCCCGCCCTGAGCCTTCTCTTCTCCAGACTGAACAATCCCAGCTCTCTCAGCTTCTTATATGTCAGGTGCTCCCTTAAGCACCTTCTGGAGAGCCCAAAGCTGGACCCAGCACCCCAAATGTGGCCTCACCAGTGCTGATCAGAGGGGAAGGATCACCTGCTGGAAAGGCTCTTCCTCACACAGCCCAGGAGGCCGTGGGCCTCTGTCATAAGGGTGTGTTATGGCTCATGTGCCACCTGGTGTCCCCCAGCACATTATGTGCTGTTCTCAGTACCTTTCCAGCAGTGGAAATACTGCATCCAGAGGGCATCAATCAGCAGGTCAGAGAAGGAGCGAGGGTTGGTTTTGATATAGGAAGACACTCCCTGTGATGAATCCCATCTTCAGAGGTGCGGGGTATAGCTTCATTCTTACATTAGTCTTGCTGTATGGTTCTCAGATGTTTCACGGTCTCCAAAGCTGCTCTGGCCTATGTGCAATGGAATACCTATGCAAGTCTCATGAGCATGTATTGCTAGAATATTTGAGCCAAAACTAGGTTCTATGGGAAATAATACCAATGAGAGGTATGCTTGAAAACATGCTCTTTGGCAACCCTGGACTGATTTGGAACTGATAATTTTTTATGGGAAATGATTTTCTGATCCAGAAAGTCCAATTACTGTTAAAGCCAAGAAGTAAGTTCGCTTCTAATACTCCATAATAGGTATTTTGAAGAACAGTCTGTTGCATCAGTCCATACCTTTCTAACACACTTTTCTTTATGGTTTGGAACTTGGGAAAAGACACTTCTGAAAAACCTCTCTTGGCTTGATAAATATGTAGCAGAAGCTCCCGTTGATTTCAGTGTGGCTACTTGTTAGCTTTCCGCTACTCTTCATTCTCCCTTTCACGTTTTGGGAGCCAAGGTAAACACCACCTGCAGCTTTCAGTCTGATCCAGCAATTTCATATTGGTCTTGATTTCATCCTAGTCCTGTGTAAATGACCGTGATCTGTCTTGATGCTGGCTTTTTGCTGCATTTTTCTAGGTGTATCTTACCTAGAGGGGCTAGATGTTGCAGAAGACTGGCTGTAGCCCAACATGTTGTAAGAGCAGTCTTTGGCATAGGTTCAGCCATTGGTTCAAGGTCCTTTTATAGGAAAGGTTAGCAGGACTTGTTACTTTTAAGTAATAGGCCTTTATTTTAATATAATTAAAAGTAAGTAACACTTCTACTGATAGTATGTAGGAAGAAAAGATGCCTGTTTTTCTATGTCATTGAGAGGTCTGTTACTCAGTTAAAGTATTGCAGCTTTGTACAAGACTCCATCATGTTGAGGAGTCTTTCCTTAGAGTGTCTGTGAGATGGCCTGGTTGCAGGAATGGGATTTTATGAATGCTTTGGAATTAGAAACCAGCTGCAATGGTGGTGCTGTGTTGGAATGAGCTGCAGTGGCTTAATTTCCAGCCTAATCGCACTTGCAAACCCTAGAATCTTTTTGCCTCCCCCAGTTTCACAATACAGCACTCATGCAGCAGCCCAACTCACCCATACAGCAGAGGTTTGCTGGGCTGCTCTTTTCCTTTCAGATCTTGCCCTTGTGCTAGAAGTTATTCTAAACAATAGGAGGAAATGGGATTACTGGGAGGAGTTCGTATGTTTTGCAAATTGCGAGCGGTCCATGTGTTTCTTCTCATTGCCTTATCCTCCTGGCCACCCTGGTAGCTGTGTGTTTTTTTTAAGGCTTATTGCCCCTGAAGCTGATGTTTCCCTTCCCAGTGTTGTCTCAACATTGCAGTCCCCAGGTGTCCTAGAGCCCTTGTCTTGAGTTAGCTGATGGTACAAATGGTCCAGCAAATACATATTTTGGATTAGTATAAAGACAACCAGATGGTTGGCTTCTTGAGCAGCAGTTGCAGGAGGAGACTTAAAGTGCCTGGAAACAATTGTAATGAGCTTTTCTTTGCATGGTGACTTGTTCTGGTTTCTTTCCTAGGTTTGCCCTCCTCTGCTTCATCTTAACCCTCTGAAGTTTTAATCATGTGATTTCTGTTTTCAAATTATGTTCTGAGAATTTATCATCTAATAGACTAAACTCATCCCCCATTAAATTAAATGAACTTATACCAGGGCACCAAGGCTGAGTGTAGTCCAATGTATGATGCTGCTCTTTGCCGAGGGTCTCCCTAGCAAAAGTACTTGACAAATCTGGGAAAAGAGATTCTATCATAATCAGTCTAGTTTTTGTCTTCTACCCACAGGATTTGCTTGCCAGAACCACTACTGTTTTGCTGGCTGACACCAAGCCTCTATGAGGGTCCTTCATGCATTGTTTTAAAAGATTGATGCTCAGCAGACAGGAATTACAAACTCAGGACAGTTTTCTTTAAAAGTCAAGGACCATATTCATCCTTTCTTCTTAGCAGTAAGTATGACATTATCAATGAAAGAGACAGAATTCAGTAAACAGATTTACCAAAGGCAGCATGTTGAGAAGGGGTGGTGCAACAGCTGCTGTTTGGAATTTTGAAATCGTGGAGTTAGCTGTGGTGAAATGAATTCAGGGCCAAATCATGCTCAGCAATGGGACTGAATCCTCATCTTTAGGTTATGTTAGGAACAAAGGAGTGGTAAGGACCTATCTGAGGTGAGGATCAGGCCCCAAGGAGGAAAGGAAAGGGAAATGTAGTTGTGAATCCTGATAGGCTCAGATGAAGGTCGTTTGAGTTCAGGCTCCACCAACAGGGCAAGTAGGATATTGTTCTCTGTATCAGTGTGGTGCTCACTTATTCCCCCCAAATTATGTTCCTATAGTGCTTAGAAAAAACATTCAGGGCCTAACCATATGATAAAAAAGCCTTCATAAAAGTTACTAGGCTAAACTTTGAGCCCAACAACCTAAAGACATTTGTGGACCAAGCTTTCGTTTCCTCTCTGAAGTACATGTACAGCGCACGGGCTGAGGAGAGGAGCAGCTTAAAGATGCCGTGATAGAGCAGACAGTGGCGGGGGAGCTTCTCATGGGTTTCAGTGGAGCCCTTTTGAGGTGGGCTGGGCCTGCAAAGTGCACACAAGCCCTTAGCAGGGCGGAATTGGTTGTCTTCTGAACAGAGGTGAGTGCAGCTCGACTGGGAGCTCAAGGGCTGATGAATACCAATGCCTGAAGGCAGACCTGAAAGTGTATAATAGGGAAGTAAACGGGCGTGGTCTAACCTGGCAGGCAGCTAAACACCACACAGCCATTCACTCACTCCCCTGCCATAGGATGGGGGTGAGAATCAGGGGAAAAAAAAAAGTAAAATTTGTGGGTTGAAATAAAGACAGTTTAATAGGACAGAAAGGAAGCAAAAATAATAATAGTGATAAAATAATATACAAAATAAGTGATGCACATGCAATTGCTCACCACCGCCGACTGATGCCCAGCCAGCTCTGAGCAGCGGGCTCCCCGGCCAGCTTTCCCTTAATCATGCTATATGCTGAGCATGATGTCACATGGTATGGAACATCCCTTTTGCCAGTTTGGGTCAGCTGTCCCAGCTGTGTCCCCTCCCAGCTTCTTGCTGTCAGGGTATTAGCAGCTGAAAAGTCTTTGACTAGTGTAAGCACTACTCAGCAACAACTAAAACAGTGTGTTGTCAACATTATTCTCCTACTAAATCCAAAACACAGCACTGTACCAGCTACTAGGAAGAAAATGAACTCTATCCCAGTCGAAACCAGGACAAATGGGCATAGGGAGAAAGGAGAGGTGTGTCTACCAGCTTCCTGAATCTACGTGTTGCTTGTCCTGCTCATTTACTTTGCTGCAGCAATGTGCCTCCCTGGCATTACAGCGAAGTGCTTCCCATGAGCAGCTTGGGTGCCTCTTCCTAAATGGACTGCACACATCGTTACCGAAGAGGGGGCAATGTATTTTCACAGTCTGCAGCTTTAATGCACCCCTGGATAGCCCTAAGACCAATCAAGCTCTATGTGGAAGACAGGAAATAGAGCAAAAGCTTTCACAGGCTGGTCAGGACCGCACATCCAATTATTGTCATCACAGTATAGCCAGCTTGGAAGCAGCAGTGAAATGTAATTGGGCTAGGATATGAGCAAAGGGGAGAGTTTGCTTTCCCCATATACACTCACTTTTTTGTTTTGGTATAGTATTTATTTCTGACTTTAAAGCAGTTCCTTGTGTTTTGTTCCAGTCTTGACCACATGGCTGCAGCAGCTCCTGTAACTCCTGTTGCTGATGTTCTAACATGATGTAGCCATGAACCTAATCTTTTTTTTTTTTCTCTTGTACCCTTTTTAATTGGTCTAAAGGCTAAACTTTTGAATGCCATTCCTCATTTGCAGACTGAACTTGATGGTAGAAAGCAAGTTTGCTTATTTAATATTTGCTTTGATTTGGTGATTAGTCATTGCTCTTAATTGTTTTTTACCATTTCCACATGAGTGATCAGGAAATGAACTGCTGTCTCACTTTCAGCAAGTTAAAAAGAGCCTAACTATGGTATTTCCTTATTGACTTTTTACTTGCCCCTGTGCAGAATGTTTTAAGATGTCGCTCCTCTTGAGTCACCCACCTCACAGCTTGAGTAATGCCACAGCTTTTAAAAATGTTTCCCTTCTGACTTGCTGAGGTGATGAAGACAAGTCAAGTCATCCAGCATAAAAGGTATACATGAACAAAACATGAATTGAACGTGTGGGTCAAGTTACAATCCAAACAAGAAAAATATTAGAACCAGTTTTGGAGACTGAGGAGACCAGTCTTGTGGTACACATCTGCAATGAGAAATAATACCATCCTGAGATCCTGTGTGATGTTTATGCACTGATAGCAAATCCTCTTAAAAAAAAAAAATTACTCTGCCCCCTTTTCTGCTGTTTTTCTTTCATCTTTTCATTCCTTTTCAAATCAGTAATGATTGTAAATCGCTCCTTGCCAGAGAAAGTGCTGTTTTCGAAGAGCAGTGATTTGATTCTTGTAATCTTATTTATTAGTTTTATTCAATAAGTGCCCAACCTATGCGCTAAATGCCTTTTAAAAATACAGTAATAAACAGACCTTGATTGCTCTCTGATTGAATTGCAGGTAACCCACTGACGATATAAATATTGTTAAGTTAATCAACCTCCCTACAGAGGCGTTTCCAGCGCAGAAACCAAGCTCCATAGTGTTTCTCCCTTCTTGCAGACATTAGAGAAGATGAAGATGAGCTCGATGGTGGCCTTCCCTCTACTGCTGCAGACCTGGGCTTTCTGGGCTTTAACAGTTGCCTGGCTTCCCTGTCATTATTTGACTGATATGAGAGTGTTGTGAAGGAGATTTATTTGTGCAAATAATAAGGTTTGCCAGAGCTGGACCAGAAAATGCTAGCGCTGGTTTAATTTGTGGTGCTGAGCCAAGAAAAATGGTATTCAGATTTTTTTCACTTAATTTATGTTTTCTGCATGTTCTTAGACAGGAATCCTGGTTTCTTTGAAGTTATGGGCATTTTGTCTTTAAGGGTTAGGATTTGGGCACTGCAAAGCTGCATTGGAGTCATCACTAGGCACAACATGGCTGATTTTGCAGCACCTATACGTGTACTTCATTTTTGGTGAGTTTGAAGAGAGGTTACTAAAGAACTGAATGTAACTATGATACTCCTGTCAGGGCTAGGAAAATGCCTACGGAATATCCTGCAAGACCTTTTGCAAAGCCAGCTGTAAAGTGACACAGCAAGAGGGAGGACGCAGGAATTCCTCTGCCTTATACCAGGGTGTTTTAAAAGGCTCCTGGGCCCTTCTGCAAGGCACAGGGCAGTATTTTCTATTTGGATGACACAAAAGCCACAGACTTCTCCAGAAAGTGACATCTTTTGACCCGCACTGGAGGTCAAAGCGAATGTAACACAGGCAGACCACATTCCACGAAGGTGATAATTGCCGGTTTTCTCTGCATGGGGTACTCTAATAGGAAAACAACCGCAATGTTGTGTGGCTTTCTAAACCTTACAGCTCTTGAAAGATTACTTCAATTCTAAAGGAGGAGAAATGAAGTACCTTGCAAACGTTGCTGCAGGCAGATTGTCTCTTAATAGCCAAATCTAGATGGTTTCTCGCATTTATTTTATTCTGTAAGTTGGTACATTAATGGTGTGATGTTGCTTATAAAAACTGTTCCTAATCAGGTTGCCGTAGTCTAATCAAGAACATTAAGTAATTTAAAATCAAAGGGATCCCTTATTTAACTGGAAAACAGCAGAAGGAAGAACTCTTAACATGACCCTGTTACATCCCAACTTGAGGTGGAAAGGCAGCTTACAAGGTGCATGGGCTTGCGCCTGAGATGTCGGCAGGCTGGTGCTGTAGCTGTGTTCTTCCACTGATAATACCTGTTAATCCATTTTTTGAACTGAGACTTTTCTGGTGATGCATCAAACCCTGTGAAATTCTGTAGGTGATGCCGTATTATCCTTGCAATTTGTGCTCTTCAGCAAAGGTGACACCCAGGTAAGCCCAAACTTTTTAGTTTTAAGGCTGAGTTTTAGCTGCGTCTCTGACTTGCTGAAAACTGGAAGTGCTGCCTTCCTGCTTCTGATTTAAGGGCTGGTGACTTTGACTTCAGGTGGTTTGGATGTGATAGCAAAAGGCTAATATGTTCTTACAGCTGCCTTGTCTTGCTGCTGAGCTGGGGTGTAATTGGACTAGTTTTTCAGTGGTTCAGATGTCAGCTGGGTGTGGGCTGAAGTTCACTGCTACAATTTAGTTCAAAGGTTTTCAGAGCTGGGCTTCTAGGCCTTATTTAGGTATTGAAGTCAGTGCAGTTATTTTTTTCGGTATGCTGTTCCTGCTGCATTCGCAGTTGATTCAAAGATCCAGGGAGAACTACTGGGAGATGCGTGACCTCTGAAGCCTCAGTTCAGTGTACCCCATGCAGCAGTGCTGGAGGGATTTGTTCTAATGGTTGGGAAGAGTATTTCTCAGGGCCAAGATACTACTTAATGCTCCTCTCAGCTCCTTACTAGTAGAAAATTAGGAACTCTGAGTGCTTTCATTTCTATAGTGTTTTTTATTTTGACTTGAAAGCATGACTCTGCATGTGCTGACTAGCCACTCTCTTTTTTTCCCTCCACCCCCCCCCCCCCCGCCAAAGAAATGAGAGCTTTTAACGTTTTAACGTGGTCTCATGTGGGTCCAACTTACACTAGAATTTGTGTATGGAGACTGGCATAATTCTAATATACTGCTGTGTTCCTCCCCGGGGTCTTTTCTGTAGATGTGGCATGGGCAGATCTTGTGAGTTTTTCTGCTTGAGGAAAGCAATGAACGGCAGCAGTGACTGGCATGCTGGCTCATGATCTGCCAGAAGATTCAGAAAGGCAACAGTTTTCCAGTCGTTATTTAGAAATAGTCTTTACAGTCTTTACAACCATCATAATTGCAATGTATTATTTTTAAGGGAGAAAAAATTTCCCTAAAGACATAGAAAATACTCTAATATGAAACAAAAAATGGAATGTAGTTCTGTTTTATATCTGTCCATTGAAAATTGCAGTCACTACTTTTAAACTCTTCTGAAACAAAGAAATCAATATGCCAGGCTAGGTATAACCCAAAGGGCACCCAACTCTGGGGCTCCTCCTGGTGGTTACACCCTCCACCTCTTCAGTTAAGCCTGGAACCCACACACTGTGACTTCTCCCAGGATAACTGAACTACCTTGGACCTTCTCAGTCCAACTTGTAAATGCTTCAGTTGACAAATATCTAAAACTTCAGAGATTTATAGAAATGTTGTGTAAATAGAAATGAAATATTTTTTGCAGGATTGCTTTTACCTGTTATAGTGAGAAATGCTCCCAAAATCAGAAGGCAGGATTTAACAGAACACAGGTTTTGTTTTTCCTTTCTCTCTTTAAAAATGCTTACATAGTTGCAGGGAGTGGCTGAAAGAATACAGATGAAAGGAAACAATTTATCACACGTGGCTTGGTGTACCTATAGGCTTATTTTTTGGGAAGTAAGAGCTAAATAAAGTTTGTATAAAACACCAAGTGGAGAAGCCCTTTGTGCTCCATTTGGGATTACCCACCTGTGATGAGCCTGCCTCTTGTACCACTCAGTGGAGAGACATCCTTGGGTCAGGAAGGACATGCTGCTGTCAGTGTAGCCGATGTCCTCTCTTCCCTCACTTTCCCTCAGGTTAACCCAGCAGCTCGGGGCTCTAATCCAGCTGCACAACTGGGTGGTTTTGCCTTGTCCTAACCCAGACTTACCCAAAATGAGCTTGGTGACATCAGCAGAGCAATCAGCAAGGTAAGAACTGTATTACCGAGTAGCTTGGATATTGTCCTTCTTGTAGTTGGAGCAGTGGAAGCTACGGTATGTGACTTGGGCAAGGTGTTGGGCTGCTGAGATCTCTTCCGAAGAGAAAGAGAATTCCCTTTGAAAAACTGGGCTTTTCAGAAGGATACTGAAATACAGCACTATCACTGTGTGATCAGAAGCTGCTGTAGCTTTCGTACAAAGTTATGATGAAAAACAGATTCCATTGCAACTGATCCACACTGCTAGAAATATGAATCATATCTCTTTCTACCAGTGGTTTTTTATACCCTTTCTGGCTCTTCATAGTATTATCTTGTTTGACAAATACCCTGAGACTGTATAAAATTAATGCTTTATGGAATTTGTGGTGCAGCTTTTGGGAAATAAAAAGCATATTTATGAAGTCTCCTTTTGCACATGCAAAGTATGTGCCTAGATATGGATGGATGAGCACGTAACATTTGCACGTGTTTTAAACATGCACATGAAACTTGAGATAATTATCTGCCTTGAGTGTGGTGCAAGGGTGTGTTTACACTGCACAGGGTGGTGGAGTCTGTAAGGAGAGTGCTGTTACTGAGTCTGGAGTTCCCTCTGGTCTTCTCATTGCTCTGGAAACAAGTCTATATCGATTACAGTCCTACCAGTGGGCTGGTAGGGGCCAAGTGCTGCACATCCTCTGGTTCTTTCTGCCCATTTCTAGTCTCTGGATGAAGATTGTGGTGCTTTCTTTTGCGTCTCTGCTGTGATATGGGCAGATGACACAACCTCATGGGTGAGGTTTCTGCATGGCCATGCTCTAAGTGACTCGGTGGCTTTTTTCACATTGAGAGGTTCTGGTGCTGTCTAGGCCCCCTAGTCAGTTTTACTGATTCCCTTTGGATCTAGTGGTCCTGTGTGCTTTATTTGTTTACCCATGGTATCTGTGTGTCTGACTGGGCTGTGATGTCTTTATTCTATATTGATTAACTGTGGCAATCTTAAAGAGGTTTCTGTTTCTGGATTTCTCCAAACTTCTTCAGCATGGTGACCTTGAACTTCTCATGCTTGATAAAATAGCATCACGTGTCCCTGAAATGACTTGCCTGAATGTGGCTTTGGCCCATAATAATAGTGAGTGCTCTTGACACACGTATCTTGAGGAAAAACATGCAGAAAATGGCAAAACAGCCATGCTGAATGGAATTTCCAAGTGAGTGAGAGTTGTGTATGCCCACTAGGTCTGTGTTCTGCTCAGCCTTCAGAAGACCTATGGGGCATCAGGCTGACACAGATGATGATGCTGGCAATGAAGGACAGGCTTTATTCAAGGTTTGTACTTTAGAGTTATCTGACAGATACATGTTTGTTTGGGGGTTTTTGTGTTTTGTTTTGTTTTTGTCAGAGGTTAAACCTGCAGTTAATTTTACTTCCATCCATTTAAATGTTTATGGAGTTGTCCAAACCTTACAGTGTGTTTATGGTGTCATGGTGATATTACAGTGACTAAAGGTAGGTTGTAATTCCATTGTAATGCCCGCACACCTCATTTGGTAATTATTTGTAGTTGTTCAAAGGTCTTCAAGTTTTAAGTTTCTCAACTTTCAAAGTAACTGGAAGAGCACTTACAAATAGAAAACTATTCCTGCTAATCACTTGACTTGTGAGTTCTTGGAAGAAAAGGCATCTTGCTGCAGTACAACATGGTACCAACATCTACCTGCAGACAGGACCACCTTGGGTCTGTGCAATATTCCTGTACTACAAGTGCAAGTTATAAGAAAACAGAGATCGTTGTGTCAATCAAATGAGAACCTGATTTGGAGAACTTAATCCAACTAATCTCTTGATCTTACTCTATATTATTTTTGTGACAAAGTTTATTTTATAGCATCATCTGTGCTTGAAGAGCCTAAAAGTAGTCTTGTAACTACCAGGTGTAGTGGATGCAAACTTTTAAATTTATGAGTTAACTTGCCTGGTTTTCAGTGTTTCGTAATCAATCAGAAGCCTAGGAGATCTTTGGGGATGATTAGAGCTTATGCAGGCTCTTTATAGCTCCCTAAAAACAGAGATAAAAATATCCAT
This sequence comes from Phalacrocorax carbo, assembly GCF_963921805.1. Classification (NCBI taxonomy): domain Eukaryota; kingdom Metazoa; phylum Chordata; class Aves; order Suliformes; family Phalacrocoracidae; genus Phalacrocorax; species Phalacrocorax carbo. Next base: position 8,544,273 of record NC_087523.1, on the reverse strand, counting down.
GTTTTTCAATTTTATGTTTATGTATTTTATATTTATTATTTATTTTTATTTATTCTCCATATGCAGCTGTCTTCACATAACTCAATTATAGGAGTGTCTTTTGGGGGGTTGTTTCTGCTATAAAAAGAGCAGAAGTTTTAAATACCTCCTGAGCCAAAGGTCTTATTTGACTTTGTGACCTGAGTGCAATTTAAAGTGAATTATGATATTCTGCGACTTCTTAGATTTTGGCTCATAGTCTTTGGATGCTTTCATTCCTGCACCTGTCATCCATTAGGAGACCTCCTTCTGTGATCTTTCATCATTCAGAATATATGATGATTTTCTTAAACACTTCAGCTAATTGGGAGTGACTCTTGCTTTAAAATATATGGCAGTATTTGTAAATACCAGACATTGGGTAAGCTTTAAATAAATACATGCAATTTGACAGGAATTGTTGAAAAATGTAAAGCCGCTATAAATTTAAATGACTACCATAAGGGCCCTGTTGTATACAGGACAGACTAAGCACACTGTGCTCCTTGAATAAGCTTGCTGGTACAAAGTGTTGAATGCTCGTCATTACAAGAGAGAGATCTGTTGGTGACAGTCCTTGTCCTTTGACGTGTCTTTACACTTTAATGACAAAGTGTGCTGATTATAGTGTTTGGCAGTTTGGTAGAAAGTACACCATTTTAATTGAATATAAATAAATACCTCCTAAAGTAAGATCCTAATTGCTGTGCATATTGGTCTGTGTAGCAACATCAAGAGATGGAAATGGGTTTGTGTCCTTTAAAATCAATGGAGATGTGAGAATACATGAGCCCCACGCATGTTTTTATGAACTGAAATAGCTGCACGTGCCTTCTGCGTGTCTCTCTTGTCAGAAGCCAAGCTCAGTACTTGTTGTTTGCATACTTTCTGATGATCTGGCTTTAATTTTCATGTTCACATCACAAGAGAGTTCTTTTGGAATCATGAGTAGCTGGTTGGAAAACCAGAAATTAAAAGAAAGACATAGTTTCCTTAGAGTATTGGTATCTCACACAGTGTGCGCTCACCCATTGTTTAAAAAAATAACACCCCATGAAGTGGCCAACCATGACATCTGTCACACCTAGGCAGAAAATCCTGAGTCAAGCCTTGACTTGCACCCTTAAATCTTATGTGGGCTTAGGCCAGAGTTTAAATCTCTAATGGGCTTTGTAGGTATGACCTTTTTTGAATACCACAGGGCACCAGCATAGCTAAGCATGCCACCATTCTCTGGTGGATTTTCCTTGGAGATTTTTATTGTTAGCTTTAAGGAATAAGGTGGGGGGGCCGGGGAAGGGGAAATCTCATTTAAACTTTTTGAAGGTTCAGGCCAATCTAAAATAAAATCATGAAGAGGATCATGTAGCTGCTAACAGTTATTCTGAAAGTGTAAATTCTATCCAATAGACACAAATGTAGCAAATTTTTTGGAAGGTGATTTTTGACCCAATAACTATTATGGTCTCCCTTGTGAAAGAGTATTTATGAACCCTTAAATCCTTGTTTCATTTGACTGCTGTAAACACAAACTGATTTTGCAGACTGAAAAAATCCTACCCTGATTCTTCTTCCTGGTTAAAGTGCTGTTCTTCAATAAGATATTCCTTCAGCCCCCATGCACATGGCATTCCCTTTTATAATTTCTGGCTTTTTTATGGGAAGAGTCATTAACTTGATTACTAATGAGACCAAAACATGCACAACTTTTTCAGTTGGTTGAACCAATAATAAAAGTTTCATAAATAACTAACTTGTTCCTAGCTCAGATGAAAAAGAAACCGAAGACTGAAACCACAGGGTAAAAGTATTTTTGTTGGAAAAGATAGCTGATACTACAAAAGAGCTTATTGGAAAAAAAATTGCTCAGGTGGTGATTCATGGAAGGTGAAGTGTATGGAATTAGGAAGTAAAGTTGATAAAGTGAAAAAAGCTGCTAAAAACTGATGAGATTCCAAAGGTATTTGCTGCACTATAGCTGATGGCCAGGAGGTTTGTCTCCTCTGACTCCAGCTATGGAAACAGTCCTTTGGTAAAACACAAGGTGCTTTCTATCCACAAAGGAGTAAATCCAGTTTGTGGGCTGACAGTAATCAAGTCCAGTGATGACTTCATAACAGGAAAAGACTTAAAAGCTTGAGTGATAAAGTGTGTTTTAACAGATGTATTTATTTGGTGTGTGTCTTGTTGGGTGCTGGTTTGGACCGACCCTTGGCAGCATAGGTGGTTATATATCACAGAATCCTATGTTGGAAGGGACCTCAGGGATCATCTAGTCCAACCTTTCTAGGAAGGGCACAGTCTAGACAAGATGGCCCAGCACCCTGTCCAGATGACTCTTGAAAGTGTCCAATGTGGCCAAGTCAACACTTCCCTGGGGAGATTATTCCAATGGTGACTGTCCTCACTGTGAAAAATTTCCCTCTCGTGTCCAATCGGAATCTCCCCAAGAGCAACTTGGGTCCATTCCCCCTTGTCCTCTCCATGGGACTCCGTGTAAAAAGGGAGTCTCCATCTTCTTTGTAGCTACCCCTTAAGTACTGGTACGTGGTGATGAGATCCCCTCTGAGCCTCCTTTTCTCAAGGCTGAACAAGCCCAGCTCTCCCAGCCTATCCTCGTATGGCAGGCTTCCCAATCCTTTGATCATCTTGGTGGCCCTTCTCTGGACCCCTTCCAGCCTGCCCACATCCTTTTTGTATAGCGGGGACCAGAACTGTACACAGTACTCCCACAGACGAGATAGTGTCCAGAGGAAGGTACCATCCCAGACCAATGTCCAAACCAAATCAGTGTCCCAGAGCCTCCCTAGGACAATGCTGTCATTCCAGTCCTGCTCAGCAAAGCCTGGGTGTCCTATGAATACAGCTGGGATAGCTCGAGGGTGCTTCCTGTTTACAAGGTAGTAACCTTGTTCTTGGCTAAATAAACACTTCAGCATTTCAGTTTATGTAGCCTGTGTTACAGTTGTTAACAAGAGGCACCCTTGAGCTATATAGTAGCTTTATACTGAGATTTCCCATGATCAGATCTTTTATTGTTGTTTACAGAGTTACACAGAGAAGTGGGATGGCCTCATTGGTAAGGAGCATGGACCTGAGCACAGATCTCCCTGTGCTGCCGCAGACCCTTCAAATGGGCTGTGCCCAGATTGCTGAAGGCATTTTGGTACCTGATTTCATGAGGAACTAAATGCGTCCATACTCTCTTCCAGCCTTTCTGGGCCACAGCTCTGTATGACGAGATGGAATGTGAAGATGAGAGCAGTATATTGCTGCTTGCAAGGGCTGCAAGAAGATAAATAACGCTAAAAAATTAGGGGATGTCTCAGCTTCATTTGCCACCTGAGGTACCTGGATGGCTAGTTTTATTATATTGTGAGGTCTGACAAGTTTGCTGGAAGATAGTGTAATTCAAAATGCAGCATGAAGTCATTTAAGAGGAGCCAGAGGCAGGAGTTGATGTGGTTGATTTTGGGTGCATCTCTTGTCTGGCTCTTGCTGAGGTCCGCACCCAATGCAAGCTTTGTATGAACCCCGAGCACAGGCCGTGCTTAGGAGCACTGAGCTCCAGGAAGCTGTGTGAGCTCAGGGAGCCAACATTTAAGACTATTTTCAAAATGTGTTAATCTAAATTCATTTTCAGACCAATTTTTGTGTTCTTACAGGAGCTGCTTGGCCTCCAGAAGACACAAAAAGAGGAAAAGGCAAGACAACTGGAATGGGATGTGGACACAGAACCCAACAGCTGCGCGAGGTTGGAATAGCAGTTTTTAAAGGCTGACTCTGCAGTCAGGGGAAATGGAGGTGCCAAATCTGTAACCCTTTATGTCATTAGGATGAACTGTAACGAGTCAAGTCCCTTTCAAGCTGAGCAAGCTGAGCAGCTCTGTCTTTGGCATTTGGCCACTTCTGGATATGAAAGCTTTTAAGACAGCAGCTGACAAATCGTCCCAGTAGTGTGGTGAGGTAGTAGGAGAGACTGGGTTTGAAGCTCAAGTGGCTCATAGTTGAAACACTATCTGCATAGCTGAAACCTCTCCTCAGAGCTGCGACATGGTCACTTTGAGCTTGGTACTGTGCAAGAAAAACTGCTGCTCTTTAGTCTGTTGGTATTTCTTTGGCACGTGTTTGAGACAGATCTTAGCAAGTGCTGTACCTGGCTTTCTTTGCTCTGCTTCACTTGTTACTGTTTTCTTTCATGTCCTGTGTGCTCAACAGATTTAAGGCATAAAGATGAGGCATCTTCCCCTTTTGCTTGGACATTACTTTTCCAGCAGGATGCTGGCCAAGTGCTCTTAATTCTGAAACATGCTGAGAGCTGCATGAGATGATAGGCATTAAGACTTGGGACACCAGGGAAATGGCAAAGCTTTGACTGTCTAGAAAATAATCAGACTCCGTCAGAGGAGCACACTTACATCAGGAACTGTTGTGCTCTGAGTCTAAACAAAATACGTGCTTCTCTTTCTCTCTGTCTCTGCCTCCCCCCTCCTTGCTCCATGCACACCCTTTTTTAAAAAAACCCTAGTTGCTAATAGTTCAAACCAGGTTTTTAGCCAAAATTTTTAAGAGCTGCAAACAGACTTACTGGCAGGTTTTCAGATCTCTTATGGCAATCAAAAGCAGCTGATGCATGTTTTGAAATTTATTTGCAGACTGCCAGAACTTATGACTCAATTAATAAAACAAATGTGCCTATGAACTGCAGCATAACCCTCTTGACCTTAATAAAGTCCTAAATCTTTAGTGAATCTGTTTCAAGATTTCAAATCTACACACAGCTAATATTTGTGCATACTTGTGTGATAGTTTATTGCCTTGCCACGCTACTAATATACCCTTTGCTAAACTTATGACCCTTGCTTGCACACACCCTTTCCAGGTGACTGGCAATTTGGAAAGCCTCATCAGACAAAAAGTTATGTTCTGTGCCCTGTTACTTGATATAACTTCTGTCTGACTAATTGCCATTTAGGGCAAGCTGTTCCTACTCCTCGCACAGTGCAAAGACTGGTGACACGGAGGGCTTTGCCATTTCTGTGCTGCCCTGTGTGCAAGACCACCTTCCTCCTCATTCAGCTGCCATGGAGAAGAGTGTGCAGCATCCTGTCCCCTGGCCCGTGCAGGCTGGCAGAGTGGCAGAAGACCTCTGGCATGCTTTCAAGGTTGGTATGTTTGATTCCAGCTTTGGAGGCTCTTCTGGAGCAGGGTGACTCCAATATTTTAAGGCAATGTGGTAATATTCCCTGCAAACTGTGTGATGTTGCTGAGTCTGAAGCCCAGGCTCCAAACAATTGCTCTTTTGCTAGTGGAGAGATTGATATCTAACCATGGTGCTAGACTAATGCTGGCTTGCGTTTCTGTGCAGAGACAGCCGTTGGTCTTGTGTCTGCACTGACATGTGCATTGCAGGCACTCAAGAAGGGTTCCTTGGCATTTAAATATGTACAGAAATGGTACTGATTGGAAAGACACCTCTAAGGTTTTGAGTCATTAGTGTGTTTTTATTATTTTCTAAAAGGGTAAAAGATCAAGTGGAAAGTACAGCTCTTGTGAGGGATCCTGCTAGCCTCCCTTGCTCTTTAAAACCTCATTCTAGCTGTGAGTGTTCAGCATGTAAAAGGCGAGGAACATTGCTGATGATGTTCTCTGCCACGTCACTTGAGTCCTGATGTCCTGTCAGTGCAAAGTGCTGAGGAAGGGAGGCTGATGGAACTGTTTCCTGAGATCCAGACGAGCCTTCAGCAGAAAAGGGTGCAGAAGCTTATGTCTCCCCAGCTGCAGCTCAACTTTTCTCTCCTGCACCCATGGAGCAGAGCAGTGACTTCAGTTTCCCTAGAGATACTGCTGCCAGTTCTCAAGGCAACAGAGGGCATCTGAAGGGGAACACTGATGTGTTTGCTCCACAGCCTCTTCAGATGGAGGGTTTGGATGAACTTCTGGAAGACAACTTAATAACCGAGTAGTCAACATCAACGCAGACTATTAATCTGAATTGTAGAGTATCCAGTCTCTCAAGGACTTTAATAAATGGAAAGGCATTGCTTCCCAGGAGAGCTGAGCAGGCTGGAACAGAAAATCGAGTGTACCAACACTGCTGTCTGCACTTCCCTTTGTGTCTTTCTGCTCATGGTAATTGCTCTCCTTAAAAATCTTCCACCCTAACTTTTATGCAAATACGTGAAATGGTGCAGCTTGCCAGGGATACTTACAGTCTTGACAATGTCAGCATGGTCAGAAAATTCACTGGTCTTAGTATATACTTTTCTTGTTAACCTATTATCCTGGTTAAAACTACTTTTACAAATATGAATTAGCTTTTGTAGTCAGATCATAAGAACATTTTAATCCTCTATCAGAGGGGAAGCAAGGTGATTTAAGGATTGAAGGAGGAACCTAGATGAGTTGCAGTACTGTGAGTTGTTTCATTTTTATTTAAATCTCATTCTTAGCATCATTTTCTGCTTGGATTGAGTTGAGAGTACAGCCCTCATAGGTTTACCTTGGCCTGGGGAGTTTGGCTCAGACAGTTATCGAGGCTGGCTAAAACCAACCTCTTACAACCTCATTCCCTCCTTTTGCTAAGGAAGAAGAGGCTGGGCAGTTTCCCATGGGTACAGGATCTTTCTCCATTGCATTTTTCTGGATGACTATACTGTCTCAGCCAGGAGGCTGCGTTTGTGTCCCTGGGAATGACGTGTCAGGCAAAAGAAACTTCTTCCTTGGTTATTGGTCATTCCCCGTGACTTCTTCTGACCAAATTGCAAGGGGTGAACTCATGAATTGCTCATTGTGTGGCTGGGTAAGGACTGAGCAAGAGTAGCTGTTACTGCCTGAGGGCAGCAAACATCCCCAGGACAGCTTCTGAAAGGGACTTCTCTGGGGTTCCCAAATGCAGTAGGGGAAACACAATGAAGGGGGAATCCACAGCTCATCCTCCTTTCCTAAGCATCTAAGGGTGTAACTGGTTCCAGTAGAGACATTGAGGCATCCAGGCTGGCAAGCAATGCACGTGAGTACCCCACAGGACCCATGGAGGTTTGTCTTTGGCTGTGCAGGATTTTCTCAGGTCACTGCTTAGTCCTAAATTGTAAAAACTGTATAAGCAGCAGTGATGGACTCAGCATCCCGTAAGGCCAAGGGAATAGGTGGCTAGCTCACAGTCTGTGAAGAGTTTGTTGCTTTCTGAGCAAAGTGGGGCAAATGGAAAATTGGAAGTTTCTGAAACATCAAAGTTCTGTTTTGATTACTTCAATTTTACTGAAAGAACAGTCTGATTTGGAAACAGAGAGAGAGGGGGTTTTAGGAGGCAAAACATGAAGATAACTCACTCTTTTAACTTGTTTCCTAGGAAAATGAGATGTATGGTTATCCAGTACATATATAAGATCATACTATAATTCAGACCAGACAGGATCTCATATGTGTACAAACCCCACTCCTTCCTTATTCTCCTCCTCAGTATATTTTGAATGAGAACACCACATTCAAATGCATTTTGACAAGATTGGAGTGGTTTCAAAGACACCAGATTTCTACATGTTTTCATAAAAGAAGTGACATTTTATATAATTTGGCATGTTATTACTTTTTTTAAAATTAAAAAATGTTGAGGCAAAGTTAATTTCCATGCAAGTTCTGAACAAAATGTTTGTGCCACGTCTCCACGGGGACCTCCCTGGGGATAAGGGACATTTGGGTGTCACCTCCCCTGCAAGAGGCAGCTACCATATGCAAATAGACGGGTGCCATGAGCAATGCTGCCCTCTCGTGCTGATAACAAAAGGAGCCCATCACCATGCCAGGCCTGCAGCGATAGCATGTTCCTGGCACTGCTCACTATAGAGAATGGTGTCCATGTGGATTAAGCCCTGCCGATGGGGTTGCCATCTTTGTGTATGGTGGTTTTTTGCTTTAACTGCGCTATTATTTTAAATAAAGGTGGAAGTGGCCAGAGCAGGATGCTGAATTGTAAGCTGTTACAGAGTTCAGTTCATCCTAGTCCCAGATCATTCTGTCCTGAGGGAAACCTTAGCTCTAAAATTGGGGACAATAACCTTTGTCTTTTCTCTTTTAGCTCCTTAACTGCTTTGACTGTAAGTCCTTTGGATCTCATAAACAGATGTGCAGTACCAGGCACAGTGCATGGCGATTCTGACTGGGGACTCCTAACAGTCTGGTAATTAAAATATAAATATTTGCAGTGGAGTGGGTTGATAATATTGTCTTAAGCAGTTAAAGCCTTGAGGTGGTTTAAAGGGAAGAACTGAAGAATAAAATGAGAGTTGCTTTTCAGTTACTGTAAGTCCAATCAGTCCTGCCAGTTGTAACCTTCCATAGGTGTCTGCTTGGAAATTCCCTGAACAACTCACTGCTTTATTTTTACAAGTTGTGGTTTCCAGTGATCCTGAACTCTTCTTAAAAGCAGGCTTGCAATAATTTATGTATGTCCGTGGGGCTGATAATTATAAAAATAAAATGGTATTTTACAAACTAAACAACAACTTAAAGAATCCCCTGAACTCTATATTAAAAAAAAAAAAAAAGAGTAAAAAGTCAAGCTTGATCCATAAGCTGACAATAGTAAGGAAATTCAGACATGAGCAGGGAAGTGTTCCATATGTTCTCCAATACCTAGGCACAACTGGGTGCCTCTTTAATGATGAGTTGAATGCTCCCTGTTGTTCGTAGGTACTGCGGAACATATGGCGTGTTTTCCCCCTTAACTGTGAATTTCCTTGCTTTTGTCAGTAGGTGTCTTAAGTCTATTGTATTTTAATATAGTGTTTGTGCCTCTGAGCATAGTCCAAATTTGATCTTAGTCAAATAGGAGGGTAGATGCAGCTGCTGAATATCTCATATTTTTCTTGAAACTGTATTTCAATACATAATCTATATCTATATAGACACACCTTGTAATTGTTAATAAAGGCCCTCTGAGAGTTTAGAAATCATTTCACTGTGCTCCAAACTTAGCATGGATGATAAATGACCATTTAGTTGCCAATATAGCACAATATTTCAATTTCCTGCCTTCACAGAGGTATTCCAAAGGTTGAATGGAGTTCATACTCACAGTATGTGTTGTCTAGAACTCTATGATCTCTTGCTGGCAAACTTTAACCAAAACCTTTTCAATTAACTAAATGCATTCCTCATGGAAGTCAGCCAACCTAATGCTGGACAAATAGAGTTTCAGCGATATTCTTGCAATAACCTCCCCCTGCTCCTGACTCTGGGTAAGTGTAGCCAGAGTGAGTTTGTTAGTTGATGTGTAAGCTATGTGATTGATAAAAAGATTAATGTAATCTTGAGCTAAATTTTATTCTATGACAGTGATATAACTCTAGAGTAGTTTCCTTCAGTTCTGCTGGAATCCTGATTTAAATGGTGTAACCGTGAATAAAGTTTAGCCTACAATCAGCAGAGCAGAGATCATGCTAATAAAAGCACAGGATACTGAGGTATTAACTTTAACCAGACCAGATCAGAGTCTGAGGTTTGATTCTAGTCATTTGGTAGTATCCACATCAGGGATTTGTTTTAGTAGCTGTGCTGTTGATTGCTTGAAATACAGGTAGTAAAGGGGACTGAGGAATACCTGTATGCTTATGAAAAGGTGGGAAGAAAACCCTCCCAGAGCTTTTTAAATAAAAAACATTGCCTCTGCTACTGGAATTCCCCAAGAATAGTCTTGAAGGAGTATTCTGCATAAATACCACTGTGTGCTTGCCCCGTCCAGGTACTCTTGTGTAACACATCTGTTGTTGACTGCTCTTGGAGGCAAGAAACTGGACTGGGGGAACCTTTTGTCTGAGCTGGTGCAGCTGTTTTTGTGCTCAGTGTTTGCTGCAGTGATAACCAGGAATATTTGCAAAAGATGGCTTGTTCTAGAGATGCAGCCAGAACTCCAAATTTTCTTTATGTAAGTCCTTATTAACTTCATTTGTATCCATATGAAAATGTCAGCCCAAACAGCTCCTTATTCAGACAGTACCTCTGTCTGAATACTATCAGTGGAAGAGGACATGAGGATATTAAATAGCATGTACTGATGGAGGACATGCCTCTGTCTCCTAAATAAACTGTTCATCACTTCTGCTCTGTCTTTAGTGTTATAATCTGGACCTATAATGGCTTACAGGCTCAGAGTCAGATGGCTGATCTCTTCTACCTGTAGCTGGACAGGTAACCTGCAGCTCTCTGTAGAGGATTATCAGGCAGTCAGGTTTGCCATCATCAACACAAATTGGTCACTGTATCTTTATACTAAGGCATGTTGTCATTATCCATTACTGTGCAGTGTGGTTCCCTGTCCTTTTGTCCGCATGGTTGTACAGGGATGGAAATAGTTTTCATGGCAGGCAACCATCTGGGGCATGAAACATAGCAACTGCTTAACTGTGTGTAGCAACACTATGCAACCCCTTCTATAATTACCCCCATCCCAACTGATTAACTATGTCTTGACTAGCAGTTAGCTCACATGGAAGTTTCTCCAGCTGCATTGCATCCAATTGCAAAACACTGCAGAGGGCTGTTCTGCAGCTCTTTTCCACTTTCCATATATGCCTGTTTCCTTCTCTGTCTTACCTTCATGCCTCTGGATGCTCCTGGTTTATCCCACCCAACCACAATGATTCTCCTGCATCTTTGGCCCAAGGATGTTATCTGTGCTGGTTGCTAGAGGACTGCAGGGTGCTACTGCAGCGTGGGATGCCATCATCTTCCCATCCTCCAGGCACTATGGGTTCCTCTCAGCTAGTGGCCACTATGTATTCTACTCCCTTCTTTTTTGTTTCTTTGAGGGCATGTGCCTTTTGAAAAGCAGAAATCATAACAGAAATTAGCCATATGCTGCAGCTAGACACACCATGTCAGTCCTTTAGTATATGCAGAAATCAATATGTCACACACACCAAAATGGCCCTTATTTTTCCCATGGAAAGATAATTTGCCTATTTTCAGCTGGAGTCTGTATAAGGCACTCTAATGAGCCATAGCGACCTCTGATTTTGTGACTGGGCAGGCAAATATATTGTATAAAAGAGAGCTACCTAGAACTGACTGGGTTTTTATTCTACTACCATCATTCCTGGTTTGGGGGTTTTGGGGTTTTCATATTATTGTTTGGTGGGTTTTTTTCAAGAACCTCTTGTGTAGCTCAAAAATGGAGGAGAAAAGAGAAATATTTGCTTGTTGCTTTGCAACAGTGCAGCTGGCTCCCAAACCAATGAGCTGTGTCTTTAAGGGAGTACAGACCCAGTAATCCAGTAAATACTGTGCTCTCTCATTGAATAATGCAATGGATAATTACTTAAAAGACCACACAAATTACTAAAGCTCAAATGAGTGTGTTCTGTGCTGCAGGTTGGATGCAGCTGGGGACAGGGTGCTTTGCTGGAGCCCAACTAAATTAATGTGAGGAAGGCTCTACTTCACCTGGCTCGTTTAGAAGTGATGCATCATGCTGTTCATGGTCTGGAAGGGTCATAAGGCATTCCCAGGGACTTCAGGTCTCCTCATATTTTCAGAGGTCACTCTGTCTGGGCTGCATAAGACATCAAGAGGTTTTTGGAGCAGCATGTAAGAGGTAGGGAAGAGTGTCAGTGCAGCAATTTTGCCACTTGCCATATGGGCTCATTGTGAAACCATAACTTGTGATCAGAGCCCAGCTACACCATCCTAGGGAGTAGTTGCCAATTCCAACTTGCTCCAGGGATCTCTTGGGTTTTAATTTATTTATTTTTTCCACTCCTTGATTTTATCCCTTCTATTTCTCCTAGACTCCTTCACCCCAGGCAACTTGTATGCCCACAGTGTCCTCCATGCTGATGAGAAATAACTTATTTTCTCTGCAACCACCTTATTCATTGTTAATACCCCTTGAAATCTTCTGGGTATCCATTTTTCCATTTACTAATTTTTTTCTTTCCTTAGCTCTTTTCCTCCTTAAACCCCCCCTTCAGCCTCACTCATATCTCAGTCACCATAACTTTTGAAACATGTCTTCATGATGGGAAGAACCTTCCATGGGTTGTGTTCCTTCCCATTGCCTTCCCTTACAGTAGGTTTTTCACTTCTTTCTGAATGCTACCTGTTTGGCTTAAATAACCCCTTGAACCTTGCTGTTTTCCCATGCTAATTTTATTTTTCTTGCCTTCCGTGTTTCTTTGAAAAGCTGCGCATTCCTTCTGGGACTCTATTATGGTTGCTTAAGTAGCCTCCATGCTGAGTTGAAGGATTTTAATTTCCTTACTTCTGACTTCAGGGCCTTTTTGACTAGCTTCCTCATTTTTCTTTTTTTAAATCCCCTTTCTAAAGCTTAATGTCACAGTGCAAGGTTTTGTTGCATTCCCTCCTACAAGGACACTGAACTTAATTACACTATGCCCCTTTGTACTTAGTGATTCAGCTATAGTTAGTTCAACTCAGTTCTGCGTGTCATTTTCACTGCTAAAGGAGTACCTTGTTGGGGTTTTTTTTAAGCAAAAAAAGGTAACTTTCAACTATTATCTTGGTGTACAGTCCAAATGGGACATTTCTACAAAAAGCCCTACAGCCCAATGAATGTTGCCATCATCAGGCACACTTTTCTAAAGCTACATTACCTTGTAGTTACCTTGTAATTACCAGGGTTGTAGGAGAGCTGATTCTGCAGGTAGAGAATTTGGGGGTTTAGTTTGGTAGAGATGACCAAGGACTAGAATTACTAGGTAGAATGACTATGGAGAAGACTGTTCCTTCCCAGTTGTGTATCTTAGTGGCACATGTAGGATTGGTACAGATCCTTCCCATGGGTCTCTTCACTCCTGGAGACAAGACATTTCCCTTTGTTCTGTGAACTTCTTGGAGTTTAAAGCAATTCCCATGATTCTAAGGATAAAGTCTGATATCATGGGAATGCCTGCCCTGTCATACAGTGTGCATGAGACTTATGTGACTAACTCTTTACCTTAAGTCCTACACAGCCAGTCCTGCTACCTTCTCCTCTGCGAGTCCCTGTGACAGAATTGGAGATGGCCAGAGCCCCCAAGGCAATGGTTCCTAAGTACTTAGCCTGCACATATTAGAAATGTCAGAAATCTCCAGGCATGTGACTTCAGGTATTGGTGACAAACCACTTGAAAGGCTGGTATGTGGCTCATCCACTTCTGTCCTTCCATCCTATCTCACCAGTCTGTCTTACTGAAGTCCCTAGACTGCTGACCAGGCTTTTCTATTTTAGCTACCCTGCCCCTGTGCCCCCAGCAAAGTGTCCCCTCTGTTCTTATTTAGGATGTCCAGTGCCTCCTGGAGTTTGGGTAAATGGCGGTGTAAGGAAGAGCGATTGCTGGCATTTGTTTGACCACTGCACTCTGGTTTATTGACCACCTTTTGTGACGCTGAGTTGCATTGCTGGAACGTGCCCCCAGGAGGGCTGCCTGCCTATTGCAGGGTTCAGCGGTAATTTTTCACCTCTCCTTTACAACCAGCTATCTTGCTACCTATGCATAACCGATAGCCTGTCTCTGTCTGCCTTGTATGCTCAGTTTTCCTGTTTTCTAGTTTAAATAACACCCTTGTATCTTGTCAGTTTTCTTATAACAAAGTTCTGATCCTATTTGGCTTTTTCTACGCCAAAAGTTGCCCAATGCGCCATATGGGGAAATCCTCATTCTGCACAGCTCATCACCTTCACACACACTTAAAGATCCTCACGTTCCTTTACTCTAGCTGGCCCTAGGTGGATTTTTGAGAAGTCTGTTGAGGTGTCATTTTCCCACTTATACAAATAACTCTCAGATATCTTTGTACAATCATTTTAACAAACAGCCACTTTTGGAAGAGAAGTCATAGAATCATAGAAAGGTTTAGGTTGGAAGGGACGTTTAGAGGTCATCTAGTCCAACCCTCCTGCAGTGAGCAGGGACATCTCCAACTAGATCAGCTAAGCACTTGCAAGGGAACCCAGGCTAAGGGAGTAGAAAAGGTCCAACAGGATTAAGACAGGCATCAACACAGGACATCCAGCCCATGGTCTGGAGAAGAAAGGGACTTTTATCCCAAAATATGCTTATGGCATCCAGGTATATGCTCACACTGCAAAACCAAGATGGCAGCAAGGACCAATGCTGCTTTAAGGAGCTGAAGCCCGGGACTGAATCACTAAAGATCACTTGTTGCCTCCTGCAGGAAAGGACCTATCATTGGTTGGTTTTGATGTCCCTGGCGTTTTTGATCAGACCTGTAGTTCTTTGTCTCTCTCCTTCCTTGTAGGAGATTGATATTTCCTATAGATTTCAGCTTGATGGTGTTTCTCTCCCCATCCATTTCCCTGCTGTTGTCTGTCTGTTGGTTTGCTCCTCCTCAACCAGTTCTGACAGCCATTGCTTGCCATACTGTTTCCCAGACATTGTGCTGTGTTGGGAACCAAATGTGGAAGTGCAGCAGAGTACCCAAGAGGCAAATCCAGAGTACTGGTCGTTGGAAACCTGATTGTCTTGCCTCTGTTAAGTGCCTGTCTGTGTCATTCTCTTCTATTCCAAACAAGTTCATCTGCATTATGATAATACACTTTTCACCTTCTCCGCACCAGGAGTAGAGACACCTTGGCTGCTATCATGGACATACGTTTGGTTTATTTTTCTTCAAGGGAAGAAGCTGGTATGGCTCCTTTTGAATAAAAGTTTTGCAAACACTCCTGATTGTGTTTCATGGTGAAGTTGTATGAGAAGGCATCTTCTGTTTCTCTGTGATAAACGATTTTAACTTTCTGGATCCCCATACTCGCTCATCACAGTGGCTGGCTCAGTTTCCTGGAAGTCTCCTTGGTGTGTTAAGAAAATATGAGTCTGTCTTATTTGTGTGCACCTGAAAACCATAGAAAAGATCTACAGCTAAACCTCAGCATGAAGGAATTGCGGATAGAGAACTCGGATAACTTGCTATTTTAGTGAACATTCCTGAGAAAGGTTGGCCATCCTCTTGATTGCAATCCAATAAGATCCCATCCTTGGTCTAAGCTAGATTTGCAAAACTCATTTTGCCTCTTCAGATCAGCAGTCCAACTAATTTAATGAAGGTTGCGTGCTTATTCAGGTTGGAAACTCAGCAGAGTTGCCCCACACATCAGACAGTGGAATGAAAGCCAGCAGCAAAAATTTCAGTGTATAAGCTGACTCAAAGATCCCACCATAGCTACTGTGGAAGTAATCTCAGGCTACTGAATTATTTCACTACAACAATTTTCTACAATTGATAATTAGCATGAAGGAAATTACTTTAGCATATCTTCATGGCATTTTTAAGATTTGCCTTCTGGGACTGTGGTCAAAGGAACCAGGTTGTAATTTCATCTTCATTTTAAAGAACCTGCTGCCAAAAAGGTAGGTTTTGTATAATTTCAAGTGGAAAAGAATGCAAATTTAGGAGATGAACGGTAGGAACAAAAAGTTTTGTCTTGTATGTGAATTGTGAAAAACATTCTTTTGGTAACGCCTTGCATTTGCAAGATAATTATTGTAATAATTTGGCATATGGAAGTGAAGAAAGTTTTAAATATGGAAGATGCATGTGGCTTAAAATCATGTTCTGACCCCATTTTAATGCCACTTGTCTCCCAGAACGTTCAAGATAGTGGCAAATAATTCCAAAGCAGTTCAACACACTAGGCATTACCTGTTTTTGGAAGCGAAAAAAAATGCCCTTAGCAGAGGCAAACCTTTATTTAATTAGCCACAGTGTAAAGGTTTCTTGTATTCCTTTGCAGTTACACGGCCGTGAGAGACTGTGGAGTACCTGAAGGGTAACTCCAACTGGGACTAATTCAGTCCAGACAGCTCCAAGTATGTTCATTAAGCTCTGGCTGGGTTTCACACAGGTGGGGAAGGTTAGAAGGCAACAGATAGAGAATGGTACTGATTGTGTTAAGCATAAAACACCATCTGTTTCGCAAGTAAGAAGGGAACAAAATCGGCAGATCTTGAGGGATACTATCCTGCTGCTAGAAGTCAGCTCTCTTTTTTTATTTATTTTTTATTTTCTTGCTACATTTTCAAGCTTCAGTGTAAAGCAGCTAGAATGTAGAAACCATAAGCTCATAAATCAGGGGGCTGCTGAAAAGATGCTGAAGTTTAAACTACCACAGGGGCTTTCAGACCTGTAATACATCAGGAAAAGAGGGAATTTTAAATAAGTGTTATGGTTGGCATGAGAGGAGGAGAGGATAGAATGAGGTTTAATTCCAAAAGTTTTAAAATAGAGCAGTATAGGCTTAAAAATCAATTCATGTAACAGTAAAAATGCTCTTCCTTGACTACTGCTTTCTCTTCACTTTCTAGTGACCAAGTGAAAAAAAAAGTGTGTTTGGAATGGCACAGTAAATATGTCAACATATTAATTACTTTATTGTTGAATTAGAAAACTTTCTTGAGGGTTGCTAGTTAAGAAGAAACATTATGAGCAGATGTAAGTGGCTGAATGCAGATGTGTCTGAGCCCTACAGAGCTTTGTGGACACTCTGAGACTTGACTGTGGCCATATGGGGAAAGAGGCAACTTCCTTGCTATACTTGTAGAAAATTCTGCATGGGAAAAGCTATGGGTGAGAGCGGGTAGCTGCAGGGCTGCAAACTTCTGGTGCCTTGGAACATCAAAATGCAAGACCAAGATTTCTGCAGATCCTGAAGGTGGTGGTGTGCTCACTGCTTCGGAAATCACCTGCCGGTGTGAAGGGCTCCCCTGTGAATCCAGGGACTGAACTTGTAAGTCCCATTTTTTGTGATTTTGGTTTTCTATATATAATCCCCAAACTCTGCACTAGTGGGATTCAATGTACAAGTAGTCAAATAAATTGAAAGTCTTAACTGTCACAGCTGTATCAAAACTTTGGTGGTATTTGGTATTTTTGTTAAAACCCCAAGTCCCGAAATCATATGGAACTGGGAGCCTCTCCTTTCTCTTTTTCTGCCTTTCTCTCCTCTCTTTCTCTCTTTTTATTTTGCTTCTGTGGTTTTAATATAGTTCTGTTACTTGAACAGGACTAATTTCCTGACCTATTAGATCAATAATCGTTTTGCCAGTTCTTTAGCTGTTAAATGCTGACCTAGTCTTGACTTGTACCAATGAATTGTTCATATTAGAAACAGGATTTCCAGGATGTGAGCCAAGGCTTTTACAGGAGAGAGTAAGACAAGTGTGGACACATCTCCTGTGCCCAGCACAGTGTTTGTGGAGGTGGAAGCAACTGACACCCAGGCTGGCACGTGTCCCTCTGACACACAGGCGATGTGTAGTGGTAGAGAAAAATCCCTAAGCAAGAGTTTATTGGTTGCTTCAGCTTTACTTCCCTGAGGAGAAGCATCATCGATACTCACTTCATAACCTTTGCAAAAGCCTGTGCTCTTCACCTTTCAACATTTGCCTTGCAAGATTAGCAGATTCAAAGGCTTTATTTTTTATGTTTAGAAAAGACTTTTCTAGGCAGTTTAGCTTTCATCCAGTGCAGTTGACCCACAGAGAAACTTGTAATGGTGTCAGTCTACCTGGTGTGTGGTTTTCGGCTGGCTTCCTTTAAAACAAGAACTTTTATTTTGTTGGATTTCTTTCTCATTGTATATTGCACTAGTCAAATAAGGAAGGTGCAGTGGAACGCTTGAGTGTTAAACACATGGAGCCCAAACAAGGATCTTGGGTAAAACCCTCATGTCCTTTCCGGCCCTGACTTTTGCTATGGGGATGTCTTCTCTAATACAATTTCAGAGCTCAGTCATCATCGGGTCACCTTGAATCAACCCCCTGCATCAACTAGAGCATTTCTAAAGCTATCATGACTATAGTTTTTCCTTACAAACTGTTTTAGCACTCATTATTTTTTTGGATTACAGAATATTTTAACCATTTGTGATTCCCCTCATTGGTCTGCACCTGAACATCCTTTACCATTTGAAATGATCTGCTGAAGAACTCCTGAACCATGGCAGCCAAGATAGGACCCTATGTCCTTAACTGTAGAGTGGAGAGAGTGGCTGTCTCCTTAGGATCACGAGGATGAACCTACTGGAAGCAGGACTGCCATGGTAGGATCTGTAAGGGACGTTTGGCTCGCTTGCGTGTAGCAATGATGAGGTGAAAGAGCAAGATGGATCAGCAGCTTTGTAGACACTGAAAAGAGTTCCCAGACAGAAGGTGTGTGCTTACTTTTCCAAAAAAGCCCACCTTATACTTGGCATGAAACCAAGGTCCAAATCTCTTCTCCTCCTTACTGACCGTCCTGGGTGATTTTTGCTGGGATTGAAAGACACAAGACTAGACTGAGAGCTGCTGGTGACTGATCTCCTGTTCAGCTTTCTTAATGTCAACTTCCCTATACTTTTCAACATCTCCTATTTTCCAGCCCAGATGTGCCCATGTGCTTGGTAGTAGAGGTGAATCAAAACACCTCAGTGTCTTCACCGAAGTGGCATGAAGCTTTAGTCATATTTGAAAGGCAGTTAGGCATCATCTTTTACTGTGCTCTCAGGTCTCCAGTCACCTTTGTTGAGGCACTGTTCAACTGTGGCTGTGGTTGCTAGTGGGCTGAAAGGAGGTGGCCCCAGGCTGCTGGCACAGAGACTGCCACATAGGTGGAAAAATGTCAACCAGTCCATAAAGCCTGGACTGTGCCACAAAATGTTGCAGTCAGTTTTGCAGCAGCTTTAGCTTGTAAAAGTCCTATTTCATTGCCCAGTCAAGCAACAATTTTGTGACCTAATCTCAAGAGTTTATCGAATAAACTACAGGATATTGAGTTCATTACTGACTATAAAGATTTTGATCAAACAATAATTAGCGGCACTTAAAAGATATTCTGTAGCCTAAAACACTAAATCCATCAGTATATAACATCCAGCCGTGGAACATGTGTGTGTGTAATAGTATCAATATTGAAAGCCCCTACTGTGATGAGCCATAGCAAAGCATTTTTAGTCTACATACTTCTGGGATCACTAATGATTAATTAGTGTGTATCATAATGTAAAGCAAATGTCACCCCTGCTACCTGGGGCTGCTGTCATTTGAGAGGGGAAACTATTTTCAGTTGAACACTGGCTGGAAAATGCAAACAGCATCGCAGCCTGCCATCTCGTGGGCAGAGCCCCGCAGCTCCCACGGGGAGAGGAATGCGCCTTCCTCTGCAGCCGATGCCTGGCCTGGCTCTTGGCACTGCTCAGAAATGGCCTACAGGTCTCACCGTGGTGCAAAATTATTTAAAAGGAGAAAAATCTGCAACATCAAATGTTTGACTTCCATCCCGCTCTGGGGGGAAGTCTGAAAGGGAACAACCTCAGAGGATTGCTAATAACTAGACAGAGATTTCTGGTGGTTACATGCCAGAGTTGTGTAAACAAAAAGTAAGGATTAGGTGCCTAGGAACTGTATTATTTACTCATTATTTCTCCTATAACTAACCTCATTATTTGAAGGTGTTGCAGTTGAAGCAGTTTGCAGGATAGCCACGTAGCAGAGCTATGTGGGTTGAGGGAAGTCCAAGAACTGTCTCTTCGTGTATGAAAATCCCACTGTGCCTACGTTTCCGTTAATTCAGGTCATTGTTTTATCCCACCCCTCTCTTCTTTTTTATTCCTCAAGAGCTACAAGTTTGCAATACAAATAATACTATTTTATAAATATTTGTTGCTTGTTTTTTAAAGTAGGTCTCTGGGAAATAGTTACTAGTCAACAGGAAATACTGCGAATGATCAAATATGAGAGCTATAAAAAGAAATTCTTCTGTTTGCAATGGGCCTCCTTTAGTCAAGTGGGTGTCCGTGCAGATCCAGGGAGCTGGCAGGGTGTATCTCATTGCAGGCTCAGCCTAAAAGTATTTGCTTACTGATTTTTTTTTTTACTGGAAATTTTCAGATCTCCAGAATAGATGTCACAACTGGACTAATAGATGAGTTTCCTGTCCAACACCATTTGAAGCTAATGGCTAACTTGGTGCATTCAGCTAGTGCATTTGTCTTCAAAACTCTAGCATACAATTTTGTAATGCTACTACCACGTGATCAAAAAAAAGGCAATACAACATTACAGCTGTGTATCCCTAAATACTGCAATCAGATATCACTAATCTGGACAGTTTGTGTGAAGTTAATGCAGTTTTAGTTCAATTTCAATTTAAAAAGGGAAAAAAATTGTTTGATTTACCACATTTTTTTGTGCGTGCAAGTTGAAAAGCATGCTCGATTTCCTCTATAAATTGTATCCATGCCTCATAACTCGGTATTTTTAGAGTTATACTGACATCCTAAGCACAGTAGGATCTATACTTGACATTTTAAAGGAGCTTTTATAATTTATGTGGATGTTTGATATAACATATTTTTTCAATCCGTAACGTGGGAGGGTTACAGTCTAAAAGTGAATTTGAACTTTCATTTCAGATACATTTTAGGAGCAGCTGTGTAGCTTGCATATATTTTACAATTCTCTGCCTAAACTATAACGTGATAATGTACTATGTAAATAATAATAGCTGTAGTGGATGGAACTTATCAGAGTGATACCAAACTAACTGCCAGCATGGGTTTGATTAGTTTTGCTACTTACTGTAACATATTTTAAAACTTACTCTTATTTTATGTTATTTTTTAGCAAATAATATTCATGGAAGTATTCCGTTATATGTCAAATAATACAGTGGTTTCCTGGTAAATAAATAATGCTTAAAATGACAGGTTTGTTACTGAGAGATGCATGGAGAAGAGCAAGGGCAGGGGAGCAGGAATGAGTGCAGCCAAATTATAACCATGTCTTCTATGATGGTCCTGACCATAAACAGTGAAATAACAAAATTTTTAGGTAGGCTTTTTTTGTGAGCTGGGAAGATTTTATTGTGGTTTTTTGGTCTTTGCTGACTAGTGCCAACTGGCGCCTCTGCCTCAGACTGTGGGGCAAACAGCTAAGTCTTTTAGCTTCCTGAGGGAGAGTTTTTACTGCCTAGTCACGGGGGCTGGAAATTTCTCCTGTGGGGAAGGTAAAGAAATTCTGGGCCCTGGCTTGGACATCTCCTTGCTGGTGTAAGCGCACACCTTGGGGAGCCAAAGACAGCCAAGTGGTGCCCAGTGTGTCCCGGGGAGCCCTGCTGCCCGCTGGGCTGGGGAGAGGTGATGCCATGGGACGTCCCGGGAGGCAGAGCAAGGCAGCTCCTTGCTGGGCACCCGGCAGGACTGCAGCTCCGGCAGCGCTAGGTGCGATTGTCTCCGCACGCAACCGCTCCTGCAGCATGGAAACAGCGTGACGGTTGGAAAAAACTTTTTCTATTTATTTACGTGTCCAGAGTAAAAAGCAAATACTGAATCACTGCTCAACTTTTGTAATGGTTTTTTTTTTTTTTTTAAATTTCAAATTCTAGTTGTGTTCTGCTTTTATGTTCTTATTTTAGCAAGAACTTGGCAACCTAGAAAGCGGAAAGTCCAAGGGATCCTGCCTTTTCTCTTGTAGAAGGAGAATGTGTGGCTTGTCTAAGGTGTTGTTCCACACTAAGATTTTTTTCTTCCTTGAAAAGATCTCAGGTATCTCTTATATTAAAATCTCTCAGAAAGGATGCAAAGAAAAGCTCAGAGAATTAATAATATCAGTTATGGACTTTCATGTTATTCTCTTTATCTGTCTATTTGTAATTTAGGGGAAGATTTCTTTGGACTGACCTCGATAGTGCTGGGGAGATGCTTTTGTGTTGCTTACACCAGAGGTGTGGGGTTCCCAGTGGATCCCAGGGCACTGTAGCCTGTGGGAGCTGAGCTGTGGTGTGCTCTTGAGGCTCTGTGTGTCACCAGTGGGAGAGAGACACAGGACCTGGCAGAGGGAGCTGCTCCGAGGGAGGATTGCTGTGTTGGTGAACCATAGGCAGAACCCGACCCAGTTACACACACGTCTTGATCAGAATACTCACAATCAGTGTTACACACATGGTCTACGACTTCGCTGAGTTGTGGCCTGGGGGATGTACATTTTGGAGAGAAAAAATGAGTATCTGGTGATACAGTTACTGTTCAGCTCTGAGGATGGTGCACAGCAGGGCAGGGGTAGGACAGCATGGTGATTTCCTCTGGAGTCCACAGCACTTCTGCTCTTGCCATGGCCTCATCTGCCTTGAGCCCATGTGTGTGGGTTGGATGCATGGAGATGCAGATGTGTGTGTGCTGCCTGTGTGTTTGTAACATAATGTGTGCCTTGTCGGAGTAAAACATAAGTATTGCTTATATGCACACAGACATACACAGCCTGTGATACGTATCTGTTCAGAGTTATTCAGCATATTATATTAATATTTAAGGTGTAATTATATTATTAATGCATTACATAAAGAGATTGCAGCGCTAGCTTGTGTTAGCTGGATGTATTCTCCTGTGCATTTAGTCAATCTTCCTTGGACCTGCCATATTCTGAACACAAAACAATACAGACTTCTCACTCGAAAGGCCTTCTTTGCAGAGAGTGTGTATGTTTAATAAAGTGCATTCACTGATTTTGTGAAGATACTACACAGGGCTGAATGCTGAGTTTCATAGACATATAGTGCTAAAATTGCCTTGCCTATTATAAAGATGAAAATATCTTTTTGTTCAAATGTTCTGCTTGCTTCTTTACAAATGAAGGAGTTAAATACTGAAAGGCAGGTGGATGCTGTAACTACTTTAGAAAAAGATGAATAGGGCTGATGGCTAAAGCTACAGGGAATCTATTGAAGGTCCAGATGCAGACGTGGCTCTTACTCCACACACAGTTCAAAGTGGGGTGAAGCTGCCTGGGTAATTGGCTATGAAATAACTAACCTCTGGGAGAAAATTGCCCTTGTACTTAATTGCTTGTGTTCAGGGTAACATGTAGCCACCTGGCTGATTAGTGCCCTTACCTATATTTACACCCACCCGAGTTTAAATGCAAGCACTATTGTTGGTCTGGCTGTATGCATTCATCGAGTGGCCCTAGCGGATTAAAGAAAATATGACCACCAAGGTCAGTTTTTTCTTTTCATTCTTCTTTTATCCCCTTCTGCATCCCCCATTTCTCACATAAGAGGAGTAAATTCAATCCTAACGTAAATCCACGGGCTTTAACGGAACAGTAGTGGACTGAACTTGGTCCCAATTGTTTAGTTTGGTCATATTAAATACTTAAAGTGGGGAAGCAAAATCTAACAGCCTAATGGAAGTCAGAAGGCAAGGTAGGTGAATGGGTGGAAGGAAGGCAAAGTACTGAAACAGAAAGAGGAGGTTATGATCTTTTTGTCATGGAAAAATCTCTGGGAACAGGTTGGATAAACACCTCTCAAAGAAGATATTGCACTTTCTTCAGGTGGAGAGATGGAAAGGAGGGTCTTCTAGTGTCCCCACTATGTAGTAGCATTTATGTTCAACTTTTCAGCCACTTAAAATGTAAGAACAGCATTTCTCAGTGTAATGGTAATCAAACACTGGAAGAGGTTGCCCAGAGGAGTTACGGACTATCTATCCTTGGAGATATTAAAAACCTGACTGAACATGATCCTGGGCCACCTGCTTTAGCTAACCTTCTGTTGAGCAGAGGGATTGGAGTGGAGAATCCACAGAGCTTGCTCCAACCTCAGCTTTTCTGTGCTTTTGTAATTCTGTGACATACTACCAGGTTAATACTTGTCATTATCTTACAGGTTTACACTTATCTTTCTTTTCTCTGATTGGGTAAGTGGATAATTTAGATGGTTTCCTTATTAGGTATTATAGGTATTTAGCATTTATGTTTCGAGCTCAGATTCCAGGTGCTCATGATTATTGTTGATGATGCTTTGCCCACAGTCAAACTGAAGTGGCTTTATAAAGCCCTTGCATCAGCCAGTGCTGAGGCTGCTCCAGCACTGTTTGCTATGGCTCCTATTTCAGTCTGGAGTGCATTAGTCACTGTAGTTGCTCTAGAAGTGCGTTAGTCCAACATGAGGTTAGAACCTGGTTTTGGGTTGGTTTTGCTACTGCTGATGATGCTACTTGCATGCATGAACTCTCTCATCAAGAGTATATTGCCAGGGAAATCTGGGTCTGAAAATCTGAAATAGGGCATGGTGTAGGCATCAGCAGCCACTTTGTTTGAGTTACTAATACCTGCAGATTTTTAGAGCAAAAAAGGGATAATTGACAAAGATACAAGATGCCACATTTCTCAGTAAAGAACTGCCTATATTTTCCAGAATTAATCTTGGGTTTTGTCTGGCACCATTAGGTGTATTGAAGAAAATGCAGACTTAGATTTTTTTGTTTATGGAGATTTTGAATATAGACATATTGTAGATGTAGCTCAGGGTCTGTAGTTAACAAGCCCAGACAGAGGGGTGAGGATCCCAGAACAGGAACTGTTTCAACCTATCCTAAATTCAGAGAAAGAACCTGAAGACTTCCCAGTGGCCAAATGAATGTGGGAGTATTAAGTGCACCATCCTGTAATTTCCGTGCACCTCAGCTCCTGGAGTCTCGGCTCTCCTACTTAAAAAACGAAAAGGTTTGCAATTACTCACTTGGAGAATGGTTTCAACTCAGAAATGCTCAAAAATTTGAAGACCAGCAGAAAGGGAAAAGAAGTTGCCTATCAACTGTGTAATTTTTAAAATTGGTTTTGTGCTGTTTTGACCTCCTGTATTTGGCAGTGCTTTTGGGGGAAGCTGAGAATTGTTTTCTCTGGGACCTGGACCTCTTTTAATCAGTTGTGCTACGTACCTTTAGAACCTACTGACTTTGGTGTTGACTGATTAGCATCTTCTGATATCTAGCCCTCTGCTGATAAGATGTTCAGTTTGTAGGAAGGGGAAGGGGTTGTGCAGGGAGGTGTCAAAGGATAGTTTCTTCAGACACTGCTTACCTGTCAATGCTTTGACAGCCCTGTTTTTACTGTTGCCTTGTTAGTGTTTTCACTTCCCATCTGTCATGAAAATGCTGACATTTTCCTACTTTTAGAGGAGAAAAGCTGCAATTCACCACCTTTACTGAGGTATGATACACTGGCAACTTTGAGTTGAGAAGACAACCTAAGCAGGAATGTTACACAAGCCTGAACCGAGAGATTTCTGTGTGGATAGATATACAGTTATTAACCGTGCAGAGTTTAAGCTGTTCCTTTGTTCTCAAGAGGTACCTTATTTATTGAGAAATAGCTGGATGGTGTATATGCCAAACAGGTGTTTGGTGTATATTTATTGGAAGTGATGGAGTTGTTGATTGAACCAAACCCATGGGACAAAGGTTTTTTCCGCTTTGCTTAGCCAGCAAAGTCTGGCACTTTGTCAAAGCTTGTCATCCAGGGTCCTCAACTGTCAGCCCTCTACCTCCAGAGAGAAATTCATCCCAACTGCTTTAGGTGGGAGGCTGCTGTCTGTCTCCATTTACTATGGAGAAAGCATAGTCAAATAGCTTAGCTCAGACATCTGTGTTTTAGTGGGCCAATGTTCAGTGAGATTAACTCATCCTAAAGAATTCGTTTGCTCTGCAGCTCTCTGAGTGTTAGAGACATCTCCTTTTCAGTACGATACAGAAGACCTTACAGTCCTGGTTAAATTGTCAGTTTCTAAAGAGTCTGGCTCTATTTTGTGGAGATCAGAAGGCTTAGGTGAAGGTTTCTACCTTGTGGAATCTAAATCTTTTATGCTCTAAATCCTGTAGAACAAACCTCTGTTTTAGATTATAGTTCTTTCTAATATTTCTGTTTGCTTTCTATGGCAATGACTATTATTTTACTCTGTCATTTACATAGTTGAGATAAAGAGAAAAGTAGACTGTTCATTGATAAAGATCGTGGTACATGTGATGGTATAGGGAAGCTAAATGGAAGGCTTATTGCAATAAAATGCAGCAGGTCTTAAAGAATTGCAACAGGGGAGTAGGATTAACACATCCCAATTTTGAGTGATAAGGACCTGACAAAAGTAATTTCCTTTACAAGTTTGTAGAAGCATATATACACACAGAACTTGAGAGATAACACAGACGTAAAAATATACATAAAAATGGTGTGACAGGAAAAGATTATGTTAACAGCTATTTCCCAGTCTGTAAAATATAGGGAAAGTGCATAAATTCATGGGCTGGAATGAGATATTGTCTCCCTTAACTCTATTGTGTTATAATAAGGACCTTCCACTTGTATTAAAAATGGAGCCTTTAGAACCTAGCAACAAAAAGAGTTCATTTATATTAAAGATTTGTTTAAGGATGGATGTTTTAAATTATTTGACCAATTTGTAGAAGATTTTAATATTCCTGGAGCTCAGTTTTCCCGTTTCCTTCGGAAAAGACATGCTGTTCTTTGTGAATTAAAAAAAGGTATAGAAATGCAAATGTCACAGATTGAAAAATTGTTGTACAAAGGGACTGTCTCACTAAATTGATTTCAAGGCTATATAGGACATTGTCAGTATCCTTAGACAAAGGCAAACTGGAAGTTAAAGAGAAAAAGGAGAGAGATTTAGGTAAAGAACTTAATATATAAGAATGGAAACAGACTATTTAATAAAATGGATTTCTATGAGAGTAAGACATCAGGTTGTTCAGTTTCATTACGTCCTATTCAGAGAACATATATATGTCCTCTTAAAATGCAGAAATATATAAAGACATTGTTACTATACTAGAATAACAGCAAGATACTGCATAGGGGGTAATGTTTACATATACTTAAGTATTATATGGAGATCAAACATTTTCAGATAAAGGTTTCAGGAATTCTGCTAGGCAAAATGAGGTCTTAGGTGTGTTTAGACTGAATTATATAGACTTGTTGATTACACCAGTGGGAGAGAGAGATATTTCTTGATGTGTTTCAAGTGTTTTTAACAATTTCTTCCTATGTTTAAACAGGAAGGCATTAGAAGGCTAGAGGAGAAAGATGGTCTGTTATCTGTGGTAGAATATTTAATTTATCCTATGCCTTAGCATTTTATTATTAAATATTCCACAAGGGTGATGAGGCAGAAGAAAATAAATTAAAGCTTGTGAGATGTATAGGTCAGGTGGAACATATAAACATCCAGATAATGGAGGTGCTGGGGTATGGCCAAGACATAGCATTTACCCTGCGAAAAGAAGTGAAAATCTCAGGGTACTGCAGTGCTATTATTGTGCAAATTCTCAGAGCTTTAGTCCAATAAAGGATGAAATAAGCACTGAAATAATCACTAAAAGGGTCTACAGAGTTTTGAAACTTTTTCTGATGGATGACTTGTGAATATCTTGACTCTGCATGGTCAGGAATGGGAGTTGGTGCTGTGGCTGCTACAAAATCATTCACCTCTCTGAGAGCTGGTAAGTCATTTATGTCACAGACAGGAATCTGGCTCACAAGCACAAAACAGGGCCTTTCTCCATTGATGGTTATGTGGGAAGATAAGCAGAAGTTTCTGCTGGGAATTCTACCTGTGACAAAGTGCCAGAGTCCCAGAAAGTTCAATGCAGTTTTACGTTCCCCCTGCAGCCATTTCCTTGCATGTCAGCTATTGCTGCCTCTGCTTTGGGCTCTTCTGGGTCCCCTTTTTCAGTGTGGTGGTAGAAGCTTGATTAAGTCCTGCAAAGTAAGACTTTGCCTTGTTTCATTTTTTCTATTGACTAAAAGTGGTACATTGGCTGTACCAGTGAGTTGAAAGCAGTTTTATTAAGCTGGGCAAAAGGGCAGGTTCTGCAGCCTTGCAGAGGGCTGTCGTGTTTGTCTTTACTGGATATGGTAGTTGCAGGTGGTGAAGGCACATGGAGCTCACACCTTCTACTTATTTTGTGCCAAAACCTTATCTCACACTAAGACTGTAAATTGCACGTTCCACACATCCATTGGGATTTATTGTGGCTAAGACTTTGGGTGACTACTGCCTGCAGTGTGTGTAAACAGATAGCAGCAATGTGCCACAAGGATTGTGAGCAGTCTGGTCCCTTGGCAGGACGTAGGTGGAGCTTCACCAGCCGGTCTCTCAGTTCGACATTAGGAATGTCACTGCGGAGTTCTCTGTGCAATTCTGAGATCCATCTGGTGGAGAGCTAAGTTTTGCGTTCCATAGTTTTCTCCCAATGAAATGACAGCCCTATCAGGCACATGCTTATCTTCAGCCACCCAGTTCAGCAGATGATAGTACTACTTCAAAAGCTCTTATAAAATGAATGGGCATATTTTTATCGTTGTATAAAATTTGCTATTCTTCAACCGGGGTTGACTCATTCTTCTCAGTCCTAAATAAATGTGTTTTCTTCCTCCTGGCAAATAAACAAATAAATGGAAGACCACCAGTTTAGAGAAGGAAACAAAAGGGAGGACTTCAAATATAGTCTTACTAACGAGTTAATCAGCATGTTTGAATGCTAATAAGCACAAGTTGGTAACTGGATCATCTCCTTCCTATTGTCCACTGGGAAGCCACATTTAGGAAATTAATGCAAAATTTGTATTTATCTCACTTTTCTTATGAATTAGTGTGCATATTTAAATCTACCACACAACAGTATCATTGGCATCTGCTTTTTTGTTTCCTTCCTCCATTAATAATTACTATTCTCTAATAAAAATTAGAGGACGGAGGAAATAATACTAATCATGAATTCTAGCCCAGTCATACAAAGATTGTCATTAAAGCCTGCAATCACATGTTGTTGTTTAAATAAATGCCTCTAATTCTTGCCTTTGCATCTGGAATATCTGTTTTCCCTCTGTGACATCAGTAAAGTCTTTCCCTCCTGAGTCGCACATGTCTTTTGCAGGACTGGCCTTTATTTCTGAGGAGTATCATTGTTGCTGGGCTAAGGCAAGAAAGGGGAACCCAACTGCTGTCAGCTGTCAGGTATGTTCACAGCCTTTGGAAATGCAAGGCAGTTCCTTGCATTTGCATAAATGGCAGAAAAATGTATCGTAGTTGTTTCTTCAAGTCTGCTGCGCAGGATTGCTCCGGAGGCTCTGGAGAACTCAGGAGAGCAGTCATGGACAATGGCCTTGGAGAGCTGGAGGCTGCATCTGCATGGCTGTTTCCAGTTCTCATGTTTCTTGCTTTGAGGCACTGAGATGCTCCTGTCGGCTACCTAGATAACCCTGAGTAGAAAAAGAGATGAGAATCTGAGAAGCAGCTCATGCACTACAAATACGGAAGGTACATACTGCAAGAGATGAACAGAAGGCAATGCTCTGTGTACAAACACGCAGAATAGATTGACTTGCTGAGAGTGTGATCCCACTAAGTGCATGGCAGCTGAACGCAAAACCTCCTGACATATCTTCCAGCTTGTTTTGCAATAGAAAACAATTTGGCTTTTCCTATTAATTTTTGTAGTTACCATTAAAGGCAGTACCACAACTAACGTTATATCAGGCCCAATTACACCAGTGCGCTGCTTCTATTTTTTTTTTCTTTCATGCTGTGGCATTTCCTTTCCCTTGAAAACACTCTTTCACTCAGTCTAGCAATTAACTGCTTGAACAGTATAATAAGGAAGCAATTAAGAGGTGACAGAGAAAAATTAACAGTCCATTTCACATTAAAGGCCAAGTGAGTATCCTGGCCATTGTGAGTTAAATGTGTCTTTGAAAACCTGTAGTTTGGATGTATTTTCCTTTTGAATAAGAAGCCAGCTCCATGTTTTTTTGTCTAGAGTCCCAATCTGAAAATGGATGATAACTAATTGGGTGCTGTCTGCTTAAACAGGCTGTATTAATTGCAGTTTGTTCTCCGGTAAGTGTCAAGGAAAACAAAATCTTTGTAATGTGTAGGCACAATGTACGCTGCCTTCATTTGAATATGCATGTACCAGAGCAAATAAAGCAAACTACTCCATGCAATGTTGCCATGGCAGACAGTATTTGCATAATAAATAACAGCTATCATGAGACTTTCTTTATGAAGTTCTTTGCTGTGTTGTCAGCTATAAGAGCCTGCAATAAAGGAGCCAATATTGAGAAAGTAAGAGTGTGTTTTACTTGCAAATCCAACACCCCAAGTGCAGTCATTGTTAAGCATACGTGATTCTGGTGCTGCTGACAGAACGTAGGGGCTTGCATTGCTTTGCACATGCGAGCACATTAACTTTGCAGGGAATCATGCAAAACGATGCTCAAAGAGTGTTCTATGGGAGGCCACATTTTCCAAATCTGTGCTGTGGAGGCTGCAGGTTTGGCATGAGGTCATTAGCTTGGCCTGCCATGTAGCATCGACCCAAGGCCCTTGTTTGTGACAATCTAACAAGTGGGGAACAGTTGAGAGGGTTTGAACAGTGCTGCTTTTTGGAGTGCTTGGAGTGCCTAACACTCCATTTGAGTTTCGTGAGAGTCCTGATCAGGCTGTGAATACCAAGATGTACTGACAGAGCTCTAGGACTGGTAGGTGGCAGTGAAAACATATTCATGTTGCTACTAATACCAGAGGGACTGGGGTTGATGCCCAGAGTCAGGGTTGAATGTCTGTGCCATCTCACAGAGATCTGACTTCAGAGCCCGTGATTTGTGCTCTGTGACTCCAACAGGTGTCTCTCCTGCCAGGTCCCCTGTGCCAGACCAGGAGATGAGGACAACCCGCAGCTATTTGCCTCAGTTCTGTGCCAGGGGAACTCTGTCCTCCTTTGGATCAAGGTCTTTTTGAGGCTCTTGATGCTGTTCTGTCCTCACTACCTGGAATACAGACCCTTCAAGTAGAGCTGGTTAAATGCATATATTTTTAATTCCATCTTCGGCTGAAGGGTTTCAAACCTCAGAGCGTCGCAAAACTT
This sequence comes from Phalacrocorax carbo, assembly GCF_963921805.1. Classification (NCBI taxonomy): domain Eukaryota; kingdom Metazoa; phylum Chordata; class Aves; order Suliformes; family Phalacrocoracidae; genus Phalacrocorax; species Phalacrocorax carbo. The sequence goes on along the minus strand of NC_087523.1, from coordinate 8,513,537 downwards.
TCATGATCAAATCATAAAGCTTTGTGAGACTCCTTTGCTTTGGGGGTTCATTACAAATTGTAAGCAGTGGTTCACTGGGGAGTCACTGAATATTGATAGTCAGCTTGGGCCTGGTTTCAAGTGAATGTGTTGTGGAATTTGATATTGAAATTCATTACTTTGATGCAACACCAGCTGAAAGGGAGAGGTTTCAGTGAGGTTTTACTTTGAGCTTTTTAGTTTCCTTCCACTGAAATGAAGGGGAAACACAGATGAAGGCAATCATGGCCTCCAAAATATTAGGGGTAGCAAAGGGAAGGACTGAGGTGAAAATAAGAAAGAGCTTAAGGACAGAATTAAAAGTAATAATAAATCTAAAGCTAAGACTTTGTGCGTGGAGGTCAATGAGGATAGGGAAGTATGTCTGTTGTGGCATGGTGGGGAGCACGGTGGAAGTGAAGGAGAGGACCACCTTGAGAGGAAGGCTTCTGCAAGGCTCACTGCATTTAAAGCAGATGCTGCTGAGGGTGACCAGCCTGTTCAGAGGTGGATTTGCTGAGCAATCCAGTTTGTCATTTAGTTCTGAAAATGGGGAGAGGCTGCTAACTTACACACCAAAATAATCAGATCGTGGCCAGGAGAACTCCTCTATTTTCCTTTGGTTGTGAGTAGCAGCCTTCCTGTTCCTGTACAAGAGAACTACACCAAGGCTTTGTGGACTCATGGCAAGTACCAGGTTCTGGAAAATGTTAAATAAACAAACAAATGCTGTCAAGGTTTGTATACATGGGTTTAATGAGCTTTGATTAGGATTTAATTGAGTTGGTAGATGTGACTTGACTGAAAGGGGATTTGAGTCAAGTCCTAACGTTAGTATAGGTATTCTGATTCCAGTTACTTATTGTAAATGCTCTTAGGTGTGATTTAAATGGGGAATTAACTCTTTTCATAGAATTATAGAATGGTTTAGGGTGGAAGGGACCTTTAGAGACCATCTAGTCCAACCCCCCTGCAGTGAGCAGGGACATCATCTTCTAGATCAGGTTGCTCAGAGCCCCATCCAGCCTGGCCTTGAATGTTTCTAGGGATGGGGCATCTGCCGCCTCTCTGGGCAACCTGGGCCAGGGTTTCACCACCCTCATTGTAAAAATCTTTTCCCTTAATCCAGTCTTTTTCTTATATCCAGTCTATCCTTTTGTCCCATCCCAACCTTTTTTAATAAAACTTGAGTGATGAAGATGCTGTTAGTACTGGATATCGGGTAATACTGACCTGGTGGCTGTTAACTCCTTGACTTTTCCGTAAATTATTGGAAAATGAAGCAATACTGAAACTCGTAATAGGTTTTTCAGAGTGTGCTACTGGTTACTAACATAAAGCAAAAGTTACTGTGTCCCTGATTTAGTCTGACATTTGGAATCTGCATGGATTTTTGGATTTTATTTTTCCATATTAATTGTATTTACTTATGGCTGTAGTGTCTTCCCATTATTTTTATTCTCTTTAATGAACAGTAAGGAATAAGCAGACTGTCAGTAGATATGTTAGAAGTAAGCAGTCATTTTTAGGTTTTCTTTTGGTCTGAATATCAGAAATTGTACCTTTGTCTGGATGTACTTTTCAGCTAATGGATGGATCATGTAATATCTATAGCACCTAATATCTTCTCCTAAATAGAAAAGAAAAAATGTCTCTTCAAACAAGCAACCCTAGATCTCATACAACAGCACAGCGTGTGTCAATTCACACTGTGTCATGTGACATGAAACTACTTAATACAACCTGACTTGGAGTGACATTTGTATTGCCCATATCGTAGAGTAAAAAAATAACACTTACTTTCACAAGTAAGTAATTATCTTTTCCAGTTGATGGTATTTTGCTATTTGCAGGTCAAAATGAAAAACAGGTACAGGTTAGTGATCTACCTTGAAAAGAAATATTACAGTAGGGAAGAGATTTGATAAGGCCCTAACCATGCTGGCAATATGAGCAAAAGAAATAGTTCTGTTCATGAAAGGATGTCTCTATCTTTAGATGTGATTTGAACTAAAGCAGGGGGAAATCCAGAAAGGAAATCTCAGCTTTTGAACAACAGGCTTGTGAGCTAATTAAGGCCAAAGGACAATTTTAAGGAAGGAAAATAAAACATTATATGTTGCCAAAGACCGAGGGCACATTTGTGTTCTCCATTTAATCCCACACATCACACTGCAGTAGGTTGGTAATGCACAAACGCCCCAAAGGTGTGGAGGTCATTGGGCAAAAAGGACTGATACGGGATGCTCTCCTCCCCCCCATCCCACCGCTGTGCTGTGGCTGCTCGTGTTGCCTGGTGAGACTACAGTTCTCAGATGTATTTGTACCCTGAAAACACTGAAATTTATGGTTTATTCATAAAGATCCTAATGTGATCCACAGGTAAGAGCTGTGAGTCCTATGAATGCTGGATAGGGAAGTAGCTTACTGGTAGTGACAGTCGTCCACAGCCTAAGGTACTTTCTCTGCCTGCAAGAAATCCCCAGCCCTTCTGGAGGTTTTTTGAGTTCAGCTGGATCTTCTACCCACAGGAGACCCTTGCAGCGGCATCTCGTGGTGACATGTGGTTGTCCACAGTTACAGGTCATCATGTTCCAGTTGTTCTTAAAGCATCTCCCCATTGTTGCTAAAAACCATCTGTAATGCAGGTGTGCGGCAGCTTCAGAGCTTATCCGTCATTCTCCATCTGCATATGATGCTGTAGGACATTTTGCACGAGCCCCTTCCTGTACCCCAGGAACTGCAAGTGGATGTTACCTTCCAAAACCAGTTGTGGAAATAAGCTGATAATTGGGAAGAATGATGGTTAAAATATCCTGTCACGGGCAGCTTCCCCGCAAGAATTTGTGTGGAGGGCAGTAAATGGCTCAATTTTGCACAGCACTGGGTGATTTCTACCAGCCAACTGGATGACAGTGTTTCCTGGAGGAACTTTCCTCCTCTTGTAGCATCTTAAGCCCTGAAAGACAATAAATTTGCTAACACTGTGATTTGTAAGATCCTTTTGGACATAACCTTGTAACCTTGTTGATTTCTACAAAGTAGCACAGCTCAGAGCAAGATTGCACCTTGTCTAATGTGCTGGTACTTGTGTGTTTCTTTGACTCCAAAGTACTGAGATGTTGGAAATATTCATCGTAAATTTATTTCAGCTATTTTCACAGATTTTGTACGAAGCTACAAAAATAAGCTTGCAGTGAATATTTCTTGTTCTCCTGCCATGGCCCCATGCTGCCACTGCCATGGCAACCACAAAATTTCCTCTCTTTCCCTATCAGGTCTTGTCTGCTCGGCTGGAGAGCCTCTGCCTCGTGACGCCACTTCTTCCTATCTCCTGACTGGACTGTCCATTCTAGGACCCCCCTACAGTAATTGGAGATGGGAGCATGTCTCCCCTCTTCTCTCCACCCCAGTTTAGTCCAGGCAAATAGTCACATTTCTGCTGTGTGAAACTAGAGCAAGGGATGAATGATGCAGTAGTTATGGTCTCCCACTAGTTAGGTCTTCTCCAAGTAATTCTTGGGAGGGTCTGGGTTATATTTGTGGACATATTTACATTTGGGACTGCTACATGTAATTTCTTACTGAAAATGGACAATTCAAATAACTGTTTAGTCAAAATTTGAAGGTTTAAAAAAGTAATACATTTTATATATGGGATACTCCTTTTCTTTACAAAGGGAGGAAGGGACATATCAAATCTCAGAAATGAATGTAACATTTTGCAAACCACCATGAAATAAGGATTTATTAGTTTGTTGATCTCCCCCAGGGACCAAAGTGCAATAAAAGCAGGAATTGTGCTGACTCGGGTGGAAGTAAGGAACATGTTCAACTTGAAGGCAAATGGTTTTGCTGCACAATCCGGGGATATAGGGTGGATGAGCTCAGCTGTCACTCAGTCTGTTAATCCCTCAAATCTTTAGCGCCTGAGGATTAATTTCTCTAAATATTGTGCCAAATATAATAGTCTATCTCTCACACTATTAGATGTGTATGAACTACAAGGAGCCTATTGTCTCCCTAATAGGATTCAGCCCTAATTCTGAAGTCAGAAAGCATGAGTTTAAAATATAATAAAAAACCCAAAACATTTTCCACAGGTAGAAAGGTAACAGCTGGACAGTTGTAAAGCCTTAATCCTGGGCTCTGCTCCTGCCCTTTACTCTAGTCCTACAGCAGAAACATGCCAGGTAACAGTTGTGCTTGCTTGCTTCTGCTTTATCCTGGTACAGAAGATTTCCAGGGTGAAAAAGAAGAAGTAACAGTGACACAGTGCCCTTCCATTGCCATATTTTGATTTGGGGGCGTGGGTATGGTGATGTTGGCATGGAGCATGTAAGTGAGAGCAACTTCTGGGACTCATAGTTATGTGACAGTGCCTGCTGGCCCAAGTAAGACAATTCTGATTATTTTGACAAAATAGCAGTACTTTCAGATGAGATTTTATGTGTACCGTGCTAGTAGGGCTTTCTGTTCTCTTGGGGACAGCCTGTTTCAGCTGGGGAGTGCCATCGGAGAGTTGACCTTGTACACTTCCTTACTGTCCTAGCTTCAGCCACGCATGGTAGGTTGTACAGAATCAGGATCATAGGACTTGGTTTAGGGCTCACAGGGCTGCAGGACTGCATGCTGATAGCCGTATGGTTTCCTGCTGTGGTACTGCTGTCCTGGCTGGGAAGTCAGAAACAGCTGGTGGGAGTGAATAAGAATACAATTTCTCACTTCAGAAGTGTCTCACTTGGCATTCATGCCTTGATGAAGCAACTATTGCTATTTTCCCTTCCTCTCCTGTATCCCTAACAACACCTGCAGATGGCAAATTGTAACCAATTACACTATTATTTTTAATGTGGGCTATATTGATTACCTGGACTCTGTTCCGGGTAGGTCTGAGGTATCTTGCTTTAAACTGTTCTTTTCTCTTGGCACCAAGAATCGGTGCGTGATGCACTAAAATGAACTTGAATTAGAGCAGACAGCATGTGATGTGCTGAGTGACAGGCCACTGCTTGCTAGGAGGCCAGCAAAATTTGCAGCGCACTGGGAGAGGATGCAGGGGCATATGCTAGCAGCCTTCCACTGAAGATCCCTGCCAGAGACCTCACTCTGAGCCCTTGGAAGAACTCCTCCTTATAGAGCTGTGCACTGAGCTTCAGCCCATGCTGAGCGCTCGAGCTCAGGCATGTGTGTCACCCTGCCCCACAGTCATGGCTTCCCAGGAAAAGCTCCTTGGCTCCTAGGTACTGTCTGCCTAGGTGTAGGACCATGTTTCATCACAGTAAATTGCTTTCTTTTTCTTTTTTTCATGCATCCAGTTTGTTTTATCCAGATCACCTTCTGCTGGGCTGCTTTATTTCCCTTCTGACATTCCCTGTGTTCTGCAGCCCATTGCTAAAACATGGTAAGGTATTGGGCTAGGAGCGGGTCCCTGTGGGACTCTTGGAAAAACTTTGCTTACTGACGATATCCTGCTGTAGTTGGGGTTTCAAACGTGCATTTTTGTTAGTTTAATATCCTTTCATGCTAACTTCTGCCAGGCTGCCTTGGTGTATTTTTAGTTTCTAAACTACAAAAATGTCCTATGATACCAAGTCAAATAGTAGATGAAATATTTTCTATAAGAAAACTGTAGTTCGCCAAACTAAAAGGTGTTCACAAGAATAAGTAGAGTTCACATAATCTAACTAATCTGAAACAGAGCAGGGAGAAAATATGAAACAGTGGCAATGAAGAAGTTTCATTTTCAAACTCTAAAAGACCCTTTCTTTTGAAGTATTAGCTCATTTATACCTTCTAAGAAGTCGAACTTGAGATAAAACATTCTGCTTTCATGGCTTCAGAACATTTTAGATTAGTGAGTACTGATATAAACTTTTTCTCCCAGCTTGGGATGGCAAAGAATGTAAAGTTCTTAAAAAAAATAATTGGTATATTGGCAGATATATATTGGCAGTTCCTGGTCAGAACTGCTTAAATCCAGGATATTAACATTTTCATTATAGCAATCAAACCTGCAGTTTTACCACAAATGATAATGAATTAGCTTTGAAGGTGCAAAGTGATATAAAAATCTTTAAGTTCAGAGCCAGTTAAGGTTTTCACAATTTTGCTTTTAGGTGAAAGTGACTGTAGAAATACAGGAATGCTGGATACAAATGCTTTCACTGCTGCAGCTCCTAGCAATCCAAGAATAAATGGATAGCTTTCCCTAAAACTGATCTAATGAGATTTTGAAGTAAAAAGGTCATCTTTACTGGAACATTAATTAGAATCTTTGAAAAAAATGGGAAGCTGAATTTTTTGGTCTGTCAGCACCCTAATAAAGATAGAAAACCTGTTATGTGTCTGTTAAAAGTATAACAAGATCATGTAACTAGAAATGGAAGAAGTCAGCAAAAATTAGAAAGAAAGCAGGCGGTTTTTAAAGTGAGATTAATTAATCATTGAAACAGCTTCCCAAGGGGCATAGTACGTTTTCTACCACTTAAAATCCTTAATTCAAGGTGGGATGTCTTTTTCAAGAAAATTCTGTGACAGTGCAAATTGTTCAACTAGATCTAGGAGTCGCGGGGTGAAATGCTGTGTTATGCAGGAGTTCTGATTTGGGAGGATCGCGATGTTCTCCCTTGGCCTTGGCATCTGTGGGTCCAGGCTTCATGGAACAGGTGAGAGTCGGGTCTGCAAGCTGAAATGTGGCTGCTCTGGGAAGCAGAGACTTTGACCAACACGTGGGGTACAGATGTGCGGTGTACAGATGTGCAGCTCTGTGCAGGTGGAGCACCATGGTCCATCGTGAGCTCCAGCTGGAGCAAAACGCGTCCAGGGAGGTTGCAGGATGGGGCAGGCTTTGCCTGGTGGTTTGCACTTGTCTAGTTTTCCTTATCCCTTCCCATTGCTCCCACACCTTTGAGCGGCTGCTACTTGCAAACCTGCTGTTAAACTCTGCTATTGCTGAACCCATATTAACCTGAAGGCATTAGAGAAATCGGTTGGAAAGCTCAAAACATTCCTGGAGGTCAGGAAAAAGTGTCTTATGAATGACAAAGAAGAAAATAGGTGTCAATGAGGCACACAATGGTAGAGGAAAAATATTCTCTTTTACAAAATCCAGTGACTGAGGAAATTCCCCAGAGGAAGGAGAACCAGGTGCTTCCTACATGACAGTGAATGACAGCTTTTCGTGTACAGTGGCTTGACAGTGACGTTTTCTCCCTGAGAAGCAAGTGAGAAAGGAGAGACTAACTCTTTCCTCAGAACATTAATGCTCACTCACATCCCAGCTTTTCTCCATTTCGATGTTCTGCATTTCAAGTCCAGATCTTCCTCTGCTTCCACTGGATCCTGCAGCAGTCTTTGCACAATAAGATTTCAATGAGTGAAAGACTGGAAAAAGTGGAATGGACCAACATTCTGCTTCCTGCCCTAAAAGCAAGCACTCCCAGGTCTCTCCGTACACCTGCTGCTGCAGCCCTTGGATGCCACATCATCAGTGATGGGAAATGCATTTCGCAGTGACACCTGCCAGGAGCTTCAGCATGGAGACACAACCACACACCGTGGTGCAACTGAGAGGTGCCTGGTGTATTTGTTTTTTCACAGGATTATTAACTGTGGGTCTCCGCAAGCACCCGTGGTCAGGGAAAAGGGAAGACACAACCCAAGGCACAGCATAGGGTGCTTTGTGTGGAGTGACATCCCAGTCACCCCATGGAGTGACAGCCCCTCCTCTGGCTCCTGTGGTTAGCTCTGGTTTTGCAGTGGTGGCCTGGCTCCAGGAGTCTCCTCCTGGTCTTCTCACCCCATGTGAGGTGGATGAAGCTGCCTTGCACAGAAGGACAACACAGACTCTTCACCACTGTCACCCAGAGAGGTGGAGCAGTGATGTGCTGGGGCCACCGAAGCTCTTCGTCCTCCTCTTTCATGCACAAGGCACTGAAAAGGGAGAAGAACTAGCTGCAGTGTCTGATCGTGGGAAGTCTGACTTCCCCTGTGTGCATTTACACATTTGCAGGGTGCAGGTCTCTGTACAGTCTGCAACCAGTTCTGCCTGTCCCATTTGCTGTCACTCTATCGCATGCAAGAATGGGATTTATCCTGCCTGATACCTGCCGCAGTATTTTTATGTTTCCTTCTGATGTCTAAGGATGAAAAAGGTATCTAAAAGGAGACCACATGGATTATATCAGGCTAAATATAATATGCAGGTTTTTGAGAGCATATGAAGCCCCTCAGGCAACAGTTATGAGATCTCAGAGCAAGGTTTGGTGAAGTAGCTCATGTTGGTTTCTTGTGGGTTATGGCTTCTTAGCAGAGAAATCCCTAGATGCACTGCCTCTTTGCCTTGACTGTCTAGTTTAACATCTTGTTTGCTTTTGTCTTGTATTATTTTTCTTTCCTTTTTTCAGTGAGCCTTACTCACTGACTTCCCTGGTGGTTTTGATGCCTGAGTCATGGCTTATGTCTTGTGAGGTGAGTGGGGTGCTGCAATGGGGAGGCTGGTGTAAGCCCATCTCTTATTCTTCCAATTCTGTTCTCTAAATTTAGCTTCACATGCTAACAGATAAAAAACTACAAACCTTCCCTGCAGGTCTCATGATGGCCTTGATTTTTGTTTTTCCTGCTCCAGCCCCATGGCCCTTGGCAGCTAACCTTGCAGCTGTGTCCTGCTAGGCTCTCCCACGCAGGTAAATCTCATTTCTAGTTTTGATTGTTACAGTTTAAAGACAGAATTTCCCTTTCTTGCTTCATAGAATTCAAATGCTAATTAGATCCCTTAAATGTCTAGGAAGTTATCCCGGTTTACACATATATGGTTTATTAACTCATGCTCATTTCAAACCTTTTCTTTGATGTAGGCTAATGGAATTATTCTTTTAGAATCACTTTGAAAGGTGACTTCTCTTTCTTTCTTGCTGCGTGGTGTTTCTCTGAAGCACATTTGTGACTGCCTTTGGAAAAAGTACCTGCTTTTCCATGGGCTAATGTTGAACACTGCTGGACGTGCACGCAACAGATAAACAGCTGCTTTCTATTTGCAGCAACTTACTTTTTCAAGTTCACACTTTTACTCTTTGCTGAAACAATATTTATTTTACCTCCCTTTCCACAGCTGCGCAGCTAATAAGATGGAACAGACCAGGTTTGCAAAATACATCTGCCTAGAGGATATGGTCATGTGAGCCAGCATTTGTTTCCAGCTGTTTTCTTGTCATTAGCTTTTAATTTCAACAACTACCTGCTTGTGCTTCTCCTCTTTTTTCCCCACCTCAGGTATTTTGTGCTGTTATTGTGATTGTCAGTTCTGTTCTGCTTGAAAGGTTTCAGTGTATGTTGCCATGGTTACAGGTGCCAGAATTGGAAAGAAATGAAGGGGGTATCAAGGCACCGTTGTGCCTCTGATGGAGGCTTAGCACTAAGATGTTAGCTATTACTTTGCTGGATTCCATGTTATTTGGTGACGGATCCATTTTAATAGAATATTTAAATGCTTGTGTGAATATAGATTGCACTAAAACGGAATTATGTAGAACTGGATTTAAAGTAAATTAATTTTTTAAACAGTTTTTTTTTTCTTTAAGGAGTACCTATGCTTTGGGACAGTCTGCAAGTTAAGTGAGCAGAGTGTCTAGAACATCTACTGCATGAATGGTATGAGTGTTTTTGATTATATCTGCTGCTGGAGTATGGACGAGTATTGAGTACATTTCTTTGCAAAAGTTCAAAGAGAGAAGAGAAAAACTTTTTTAGGAAGTAGAAAGCTGCTTCAGAATGGTTTCTTATACCTGAATGAGGAAGACACTTGGAAATTAGGTGCATGCTGTCTCTCTTTTATAGTGTGTGTAGTAGTAACACCTGCTTGTAAAGGCTTGTGGGAGGCTTGTGATGGAGACAACGTGAGGGTCTCTGCAAAACCAGAGTTCCTTCTTCCATTTCTCATTTTATAGGCTTGAGACTAAATCCAAAGCTCAGCAAAGTCAGTGGAGAAATTCCTAATGACAACAGCAAAATTTGAATTGCATCTTAAGTCAGTTTTTAAGCAACCTTTTTCCACGTTGTTCAAAATGATATGAGTCTGTGTTAAGTCCTTTTTTCTATCAGGTTGTCGCCATCAGTCAATCCCTCCCAGTGTGCATCCCTGGGTAATGTGTTTTCTGTGTTCTTTAACCAAGGGGATGGGCAAAATGTGGAAGCACTGCTAAATGTTTAAAGTGGGCGGTAACATGTTGCACTTGTCCCAGAGAAAGTTCTTGCTTTCCTTTCCCAGGGAAGGGGTGGATTTTCCTTTATTGGTTATACCTGGCCCCACTGAAGGAAGCTGAAAAGCTCTCGCCCATGTAAAAAGAAATAGTGTGTGTATGTGAATATACACATGTATATATTTTGTATACTCATATAGTTATGTATCATTAAAATATTCATATTTAAAAAGTAGCTTTAAAATTAAGCTGTGGCTTTCCTTTTGCTGAAATGTTATTTTGAAGCCAATAGAAAGGGGCAAACAGTATGGTATCCTTATAGTGTTGATTAGTGATTATAATTGGATGGTAATAGTAATATGACATTTTACTAAAGGTTGAGGTTTTTACAGTAAGTCAATTTATTATCTGTAAAATGCAGGAAACTAACAAGTGAAGGCAGTTACTGTATTAATCCTTTCCCCTAATTTGTATCTTCATTTCTTATTAACCCTTCTTCTAGCAAAATTGCTCGATGAGAGTATGCTACCTCTAGCCCTTGGGATTAATCTTGTGGACAGTTTTGATAACTGTTATGAAAGTGGAACATAGAACATACATCCTCCACAAAATGCAGAACTTGCATTTACCCTCATCAGAGAGTTGTATTTATTCTCCAAAGCTGTCTCTCTTCTGAGGTGGATTAGAAATAGAACTGCATGTTAACCCCAGTGGGGTAGATGGTAAGTGTGACCTGGTGCTTCGGTTGGAAAGTAGGAGGTGCCTTTGGTGTCTTTTTTCGGTGACTCTGTCCTGCTTGGGCAAAAACCAGGTAGATGTGACTGTCTGGAGAAGGGGATTTGGGCTGTGGAGCAAATCAGCTAAATGGAGGAACAAAGCCTGGGGAAGGAATGGAACTTCTTTTTTCCCCTTCATTAATCAATGTAGAACCCAAAATGGAACTGAGATCTAAACAGTCTAAAATCACAGGTGCCTTAAAAAAATTAAGACAAAGTTTAATCACGTAAGACTGTTGCAGACCCATGAAAACGGTGCCTGGTGGTCAGAGCATTTCCGAGTTCACAGGTACTGAGGTTTTCACCAGTGCAGTCGGTTACAAATGTAAAGTTCAACTTATTAATTATGGCTGTGGTCACCTTTTGTATACCTGGTGGCATCTGGAGAAGGGCTAGCAGCTGTACTGTTTCCACTGCTTGAACTAGCTCACGCAGAGTAGCTGGGGTAACTCTGCCCGGCACCAAAATATGCTTTGCTGCCACCCCCTCGATGCCTTACTCATATTTATGAATTCTGCTCCACCAGCTGGATACCTAAAAGCTAAGGACTTAAAAGCCTGTGTCCCTTTGTCAATCCGGGCCTGGATTTTTAACTCTATATACTGCAGAGACTTTGTCTGAGGGAAGCTAGGGAAAGCAGCATGTGCTTTGTTTGAGCACTTGCTTTGTATAAGCACTCAGCAAACACACAAAACTTCCACAAAACAGGGTGTCATATTTTCCTGTGATTTTGCAATTGCCTGTTATTAGGTTGGGGGACATATGTGCGCATGGGATAAAAGGACCTGCATCAAAATCGGTGTTTACACAAACTCCGTAAACAAGGCAGCATCTGCTTGGCTGGCTGCAGTGTTTCCAATTCACTGCGATCCCTAATTGTTGTCAAACTGTTGTGTTTTCCTTGTCACTGAATAGCATTTACAGGAAAAGGTAAATGTAACACCCGTTCATCTCCTGATGAATGAGCAGAGCTACCGTTTTATGCTTGACTTTAAAATTTTGACTATGGTTTGTACCTAATGATAATGGGCTTGTGGAAATTATTTGGCAGTATTCTCCCTCTGTGTGAACTCTGGGAATTATTGCTGCACAGGACAACAACGACCACTAGTGGCTACAGATATTTTTTCCAAAATTGCTAAAACTAGAAAGGAAAAAACCATGGATTCAATACGTTGAGTTAATGCAACACATGCTGTTGCATGACTTTTGTGTGCTAAGACATAAAAACATGTCAGTGTTTTTGTAAGGTGCGCATACTCTGTTACAGCTGTCATTTGTCTCTTTGCTCCAGGACTGCTCCACGGTACCCTCGAGCTGGCTGTTTGCCCTCTGGGCAGTGTTAATGCAGACTGCTTCAAGTCCACTTCTCCCTCCAAATGGCTCAGTTTTGCCCTTCTTTATCAGTTCAGCTCCTATATTCATGCAAGGCGCAAGCACAGTGCAAGGTCTTCAGCAGTGAACAGCAGAATGGCTTCCAGCTGCCACCCCGATATGGAGAATCCAGGCCTTACCCCCCTTTTAGGTACACTGCATCGGTCCTTGGTACTGCGGTTGTTGCTTCTCTGATTGGTTAGCATCTTCTGTCACTTGTCTTTCATGCACTTTTTAATTGCTTAATTACTTTATCTATATGCAGAGCACGCACTAGAACACCAGTTATTAGCGATACCACATGTTCAGTTTGCTCTATACATTTTTAAATGCTATATTTAGGCATTTCCTGGTCTGCCCATCTTCCTTGTACAGTACCACGCGTGTCTCACATAGGCCTTTTGTTAGTTCTTTAATGGGCTGTAGGCATTCATTCTGCTTGTTAGTCTATTTAACGGCTCATCATTCGTGCTCAGAGGCTCCCCGTGACTTCACTTGTACAGCTACAATAATTATACATCATTTTTTACTGGCTAAGGAAATGCTGCACAAGTCTGTAGTGTTTCACGGATGGACAATGCAGGCTGCAAAATGTTACAGAGATTGTATCTGCCCAGGCCAGGCGCTGTTTTACCCTCTGCTTGTTTTGCATTACTAACAACATTTGCAGTGAAACTGAGTCCATCATAGCATGAAGTCAGCTCCATTGAGGTGAAGGGACCACAGAGCATCCGATCCCTTTTGCCTTTCCCTAAGGGACTGTATACAGTGTAGGGCAATGAGACTCAGGCTTCATACATCCCCACCTCAAAATGCCATTCCTGCTGCCCCCAACGCCCCTTTTTAAAATCGCTGTGCGATCTTGCGGTAGTTGTTGCAATTCCACACGGCCGAGGAAGGTGGCACAGGAGGAAGAGGAATCGGAGACATGCTAATGAGTAACGCTGCTGCAGTTCAGTCTGGGCACCACTCCTCCTCTTACACTGACCCCAGTCTAAACTTAGTCAGAGCAAAGTGGCACGGTCCAAGTGTAAAACAGTAATGGCAGAATAAAGTATAGATAATGTAGAAGTGCACACAGGATGTGAGTTTTCTCAGTTTTTTCCTGAGTTTTCATGAAAGCCCTTTGTGTTTCCTGCTGTTAATCCAAATACCAGTCTGCGAGCTGAGTTTTCCACTGGTTCAGCTGGTGTGCTGGGGGTCTTCAGCAAGGACAGGAAAGTCATTTGATCCATAGCAGAGCTAATTTCCCCTATCCATGCAAATGTGTGTAAGTCACATTACTGTTAATGAGCTGCAGGCGTGATTGGAGGGGGAACGTACTCCCCGGCTTACTTTACGAGACAGTGTGTAGTTATTGTTCCGAATGGTCTCTGCAATGTGTAGCTGAAACCAAGCCAGGGGCACAGTGCCAAAAGAAAGGGGAAAAATACTTAAGGCAGACAGTTTGCCAGTAGCTTAGCAGCTGTCAACTAGTTGTTCTAGGAAGATATAAATATTTAAGATTAATGATACCTAGCTTTAGCTCGCTTTCTGTGTATATAATACATCACAGTGTGTGTGTTGCTATAAGGTGTATGTATTCTATTTACAGAGATACTGTTATTAATTTTAACTGCTTACCAGTGTGAGCAAAAAGATGATCAGCTGAACATCAAATACAAAAGCTACATCCTGTATTTATGAGAAAAGTTATTTCTTCCCATTTGGCCATGATGAAAGGTGTCGTGGTTTAGTCCCAGTCAGCAACCAAGCACCACACAGCCTCTCGCTCCCTGCCCCGACCCTGCCAGGATGAGAGAGAGAATCTGAAGAGCAAAGGTAAGAAAACTTGTGGGTTGAGATAAGAACAGTTTAATAATAACAATAACAATAGTAAGTTGCTTTTGGTCTTCTTAGGTCCTGCTACTGGGAGGTAAGGGAGTCAGCTCTTTTCTCCTAGATGTTTCCTGCCAGATCAAGCAAAAGAGGGCAAAAACTGACGTCAACAAAACAGGCTTTAACATCAGCACAAAAGTGAGCATCACAACCTGGTTCATTGGCCAAGAAAAGGTCTGGCACAGAAAGCCACAACTTTAAACTGATGTCCAATCCCTGACTGATGGGCACCAAACTCCAGAAAATTACTTAAGTCCAGTAGACCTGAAAGGAGGTTGTAGCGAGGTGGGGGTTGGTCTCTTCTCCCAAGTTGCTAGTGATAGAACAAGAGGAAATGGCCTCAAGCTGCATTGGGGAGGTTTAGATTGGATATTAGGAAAAATTTCTTCACTGAGAGAGCAGTCAGGCATTGGAACAGGCTTCCCAGAGAGGTGGGGCAGTCACCATCCCTGGGGGGTGTTCAAAACACGTGTAGAGGCAGCAATTAGGGACATGGTTTAGGAGGCCTGGGGGTGTTGGGTTGATGGTTGGACTTGATGATCCTAGAGGTCTTTTCCAGCCTTTATGATTCTATGATTCTGTGATTCTATGAAAAGGAAAACCATGAGAGAGAGACAAAGCCCAGGAAAAATAAGTGATGGAACCGCTCACCACCCGCCGACCAATGCCCAGCCAGCCCCCGAGCAGCGATTGCTGTACCCCGGCCAGCTTTCCCCTAGTTTATATGCTGAGCATGATGTCATATGGTATGGCATATCCCTTTGGCCAACTGGGGTCAGCTGTCCTGGCCGTGCTCCCTCCCATCTTCTTGTGCTCCTGACAGAGTATGGGAAGCTGAAAAAAGTCCTTGACTACTGTAAGCACTACTCAGCAACAACTAAAACATTTGTGTATCAACATCATTCTCATACTAAATCCAAAGCACAGCACTGTACCAGCTACTAGGAAGAAAACTAACTCTATCCCAGCTGAAACCAGGACAAAAGGTAAAGGTGATTCTTTGGTCAGGGTATCTACCTGGGCTCTGGAGCTCTGTGCTGAATTCTCCGGTGGGGAAAATCCTTTCCAGGAAGCCCCAAATCCCCTTTTTACAGAAAAGCTTCCTCTTAGACCCAAAGAACAACTGTGTAAGTGGTTAATGCCTGGGTAGGTACATAATTTCTACTGAAAGAGAGGGGATAAAGGTGGAATTTCTTCCTCATTAAGGAAGCTAGTAGGATACACGGTAAGGAGCAATACCTACCTGCAGGGAATCATATCCAGAACTAAAATAAAACTTTGGGAATTTCCCCTTATTATTCTTTGTTTTGAATTGAAATATAAATTTTAAAAAACTTCTACTAGCTGGTCAGAAGGCAGAAAGAAAAGTCACAACGACCTGGTGGAGATTTTCTTTCCGTCTTTATTTTTTGAAAATGGGGAGAGTACAGGAATGGTTGGGCCCATAGTCTATTCTCCATCCTTTGATTTACAGGTTGATTGTTCTTGGGTCTTTCTGTCTAACCAAAATGGGAAAAAGTTTTATTCCTCCCGGTGGGCAGTCTCCAAAATCTTGAAATGGACACTGATCTATCTTTCTTTATTAGTAGGGCAAACCTTGGGTAATGGTCACATTCAGGCAGCCCCTGGGATGGATGTGATGATATTACCTGGCTCTCCGAATGTCCCACCTATGCTGGAAAAAGTTGGTCGTGGATTCTGGGCTCAAGAAAAATCACCAGTTTTGGAGCAGCGAATGTGTCCTTTATAGCTCCATACCTTCAGGAGCTCCTTCTCTCATCCCCTTCTTCTACCTGCCAACTGGTGGAGAGGGTCCAGCTCCTGGAGCTGCAATTAGGGCCTCCCTATGGGTGGTGCAGGCGAGTGTGGGAAAGCCGTGCCCTTGCGCAGGCTGGCTGCAGGGGATAGCTTCTGCTGCAGGACACACAGGAATATTCAATGTGTTATATTAACACTTGGGACACAGACAAATATGTCCTCAGCAGAGGAAATTCAGCTCAGGTTCACTTCTCTATTAAGGGACCCAAAAATAGTTCAGAGTCTTTTTTCAATAAAATTAATGTCTTGTTATAAATCCATTTTCTTTTGAAAGATTTGTTTGGAAAACATTTCACTGTTTCCAGTGTTTGCCCCAAGTTAACTGGCAGCTTGGACATGCATGTATTTAGCATTTGAATGAGGCTAGATTGTTTCCGTGCTTAAACAGGTCCTCACTCTCTGAATGAAAATACTTTTACGTATCGTCTCTTATGACAGTGGTTTAATTTGTTCCCAGTTGCTAGTGCTATTAGGAGGCTCTTCGGAGAGCCTGTGTTAATCTGCTCTTAGAAATTTGTAGACATTTGTCTGAAAATCAGCCTAATCGGAGTGGTTCGTTGCCGATCCTTCCTGTGCCAATGTGCTGAGCTCTGATGTGCATTAAACTGCTGTGTAAAATAAAATGTACTGGGGACTGATTCATGTTGAAGGTAGCCTTTTATCTGATCATATACATTTTGCTCTGTAGGGACTGTTCCTAATGGTCCTTCTAATCAACCCTGCAAATGGGACTTGCATGGCTGTTGCTTACACCTTTGGTAAGGGGAGGTGCATTGGTGACACTCAAAGTGTTTGCTTTGCCAGAGCATCTGAGCAAATAGATTCACCGATTACTGAGGTCAAACCTGAGGCTGCAGGCAGGGCTGGGGTCCCCATTACACCGGTAAAACCTTTCTGCTTCCTTCTCCCTCGTGGTCTGGGAATGAACAAGACCACATGGTGTATCACAGCTGAAGACAAACAGCTTAAATGCCACAGTTGCTGGAGTGCAGGTACTTCTCCCAAAGCATCAAAACATTTCAGATGGCCTCTTCTAGGAAACCATGGTGTGTTTGTGGACATTTCATAAATGGAAAGAAAAGAAAAAATAGTTATATTAATAACTATAGTGTGACCAGCCTTATCATCACATCCAGAGGAAGGAAAAGTGCTTTTCATTTTAAATACTTTAACAAGTGCAATTATTCTGGCTTTTTTTGTCTCGCTTTTGTTCTGATTTTCTTTCTGGAAATGCAGCACAATTTTGGTCATTTCAGCTGCATGGTAGCAGGTGACAGTCTCGACCAAGTTTTGAAACATGGTGAAATTTCTCTGCTTCCTTCCTAGGCAGGCCCTGAAAGTGGTGCAAACCTTCTCCTGCTAAGGATGGGCTACCTGGGTGCGGAAGGAGCTGTGGTCTCACTTTCCTATAGCACGGTATACATACTGCACTGGCAGCAAGCCTCACATGAGGATGTTCTCCTCTGTGGCCTCATTTCCTCCTGGAATATCACTTCTAACCATACCTGTGAAAACTGGTCTCATTAAGCAAGGTGATCAGCTGGTTTCAGGCCTTAACGCTCTTTCTCAGTAACAAAGCAAATGGTGCAATTACCCTTGCAGCCCAGCCTTGCACCCAACGGGACTGTTTGCACGCGTGGGTGCCCGTGTTAGAGCTCTGCCTGAAAATCTCATTAAGCGACTGTCCAGACTGAACAGGAAAGGGGGAGTGTGGGGCTGGGGTAGAGCCCAGCTTTCCTGGGGCCCTGCCAGCTGTGCGCTGCCTTACAGCCAACAAGGTGTTACTTTACTACAGTTATTTTCCAGAAGTGTTACCTTAGAAAACGCAGTATCAGCCTTTGAGCCTCAGCTCGTGGGCAGCAGGGACATTCCTCCTTTCCTGACCTCTCCTGAGCAGGTTGTTCTTCCAGCATGTTGGTGGTGGTGGTGGTGGTGCTAATGGGGACAACTTGGCCTCCCTTTTAATGACAAGCTGTCAGAGATGCGATGCTGCTGTGCTCTCAGTGTAGGCTGGGCACGCTCTAGGCTGCCTCCGCTCAGGACTTGCAGGGGGTATCTGCAAATGCTGCCCTCCCTGGAGGGTCCAGGGCCGTCAGTGGCTCAAACCTGGGCAGCTATGGGCATCTCCAGTGGTATTTTAAGGGGCGTGGTAAAGATGGAAGTCACACAGTGAGGTGACTTCACCAGGGCTAAGGGAAAAGGTCATTGTAAATGGTGATATTTTAGCTGCAATTATCCCGTTTCCACCTGAACCCTTCTTGTAGGCACCTTGCCGGTTCTGGCTCTGAGTTTGCCTCTTATCGGTCAAAGATGGATAAAAGTATTTCAGTGCTTTTTAGGATAATCCTGGGTTAGTCTGCAGTGGAACTGCAGACTTAGCCTGCTCCGAAAACAGAACATACTGGTGCATGAGCATCTCTCCCTTGGAAAAGGCTTTGTGGTAGGGAAAGGCTCATCTGGGAGACCAAAAATGCGGTTCTTGAATTACTGTACTGAAAGAAAGACGAGCTGTTTAGCAGGGACTAAAATATTCATCCAGAGAGGTGTGAAACCTCATGAAGTATTTTTGAGGCTGATGCTGCTAGGGGTCTCCAGGGAGGGGAGATACACAAACACATGTAGACGTGCCTGGGTCATCAGGTGCCTGAAGCATACCTACTGCTGGCTTCACCAGGGTAATTTCAAGATACGGTTCCCTCAGAGAGGCAGAGCTAAAATGCGGTGAGTAGAGGAGCGGACAGGAAGAGCAGATGTGTGGTCTGGCAGGGATGCCACAAGCTATAAACCCCAAGATGCTGCCCTTGGCCATGGGAAGGGAGAGGGAGGAATGGTGCCTGTGCCAGCCCATGTCTCTGTGCAGGAGCCCTCAGACACTTGAGGAGCATTTCAGCTCTCCTCTTGCCCCCTCAGAGGCACTCAACTGACTCATTCCTCAAGCCTGGCCTGTCTGCTTTCCCCTCCATCTCTGGAGAAAGAAGGGGGAAGGCTTACTGATCTGGGTTGAAAGGCCTTCTGTGTTTCTCCTTGGATTCTTTCCCAGTCTGATTTGTCTGTATCAATAGACAGGTCACCTTTCTTTGCTTTCAAAGTTGATGGCTTTATGTTTATCATCGCAGTGTCTCTCAAAAGTTAGCCAAGAGAGATGACTTGCATGCGAGTCTACCAAAGAAAGATATTTTTAAAGTAAACGTCTCCATTACAGATAAATGGAGTAGAAAGTGGGTGATTGATAGTACATTACTTTCCGAGAAGCTTCATGTAACTGGAATATCACTCCATTAAACTGGACTGAATGTTATAATAGTCATCCAGTGAACTGGAGAGAAGCACTATTTTCAGCCTAGCATTAATCTAAATGGATGCTTTCTCCATGTTTAAATTATTTATTCCTTTGCTGTCTTGCACGTTCAAGGTAACAGTGGTGTAAGAACAGCTCTGCTCCTCTTTGTGAAGGAAAGGTTCTGGGTGTGACGAGATCAGTGGTGTACCCGTGGCACAGCAGAGAGGCCGGTCCTGCTCTGGAGGGAGGGTGATCCACAGAGCCGATTTGTTAAGTGTGTGGCTCCTGCGGTGTGAGGAGGAAGGCAGGCTGGAAGTCAGCTGAGACCTTATTTTCAGTCCTCTTACTAGAGACTCCTTTTTGAAGCTCTGTCAGAAAAATTGATTGATTCATATCTCTCTACACTCAGGCAATTGCAACAGGGCTGTTAATAAAGATTTGAAGCAATGAGGGATGTCTGGCCTGGCCTGGCCTTTCCTCCTGGACAATATGAGGACAGGGCTCTTGACCTACTCCTATATTCCCCTCTCCTTTGCTGAAGTTTTGTGGGTTTTGTCCTTAACCGTCTCCTGAGGAATTCCTGGCTGGAACAAAACTGGAGTGGGGACAAAGTAGGGTAAAATAATAATGGGCAAATGAAGAAAAGAGAAAGTTATGAATTCCTCCTTGTTGGATAAACGTACACTCAGTTGCCGTATTGTTCATGTGTAATCTCACCTTGCAGAGCACTGCGAAACTCTTCTCCAGGGGGTTGCTGGGAGCTACTGGATCTTGGAGGGAGGCAGACTGCAGGAGTCATCTGAGAAGGAGGCATCTACTTCTGGAAAATAAGCAGAAGACGAGAGAATAATAAAGCCTTTACTGTTAGTTTCTGCCTTGCTATCATTGTTTTGGGAAAGCGGTACAGGAAAGGTTTCCAACAGAAACATTTTAATTGGAGTAATTTTTGGGTTTTCTCAGCCATCAGCAGTTTTTTTTTTTTGTGTGTGTGTGCGTGTGGTATGACTGTTGGTAACTTTGAAAAGTGGGAAAAATTAATTTTCAGTGTTTTTTTTCCTAGCCCTGAGGATTTTAGTTTACAATAGAGCATGGTCCCTTTAGTAAAGCCATCAGGTATTGGTCTGGCACCACTGAGCAATCAGCAACTTTCTCAGCAGCAGTGCACATCTTCCTGGGGTACCAGCGATCTGGTGTCACCCCTCCACTGAGCACTGTATCACAGATTTTTAAAATTATGAGATGGAGAGGTAGGAGCAGAAGGATCACTTGTGCAATTGGAGCTTATCTTGGGGAGCAACGCGGGGGGACAAACTGACTTCTTGGTGGAGAGACTGCCAGATTGCTCCTACAAGCCCTGGACTGCGATACTGGCTCTGGGTGACCCCGGGAGTGTGAACGCTCCCTGCTGTACAACAGCAGTGTCTGCATGGCTTGGCAGTCAGTGCCCAGTTTGTGTTGTCTGAGATAAAAGTTGGAATTTATGGCTGTGATGCAAGAACTGAGTGGGAAAAGTTTTATGGACTTCTTGTGGGAGCCAGAGTAATAGGGTCACTATAAACCTGGAAGGCTGTGTCTGTAGTCTTCTAAAGAGAGAGCATGTCGGTGATTTCAACAAAGTGATTTCTTCTAATACCAGTAACTGTGCCTACAGCATACAAATCCATCCTGTGTCTGACTGACTCCTAAATGCCGCCTGTGGCCTTGCCGTGCTGTACCCTGTGCAGTAGCTGCGGATCCACAAGGTGGCACTTGGTCCTCGTATTACTCTGAATTTGCTGCTTCCTCTGCTCCGACTTGTTAGTTGCTATAAATGGTAACTGTCTGGGTGTTACTCTTTTCATTCTGAGTTAATCCTTTTCTTTTTTAACTTGCCGTTAATTTGGAAATATGGTAATGCTAAAATGCTCTGAAAGCCATCAATGGAATAGATTCTGTGTGACCCAAACCTAGTGTTACAGTTAGTTGTAAGGGAGCCCTTTGGGAAGACTTGCACCCGATATGTAAATATTTTAATTATGTCTAATTGGATTTCAGAAAAACTTCCGAGCATTTTAACTTTCTGCTTTAGTATTCAGTCTCATCCGATGTGCATGATTACAACAATGTATAAATCCATAGTGATGGAGAATTTTTCCAAGCTGTTGAAATCTTCATCAGGAAAACCTCAGCAGAGAGTTGCTGCTGGCTCTGTTACAGTGCAGAGAGCACCCTGGGGTGACGGGGACAGTCTTCCATAGTGTGAACCCTAAAAATTAATCCTAACCAGTGTAAGGAATAAGATAAAAATCAGTGGGGAAAAAATACTAATCTGAGTAATAAAACCAACAACACATGTTCATCTTCTGATACAGATGATAAAATAGATACGCCAGAGCAAAATGACACAACATGTAGAAGAGACAAGGGTCACTATTGAACCTATCTTAACTAGCTAGTCTACATAAAACTACCTCTAAATTTTGCATTTTCTTCTATTTGAATTTTTTTCCCCCAAGTGGCTGGTTGCTCCCCTTTGGAGGAGCAGAGGCTGAAGGTGGGTATTTGCAGCTGAGACTTCAAAATCTGTTTTCTTCACACTCACAGGGAGTTACACAGGGAAAGCAGTTTCTCTTCTTGGCACTCCTGGCCTCTTGCAAACCAGCTTATTGCCCAACATCTGGCTCCTGGCCCTTAATACAATGTCCTAGTTACATCTCCTTGCTGCTCGGTCCAACTGCTTGGCATCTGCTTCTTCCTGCTGAAAGGCAGCTGTAACGGAATCGGTCCTTGCCTTGCAGCCGCTTTGGACTGCGTCTTTCAGATTTACTCGGCAAGTTCCTCCATCTGTAACTTCTCACTGCCCTGGTTATTGCACAAAGGTATCTTCTCTCTTTCCTTGATTTAGTTTGACTTTTTATGCAGTTCTCTGTCACTTCAGAATTTCTTTTTAAGACTTTTCATTATGATGCTACTGGGCAAATGGACCGGAGAACCTTCAGTGGAAAACAGTGGTGCTTAAACTTGGTAGATGTTTCTGGGGACATCTGTCTTCACTTTTCAAATGGCTCTATCCATACTGGTGCACATTTATTCCCCGTCCTACGGGTCCTCCAGCAGGAGTAGAAAAGTCTGCTCATGTGTTTCCCCACCTGCTGAATTCCTCAGCTGTAAATGACACTATTGGCTGTGGGAGATGGTGGTCCGCCTCCTGTTCCTAGCGATGTCTGTGCCCATTAGAGACAAGATCACTCTAGACTGAAATCGAAGCTTTCTGTCTTATACGATAGTGCTTTGATTGAAACTGTAAATCTGCAAAATGTTTTGGAGTTACCAAAATGTCTTGTGCTGTTTTTTGTTTCAACTCAGACCAACCAACCCAAATACTGGTTCTGACTGTATTGCGAAATTTTAACTTCTAACACTTTCCGTCCATTTCAATTGGGAAACTTCATACTATAGATTTTAAAGGCCTTTATTTAATTTGAAATATCATGAGTTTTCTGAAAAAAAAAAAACCAACCCAACACTTCAGTCTGCCAGAACAGTCTTTCTCCTCCTTGGGAATTGCATTTGCCCTTCTCCATGTTGAATTTCTGGAAAACTGTACTCCTGCCTGGAATTAGTGTGCTGAATTGATCACAGCTCCAAAGTCTGCTTATGTTCCTGGTTCTCCTTGAGACTGGCATAAGCCAAGGCAGGGTTTTACCCTTTTGCTCTGGTAAGGTGGCTTGTGCAGACAGGCCTGTTTGTTTAGTAGAGCATTCGTACTAAGTGATACCAACAATGTTAAGTAATGAACTTTGCTAATACATTTTGATGAATTTCAAAGACCATTTAAACCAAGAAGAGCACAAAGTAGTGTCGTATAAATATTTAATGTAAACTTATGGATTACATTGTTCTGGAGATTGCTATCAGAGGCACTCTGAAACCACATGTGGCTCATGATAGCTAGACAGAGCCAGTTTCAGCCAGAGATGAGTTCAGACTCCTCTAATAAACACCCCTCCAGGGATCACTTTGAAGTGGTAAAATTTTATGAGTAGCTAAAAAATTGGAGTTCTGCAGTCAACAATAAGCACCGTTGAATTTCCTCTCTGCCCTAATGAAAGGGACAGAACATGTATTTTTAGTACCCTTCTCCAAAATGAAGGTAAGATAACATGGTTTTGAGAGAAAAATGACAAACGAAGTGAACTGTTCACGGGGAAAGGGAGCCTTTGTGGCTGACATCGGTCTCCAGATGCTCTTAGAGCAATGGATTTGGAAGGAAGCTCTTTGTACCAGCTGCAGCTGGTGACGCGCGCCTGGGCTGGAGCAGCCGCTGCTCAGCTCCATGTTATACAAACGGATCAATCCCCATGTGCGCTGCGAGCGCCAGAGAGAACAGCACGTTCTGCCCTTGGGTTTTATGAGCTTGTGCTGCTGGCACAGCTGCGAAGCCCCCACCCGCCGCTAAGTGCGGTAAGTGCCTGCTCTTCCTCCTCGGCTCTCTGCTTACCTCTACCCGTTTTGGCTGTCGGACGCAAAGTGAGCTCCGGGGGTAACCTTGGTGGCTGTGCAAGGAGGGAACTGTGGAGATGAACTCAGGGCAGAAATTCCCCACAGATTAAGGAGAGTCTGTCACACTGGTGAAGACCGCACAGAATAGAGAGCATTTGAAGGGGGAGAGGAGAGGATGAAAAAGCTATATATCAGCTAGAAGAGGGTCTGAGTGGCCCATCCACCTAACTGAAATCAGTGGTAGAGACTGTTTCTAGCACTCACCACTTCATCAGACCTTTTCACCCAGCCATGTCGGATCACTGGAGCTGTGCCCATTTCACAGGTGGGGATGCTGAGGCAGAGAAGGGCAGTGGCGCGGTGGAAGTCGGGAGTACAGCTCCTGCCTGCTGACTCCTGTTGCATCCTCCTTTACCAGCCAGGGAGCACAGCCAAAAGCAGAAGGTTTCCTGCATGGAAGTCAGGGCTGTCTCTAATGTGGCTCCCTAATTGAATTTGGATTCATGTAACCAGTCAGGAGCACTTGGGAATAGCACCACTGCATCTATAAGCCCTCCCTTGATAAGAAAGGACTGTAATCTCTTTAGGGTCCCAGATCCCTCTAGGCATGGGAATCACCCCCAAACCAGCCTGTATCACAAGCCTCCAGTGTCACAAGCAGGCTCTCCCAGGTTAGCCTCACCAGTTCACGACTGGCCATGGCTTGGCCTGCTGAATGTGTGCCGTGCATCTTGTACCAGCTTTTTTTGTTTTTTGAAAAAGTTAAAAGGGGCAATTTGCACTTAAAAGAGTCTAAAGCAATTGCAACAATGGCAACTTAGAATCTACATTTCCAGAAAGTTTTATAATGCTGGAGACATCTGTGTTTTACACTGAACTGGGTTTTATTTTCAATCATTTTTCTCATTAAAAAAATGTGTGTATCTCATTATGTCTTCATATCTGAGCCAGCATTTAATTCTCTGATTGCATATGGTCGGTACAGCATGTGCCATTACACCCACCAAACTAATGAAATGACAGTTCCCTTTGCAAAGTAGAAACCTAGAAATAACTTTCTGCTGAGAGATGCTATTAATTTTTCTCGTTCTTTTTTTTTCTCCCAATGAAAGTGAATAGCTAAGTGGCCATGATTCAGATCTCGAAGTGTTTTCTGACTAGTCTGTGACTTGTCACATAAGGGCTGCACTGCAGCTTTGATATTCATGGTATATTATACCCATGTAAGAGTTATTTTAAAAGGCTACAAGAAATATCTGCCTTTTGTTTCATGCATTATTTATCGGCCTCTTATTCTTTCCTTTATGCCACAGATACATTTTTTTTAATCTTTCCCCTTGATGTTACAAATGAATAGGCCTAATTACATAATTCGCATTGGGAAGGTGTTCCCTTTACAGGCAGCTGGGATCCGAGCGGGCTGTGCCCGCCTGGTCCCGGCCACCGGCTCGGGCTCTTGCACGACGTGGCTGCGGTGCCACAGAGCTCTGTGAGCGGTAGATGGCTCTCTCAGCTCCTCCTCGGGAAATCCTGGGTTTGTTAGAGCACCTGCATTTTCCCCAGTCTATTTTCAAACTTTGTTGCTGCTGTTCATCTTCATTTTTTTTTCCTCCTTAACATTTCCTCCACCTTAGGAAAGCTTCTTTCTGCCTAATCCAGACAATTTTGTGTGGTTTGTGAAAAGGACTTAAAATAAATGTGAAAGGAGTGAAAGGCAGCGTCGGGGTTCTCCACTGGCTGGACAACAGAGTGTGAAACCATCACTTCTGGCCCAGCAGCTTCAGCTGTGAGGGCCAAAAGAGCTCCCGTTAGCCCCGGGCAGTAAATACCCATCTGCCAAACACATGTGCGGCAAACCCCTGGTTATGCAGGAGCACAACAGGCGCAGTTGTTGAGGAGACGGTTTGTGAAAGGGCAGTTTCCCTTCACTTAGGACTGGGGAAGATTATTTAATAGAAATACAGCAGTATTCTTTTAAAATTTTGAGTGTAATTTCTTCATTTTCCATGTTAATTTGTAGGAGAAACTGGTCTGTTCGCTCTTGCATCGTCTGCTTTGTGCCTGTCTAAATTCATGGAAGATGTTACTGTTGCTCATCCCAAACATGAGACAGCACCTTTAGGGAAAGAACTGGTGCAAAAGAGCCGCAGCACTACTGCTCTGTGCTGGGAGTCCCAGCGGTGCTCTGGGGCTCGGGGTGGGCAAAGGGGGCCCATTTCTCCACCTCTCGCCGTTCCCCCGCACTTACAGATCATTCAGGGTATTTTGTCAAAACTGCAGTGACCTGTTTTGTTGACTTTATCTCCCTGCTGTAGTCTAAGCATTGAATGTTGTTCCTGGAGATAATAAAGAAACAGCTGTACATTCACCCCAAAGCTGTCAGTTACAATTTAATAATATTTTTCCCTTATTGCTTTTTTTTTCCCTTTCTACATGAACTCTGATGCTGTCCCTTTGAGCAGCTGTTCCCTTCCATCGCCGTTTTTTCAGGTCCCTTGTTTAGAGCGATTAAAGATTAAAGACATTAAAGATGTCCTTTAGGGCGATTCTTTGCAAACCCATTGTTCTGATTACCCTGGGTCTGCATGTATGTTGCTGTGCAGTTTGGGGAGGGATTGGACTATGTTTTCCAGCGGGAAGGCTCAGTCGCAAGCATGAATCACATGGAAAAGACACGTGCCCAAACGTCATTGCAAGCCTCGTCTTGCCGGTGTTGTTTATTCCAATACACTTTGGTGAGTGGATCTCAACAAGTTAGACAACCCCAGGAAATGGGTGGGTGTTTGTTCAAAGGAAAGTAAAAGCCAAATGTGCTTTTCAACAGAGTTCACCGTTCAGGATGTCAGTTGTTGTGAAGTGATCTGTTTTCTAGACTGTCCCTGGTCTTTGAAGCTACACTGCGATGTTTTCTTCCCCTCTTGTTGAGAATGTGCCTGGGAACACGGCCCCAGATCTATCACTTACTGCATTTGTCACAGTCTGCACTGACTCGTCCTTTTTACTTTTTCTAGCAGGTATTTTTTAAATAAAAGAAAAGGCAGACTTTTGAGCAGCAGCTTGGTTATTCATCAATATTATTAGATTCTCCTTTCCCTCTCCTGAAGCTAGGAATAGAAACCTATGAAATTACTGTGGAGGATGCTCTCTTAAAACAAAGCATTGAGTAAGGAGGATGTGAAAAACATTACAGCTGAAATACAGAAAGAGATTTTATGTGCCAGTGTAGGGGGAACATTACATTCAGTACCTGGTGTATGAGCTGGCAGGACCCCAGCAGGGGAGAAGCATGAGAAAGGGTGGATAGGCCATGTCCTTGTCCCACTGCCGGTGGCAGGGCTCGCCTCTCACCTGCACGAGGCTGGTCATGCGAGGGGAGTGCCTGGCCGGAGCCAGCAGGGCATAACAGGTGCTTTTGAGAAATATACTGGGTTTTTTCCTTGCTTCCAAAGCTGAGACATACACAAACCCAGAGATAAGGCCATGCCTCCCTTGGAAGAAATCTTGGAGAGGTATTTTTGTCACATCGCAGGGGCGTGAACACCTTGCACCAGGATGGCTGTTGGCAGATGGGGGTGTGTTCCAGCTGGTTTGCCCAAAATGAATCTGGGAGTGGAGGCAGCCACAGAAGTCACTGCATCGGCAACACTGTGCCATTAACAGCCCACCTGGGCAGGAGGTGGCAGGGAGCATCTTCCCAGTTTGATCCTAGAGTCTGTTTGCCTGCTGTGGCCCAACCTTGGGAAAGGAACTTTGCCCTGTGCTTTTACAGTGTATTTATCGCCAGCCACTTCTGGTCAGGTTCACGCTTTTTTTCAGTGGGTGACTTGAGGAAACTAAATCTGCAAGCAGGGGATGTACCCAGACTGCTGGGAGTTTAAGCAAGAGCCAGTTAGAAGGAGAAGTGCTCGAGTCTCCATTGCAGCCAGTCATGGCCACAGGTAGCTTTCCAGTAAGAGCTTGTGGCTCACTCTCTTTGGGAAGTGTTTGTTAGTGTTGTCCCAGCCAAACACAAGCCTGGGAAATGTCTACTTGGGCAGTGCCTTGTCTCTCACTTAAAAAGCAGAGAAATAGAAATGCAGCCCTCACTCCAAGCCCATCAAATATATAGAGAGATGTGAGGGGTTTAACAGGGCAGTACAGTAGGTATTAAAGCTCCTGTAATCCCACCTGTGCTGCAGTTACAAACTGATGGATCTTAGGTACGAAGGAGAAACTGGAAAAACTGCAAGGTGCAAGTGCCATACATAGCAGAGAGCTGGTACTCCAGCCAGCGCAGGGAGAGCAGCTTTCATCCTTCAGCTGCAGCTGCTTTGCTTTTTCACAACCTGCGATGTTATGGAAACACAGCTGCTATTGTGTTTCTGCTGCAAACACACAGCTTGCAGATGTGGTACTGCCTAGAAAAGTCCTGGGCTTCCCAAGAAGTTATTGTGCTGGCCTTCTCCCACCTTTCTGGCATGGGTTAATAAGGCCACAGGGTGCTGGATGAGAAAACGCAGAGCTTTTCTCTTTGTGGCTTTCACAGGTGCAAGGCTCACCTGTGGTTCAGTGTTTAACTAAAATTAAGGCTGACAGCTTTTCCCTATAAACCAAATTAATGAGATGTTTGAACTACTGCTAAATTGTTTGTGCAGATCTCTGCTGCTTGATGTTGTCTCTGTGCTCCCTTCCCACAGACACCCTCTGCAGCCGCCCTTGCTCCCTTGCCCGTGCTGGGGTTAGAGGGGTGCTCATTACTCGTGCTGCATGTGCCAGGAAGGACATCCACACAGAAACCCTGCTTTGTGCAGAGCCACTCCTGCGCAGGGAAAAAGAGTTTACTTACTAAAAAATATCCTGCCTTTTTGAACAGGCAGGATGGTTTTGCTGGTGCTAGTCTGAGGGCACCATAGAGCAGCAGCACTGCCTCATGGTGGTCATGCTCTAGGTAGGTCTCTCCACTCTGCACATTTCTACAGGCTTTTCACTTAGACCTTAACTCATCCTCTTCCACCCCCTTACCACTCACGGCATCTCCCTACAGCATCTCTCATACTCAACACTTGTCATCACTTCCAATCCTTTTTGGTTAAAATGAGCTGGATTAGCAAAGGCTGCTGATTAAGCTAACGATCTCACTTAGGCCAAAATGGGATAAGGGATATATGTGGCCAGAAGTAGGAGCTTTGCCCCCTCGTAGAGCAGTGGGGTCTGTTTGCCTGCACTGCCAGCTGCAGGAACTCAGTTGCTCGATCTAGTCTGGGGTCAGCTTGGAGAGGTATCAGGACCTTGATGATTTTGGGAAGCTTGCCTGGGTTACATCTTCTCCCTGAATAGCTCTGGGAGAGTAGGTAAGGTGGCTAACAGGTATGGGTGCTTGGAGGAGGAGAACATTTACTCTGTGGAGCAAGCAGAGCAAGTTATTTAATGAATAACAACCTTGTAGAAGGCAAGCTTTTTAAGAGCAGAAATGGAAGTTTGTGTGATTTGGTAAAGCTCTCTGGGAGCTTCCTTTGCTGTATCTTTGCAGATAAAGACTTTTTTTCATTATAGCACACTTCCCTCAGCTGAGTAAAGCGGCAGTTGTGACCTGGGAGCTGTGGTTGCCCAGCTGAGGAGGGGAGAGAGCACATTAGCTCTTTGTTGCTTGAAAATTAATCTGAGCAAGTATCAATATCAGAGGAGTTAATAGCTGTATAACAGAAAAGAAAGCAAAATGCAAGTAATGAGACTATTTTACATGCCCATCTGAAGAGATTTTTAGCTGTTCCTTTATACCTCGAGGAACCAGGCATTTCAGTGCTGTTTGTGGCAAAATCTGTGGTTTGTAGTAAAAATAGCATTTGTTTTTAATAATTTATTCTTTTTTTTTTCCCTGCTATCGCATTTGCGCTGCATCTTCATTACTGTTTGGGATTGATGTAGAAAGCGGCGTTGAGTAAGAGCTTTACCCTCTTTTTCTACCATTTGAGCCTTGGTTGCGTCAGCGAAAACACCACCTAAAGGAGGGCATTGCAAGCCAGGAGTGCGGGTAGGGAGAACAGCAGTTCCTTTGCTGTGAATTAAAGCTGGTTATTAGGCTCCAGTCCCGTAAAGGTAAAATTCTTGTAAAGGGAAAAAGCAATGACTATTGCTCAAACAAATGCAGTCTCTCTCGGGCCA
This sequence comes from Phalacrocorax carbo, assembly GCF_963921805.1. Taxonomy (NCBI): domain Eukaryota; kingdom Metazoa; phylum Chordata; class Aves; order Suliformes; family Phalacrocoracidae; genus Phalacrocorax; species Phalacrocorax carbo. Next base: position 8,483,571 of record NC_087523.1, on the reverse strand, counting down.
CTGGTAGTGTCGCAAAAGTTATGCTGAACACCACGTTGCAAAACAAGAACAGACTGTGACCAAGTATCATTTGTCTGCTGGAAGGGGAGCAGCTTTCTGGCAGAATGGTTTAGCATCCAGGATTCCTCTGCTCCAAGGGGCTGAAACTGGACTGAATGTGGAGGTGTGTGTATTTGGTGGTCCCGCTGCCACTGTCATTCCCATCAGATCAATGTTTCCATGGGGAGTCCGGGTGCTGTTTTATATCTGGAGCACTTGATCTTCTTTGGGAAAACTTAGACTTCTGCTTCTTTCTGAGTCATCAAATGAAGCGTTTAGCCATTAAGTTGTTTTTAAAACAGCATTCATTCCCTTCTCTCTGGTACCATATTCTGTTTAATAAATGCAAATGCAATACAGGGAGTGTTGAAGGAAACAAATTGGAGATCCCTCTAGAGCAAATATCCTTCATGCAGGGAGAAACTTAGCACAGAAGACAAAAATGAACAGATCGTACAGACATGGCCTGCAAACCTTGCAGCTCGCAGACCATTAGGTTGAGAGTAACTGCGAAGGAAGGATACGGGTAAGACGATGGGGACAAGAAGACAGAAGCAGGGGAAGGTGGTTGTGATGGGGGAACAGGGAGCATGTGTGGATTAACATTAATGAGTATAGTGCACTTCATTGGATAACTCTGTGTGCATTGTTTCTACCTGGGATGTCCAGTTTGAGTGGCACTCCAGAATTATAGGGTGTCCAGCTGCTCTTTAATTATTGATATAAGGAGACTTCAGGCAGATTTTGTTATTGTCAGCCTTTTGGGCTGATTCAGTGTTTCTTCAGGATTACCAATGAGTTTTGTGTCCTTTCCTGTTTGCATTTTCATCTGAGATTTACAGCAAACAGTGATGAGAGATGCCAGAGGGCAACTTTTCAATTCTTAGCAAAATAAAAATATGTGCCAGGATTCATGCATATATTCATGTGGACACCTGTGTTACTGAAACACATTTCCTTTGCTATTTGTGATGTATTTACCTGAACCAGTCTAAAATTCAAGTAATGCCTAATACTGAAAATCTCCTGCGGAGCTTGGTAGGAAACACAAAGCTTTATTTTGTGCTTGGAAATACTGCACTATATATTACTTACTCTTCCCTTCAAGTGCTTCTAGCGTGGAGCCTTATTCTAGGCTGGAACCAGTGCAAACCCTGAGGGTCTCAACAGGCTCTGACCAGGGCAAAGCCTTAGGAGTCAATACTTCTTTATAAACCATATTCCCGGGAAATTCCATTTTCCACCCACTACTGAACTTACCTTCATGTCTTGTTTGGCTACTTGATATGCTGTCTCATCATCAAAACATTTGCACCTTTGCTTAGTGTGTTTTATTTATAGATTAGATCTCCCCTCATCCCCTGGTATCTTCTTTTTTCAGTTGACTAGAGGAGCTTATGCTCCTCTCGGATCTTTTACAAGTGGGTAGCTCTTCCAGGGAGGTATTAGATCTCTGAGGACCTTGACTTTGCGACTTAGAGGAGACGATGCTTTACTGCTGTGAACGTATGACAGACTGCTAAGACAAAGAAGTAGAGTAGGGAGAAATAGGACCTTTATTTATGGTGTGATGTTTAGTGGGAAGTGTGGTGAGGTCCTGACTCACTGCTCAGACACCCTCCTGTTCATCTCCTCCAATTTAACATATGTCTAAAATGCAGCTCTAAGAACATGTGCAGAACTTATTGCTGTAACAAATCTTGTCAGCCTGAACAACATTTGAGATGAAGAACAGAGGCCTTCAAGTTAGAGCCAGGGAAGAATACCAGAGAAGATTAATAACCCATGTCTAGATACATCTATGCTATGGCATCACATTGTCGCTGTGTCCTGCTGGCGCAGGTCCCTGGCGTGAGGGTTTTGCTCTGAGACCACATTGCTGTGAGGAGCTTGTGGTACAGCCTGAACTCGTGCTGCGCAGAAGTAATGAAGGTAATCAAGAGTTTCCATTTTGTGAAATTGCAGTGCACTGGGCCCTTCCTGTAGATGTGGTTTAAACCTGTGAAAACTTGCCTTGTTTGCTGCCGGGAGGCTGAGGCAATGGCACTTGTTCAATCTCTTCCAGCCAAGCCTGGGTTCGAGGTCTCTTACCTGTGAAAAATCAATAAATCAAAATACTAGAAGGTGCCATGCTGATAATTGATTCTTCCAAGAATATTTTTCCCAAAGCTTAAACTATTTCCAACAGCAAGAAGTTATAATGAAGACTAAGTGTATTTATGAAGTGAAATCATTAACAATGGATTAGCCAGTGGAATCCAATTTCCTGTTCCATCAGTGATGCTAACACAGACTGAAATTTCATTGACGTATTGGGCATCATTGTCATCCTCTTAACTGAGAGAAAAATTATATTTGCCATTCTCCACTGGCTGCACTTTGCAGGCGAAACTGCATCTTATACAAAGGATCAAGCCAGAATCTTAATGGAGAAAGTATTTACAAGAAAATAAATGTGCACATAAATATTTCACAGGCATCTCATATGTGCTTTGTGCTTCATCATATTTAATGTATGAATTTAACTATTTTACTTGTATGGATTTTTTCATCATAAGGAGCTTAAGGTAGAGAAACACATTTGTATGAATGTCTGTAGGGTTTTATAAGATAATATATAGAAGAGGTAGAGGATACCTTCTCCTAACAGTTCTTTTTCTTAAAGAACAGAACTAAAAATCCCTCATTTACCACTTGGTAAGTATTAAGTACTGAAATCCAGGTGTTTGAAGCTCTGGTCCCTGCTTTTATGCTACGTACTCTCAGCCTGCCGTGGCTTTCCCTCTCCCACAACGGGCGGCATGCAGCTCACAGAAATGGGCTTCACTGGCAGTAGCAGGGAAGTGGCTGTAATTTTGGATAGCCAGTTTTACTCAGGTGGACCAAACCACCCCAAGCAGGTCTGGACTAATCTGACCACGAGTGTCACCTGCAAGTGCTGCTGCCTTGCAGCTCATTGCTCTCGTCTCTGAGCCCCTCAGGAAATACCTTAAACAGCAGATGATCTTGTGGGGAACCTTGAGGCTCCTCTCGCTGGGGAAAACTGACAGTTTAATTCTGCTCTTTGCTTTCCAAGTGCTCTCCATCCTCCCACCCCAGGATCATGTTTTAGCATCTTAAGCAGCCGTTGGTAGAGGACTCTGCTGAACTGCCACAAGGATGTCTGTATGATGCGTATGGTGGGGACTGAGACAAGATACTCACTCTGTGCATTGTAAAATTGCACCTTTAGCCTACTTAGCGCAGAGTAAATCCAAGCTACTGTTTGTTAGGTCCTGAGAGGGGCTCTTGGCAGTTCAGTGTGGTGCAGTGTCATCGCAAGGTCAGTGGTTTATAACATGGTGCTTTGGGGTGATATATAGGTCTGCAGTATGCTTATTTGCATATGCTGGTGGTTAAATTTTTTCCTCTCTAAATCATTCTCTGCCAGAATAATATGATTTGGGAAAATCCTCAGGAGATGCTGATGGCCAGGCACATCAGCTGCTGTGCACTTGGAGTGATGGTGGCATTACTCCATGTGCAGCCAGGCAGGTACCAACTGTACCTCCCTCACCGCGGGCAACAGGGCTCTTTTTGTGAACAGACTCTCCAGATATCAGCCCACTGTCTTAAAACAAAAATGAAATACTAGATTATGATCCCAGTGATAAAACAAGGCAGTGATTGATACAAAGGAAAAAAACCAAACCCAACACTTTATTTAGGGAAAAGTAATTTTTGGAAATGTTATTTTAAAAATAGACATGGAAAGTTTAACCTAACAGCAAAACCAACGTGGCTTTTCTGTAGGCTTTTAATGAAAGCTGTTTCTCTTTTTCCTGCCAATTAAAAATCCCCGAACCAATCCATTTCTGAACCAGCTCAAGATGACGAAAAGGTAATTCAAACAGAAGATAAGAAGGCATGATTGCATTTGGACTTGTCTTGATTTTTAATATATGCAGCCATCATATTTTCTTATCACATAAACTCTAGAGAGAGGAAATTCTTTTTTTAATGCTAGTGCAAAAATTCTCTGCTAGTTATGAACATTTCTGTTATGATAGTTGCGGTGTTACCACCCAGAGCCACCTCTCCCACTGACACAGAGGCTGGGGAACCACGTGGCTGTGTTCATAGTGCACCAGGTTAGCTCAAGCTGCACACGAAGGAGGCTTTGCTCTAATAAGCCCCAGTGTTCACCTCTGTCACCCCCTCCAGGAGTGGGCTGACCTCACCGGAGGGTTGGAGGAGATGGTGTTCAGAGGAAACATTCACTAGAGGAGGTCAGGCTCAGTCCTGAGTGCTTTTGCCTTCTAACACTGTGATTAAATACAAAACTGAGCTCTAAATCAGGTGAAGCAGCCAAGAGGGCCTTGTTGTGGTTTAACCCAGCTGGCAACTAAGCCCCACACAGCCACTCACTCAGTCCCCTGCGGTGGGATGGGGAAGAGAATTGGAAGGGTAAAAGTGAGAAAACTCACGGGTTGAGATAAAGACAGTTCAATAGGTAAAGCAAAAGCTGCGTGTGCAAGCCAAGCAAAACAATGAACTCATTCACAGAATGAGTTCCCACAGAAGCGTTCCTCAGAGTCCCCATGAGTTCCTGCAGAAAGAGTTCAGTCCTCCCCATGGGCAGACAGGTGTTCAGTCATCTCCAGGGAAGCAGGGCTCCATCACGTGTAATGGTTGTTTGGGAAGACAAGCACCATCGCTGCAAACATCCCACTCTTCCTTCCTTTTCTTCCTTCTCCCCCAGCTCTATGTGCTGAGCATGATGCCGTATTGTGTGGGACATCCCTGGGGTCAGTTGGGGTCACTGTCCCAGCTGTGTCCCCTCCCAACCCCTTGTGCCCCCCCAGCCCCTCGCTGGTGGGGTGGGTGAGGGGCAGAAAAGGCCTTGGCTCTGTGCAAGCCCTGCCCAGCAATGATGCAAACATCCCTGTGTTATCAACGCTGTTTCCGGCACAAATCCAAACCACAGCCCCACACTAGCTACTATGGAAAAAATTAACTCTATCCCAGCCAAAAACAGCACAGGGCTCTACTTCTCACCTCAGTTCGTATGCAATATAGTCAGCATGTGATGGTGGGAACCTTTGCTGTTTCTGAAGGATGAGCACCCTTGGAATTGCAGTCTGGTTTTCTTTTGCAGAACTCCATGAAAAAATCTTCTCCTGTGCCAACAGTCAGAATTTAGTTTTAAATTGCCCTATAGAAATGGCTACTCAAAAGCAGTTTGTGCAGGGTTTGGGTCTTACAGTACCCCTGTGGTGCTGAAGGACACAAATGCAGCCCTGCTGTCACATCAGTTATAGTGCCGGTGAAGATGTTAAACCTACTGCTGTAATGGTGTGGGGCTGGGTTAACTTCAGCAGTTGAGTCATCGTATATGTAATATGAGATCACCGTTCACATCTCCAGTGTGCTGCCACAGAGGCCAAAGCAGTGAGAAGGGCCATCCATCAAGTACCCCAGCCTGCGGCTTTTGAAGCTTTTATGGCCAGCATCCCTCCCAGGTGGCCCGGGTCTGGGCTGGGCTGCAGGTGGCGATGCTCTGCAGGCAATGTGCGGCTCCGTCCCCGGAGAGGAGGCTGTATTTGGAGCCCTGGGCTAGAAAACGTGCAGTCTGGGTCCTTTTTATTTGGGAAAGGGTGTGGGAGGGGAAGGCGAATACTGCGGAGGGGACAGTGTTATGGCACAGTTAAAATCAAAAGAATGAAAGAGAAAACTGTCATGAAGAAGGAGCTAATGAAAGGGAAGGAGGCTGTCCGTTCAGAGGCAGGTCTGTATGAGATGAGTCCCGAGAGCAGTGTGTTCTCCCACTCAGGTGGGCTGGGGGCTCACGAAGAGGGAGGGATGCTTGCTCGATGGGATGCATGGGCTGGCACCAGTCTGCAGAAATGAACTGCTGCAAGCCCCCTGGCAGTTCTGCCTTGGAGCAGCTCCTTCCCCATGCTTAATGCCATGCTTTGCTGACTGGGGTCCTGGATGTGATTCCCTCCTTCTCCAAAGGGAGCTTGGGGGTCTTAGGTGAAAACAATTTGCCTTGAAAAGCCCATTCTATGACTGGAAAATAAATCTATTCCTTGCCATTAAGGCATTCAAATCAGAATGTGCCATATGCAGCATTTCCCCATGGGATACATCCAGCAGATGCACTGGCAGGCCCCCACAATGCACGTTGGGCAAAACAAATGTTCACAAACCCAATAATAACCATTCTTTGAAATTTGGGCCAGTCAATGCTCTGCCCATATAACCAGTGAGGCTCTGGGATGTGTCTGAGATCACACAGGAAATCTGCAAAGTAGGGACTTGAAGTCCTGTCTCTCCATCATATGGTGGTGCTGGAATGAGTGGACTGTCCTGGAATAAGAGCAGTAAAGGAGTATAATAGTTAAATATATGCCCTCCTGGGGAGGTAGAGTAGAGGTTGAACATCTGTGATTAAGTATTAAGTTTCAGAAGAGGGTCTGTGGCTGAAGGATGGGGAGGGGAGGGGGATATCTGATGTCTTTTGTGTTCCTCAGTTACCTACAGAATATCAGAAGGTCACAGGTAAGGGGAATTCTTCGTAATGCTGAGACTACTCTTAATGTCATGGTTGTGTTTTGCACGTCGACATCAAATACTATGCAGAAAAATTATTCTGTTTAGAAAAGCATCAAAAGGTATCTTCAAAGAATAATGCCTCAAGACCATGTACGTGCTCTGGCATGTCTGAAGTTGCCTTTGTACTCATTAGACTTTAATGATTTGATGAGTGACCTTTTGTCTATCAAGAGTTGCAGAGACTTCTAACTTTCTAAGCACCTTGCACATCAGTAATGTTTGGTTTTGGTAGTCCTCCCTGTTGCATTACATTTTGCTTGTGTGCTTTTAAGCCTTTTATTACACAAAATGAGGACTTTTACTTTTGCTGGGCAAACTCTACTAGTTTACAAATTCTGCAGACTTTGTCCATTTACAAATCAAATGGATGAATTAAATTGGATTGGGACAATAAACATCCAAGGGATGGTAGAGGATACCATCTTCTGAAGCACAGCCATCATCTGGCTTAGCTGCACAGACACAGTGTACCAAATCAGCTCTGTTTACCAAAGTGCTCGCAGTGTTTGCCGTGCCGCATCCCTAAATGTCATTGCTGGGGGACTCTTTCGAGTCTGGTCAGAGTTAGCAGAAATCCTGCCTGTCTGCTTTCTTGCATCTGCACTGGGGAAAAGGTATTTTCTAAAGCTCTGATATTAAGCTTTTCTGTCATACAGAGCTTGCATAGAATAGATAGAAGATGCAAGTTATTGGTTTCCAGGGAGTAGTGTATGCTGTGTTCTTTTTATTATTATTTTTTAAAGTCAGCTGTCTCCATTACTCTGACAGCGAGAAAAGTAAGCAGGTTGCACACTCTTTGGTGATAGCCACCTTTTCCCTCCCCTCTTGCATACAGGGAATAAGGACACCAACAAAGTTTCTCCCGTGTAGTATGACTGGGTGCTTGGCTCGCCTGTACAGGGAAAAGCTGTCCCTGCTGCTCCCTGGCTGGAGGTGGCAGTTCTGCAGGTAGCAAGGGAGCAACTGAAGGAAAAGATTTTCAGGTTTTCTGGTCAAGGTAACTGAACCCATTCTTCACATCCCTCAGCCCTCAGCTACCTCTTCCCTGCAGTTCAATGGGCTATTTTGTGAGTTCTCTGATTTTAAAATCAACCTGGTATAAACCGGTTGCCCTGGGGTTCTGCCAGCACAGTTTGAGCTATCTCACTGGGCCTTGTAATGGTAGGAAAAGAGTGCAGCGCTGGGGTCTGAATCACAGCTGACAGGCAGCACATCTCTGGGTAACATCCTCCTCTTGCCTCACAGGACGTGGTGCACACAGGTATTGGTAGGTGGGAGCCGCTGCAGCACTCACTGTGGGAAAGAATTAATACCATTTAAAATGAATTATGTGCTTGAGATAAACTACCTTCTGCAAGTGTGTTGCCTCAGAAGAGTCTGTGGTTTGTATTTAACAGGATTGACAAGGTATTCAGGCTTCTGCAAAATAGGGAGATATTTAAACTTGTGAAGGAAGGAACTACAAGTTCTCATCTTTCTTGGAGGTCTGGGTTTCTCTAATCCATGCCTATATCCACTTACATTTAATTAGAGACAGACCCTGAAGTGCCTTAGTGGGCTGTGTGCATGCTAAATCCACAGCTGAGACAAATCCATTTGTCAAGTGTAATTCTCACACACAACCGACTGCCTCGCTCTAAAATGCCGGCGTGCAGGACCTCCAGCGGGCTGGGGGGGTCGTGGGAAGAGCATGCTCGTCTCCGCTTGTGTGGGCTCTTCTGGCTGCCTCTCAAGGATGGCAGCGCGGCTGGTCTTGCCTGTGCCAGTAATGGAGCTGGAGTGGTTAGTGCTTTGCACGCGTAACTTCCCTTTGCAGTTCTGGAAGTATCAGCCCCATCTCCTCCTGCATTACCGTAAGCATCAGGGCGGCCCAAAGTCCTTTTCAGCATGTTCCTCGCTGACTTTGCAAATGCACTGCTTGAAAAACATGCTGGTTATGAGATCAGGTTGGAAGTGATTGTCAGTTTAACACTTGCTTTGTAAAAATGTCTTTGTCATAAAGTCGTGTTTATCAATGAAACCAGGCTGGAATTAAACATTTGAATTGCTGGAGTAAATATGCTGGTAAAATGATATGGAAGTCACTGATGGAGCCGTGGTGCTATGGCATTTGTATCTTGTGGTTTCCATAGATACACGTGACAGTGTTTTACAAACACTATATACCGCCTGAAATATATTTCTGCTACTTCAGGAGTAATAATTACACTTAAGTGCTTTCTGCACAAAACCTCTCCTTAACCATTTGTTGAATGATGAAAGCTAAACTTTGAAAACAGGTTTTCAAAGGTCGTTGCAGCTTTCTCAGCTCTAATCTTAAATGTTTCCCAACCGAGAGGTGGAAGCAAAAGGAGGCAGAGAAAGCCCATGGCCTGAGGGCTGTACATGCAGTTTTGTGAGATGCTCCAGCGAGCGCAGTTCAGCTTGGGGCAAAAGGCTGGGGCGTGTGCATGCCCCGTCGGCAGCAAGGCCGCTAGTGCCGATGCTGGGTAAGGGAATGAGAGATTGGTTGGGGAGATACAGTCGTGAAAGGGTCCTGAGGGGGAGGAAGCCTCAGGAGAGAGCGAATAAGATGAGCAAACAGGTACATCCACACCAAGCAGAGTCTCTGAAGGTGACAGGTATGTGGGGCTGGAGGATTGTTCCCTTCAGCACGTGAAAGTACCCTTAAAAATAAGAAGTTGCAAAGAAGGGGACATTAAACCTAAAGCGGCGCTTTGCTGATGGGAAGTTTTCCTTTTCCAGAGACACAGTTTCCAAGTGAGGCTAGTGGTTTGAAAGGGTCTGGCTCCAGCGCTGGGATCAAACCAAGGCAGAGCCCTGCACCCACCCTGCACTTGGGCGAAGGCTGGATATCTCGAGTGCTTCAGCCCCGCAGAGCACAGCGAGTACTGGCCTCGGCTCAGATCCGGTGCCGACTGCGGAGGCTGAGCTCTTACAGAAATCTGGCTCATCTTGTGTAGGAATAATTGAAACAGTCAGAATTATTATTCTCCCTCCCTGGTTCTTCTTCATATCAAATATGCATTTCCCCCCCATGCTCTAATTAAAAACTAAAGGAGAGGGGGAGAGGAGGAGGAAACTAATAATGCCAATTACACATTTGGCTTACAAAAAAAATAAAAGAAAAGCACACTCTAATGCATTTGTGGACAATAAGTAGGAAATGATTCACACTTAATAAGTCTCTTTGCTGTTAATCTCCGTTAACCTAGGGGCTTTGTTACTTATATCAAAAAGCCTCCTCACTTTCTGTTGTGTTATTGCAAAGAATGAACTTTCATTATTATTTATTGCAGGGGCTATTGAACCTGCTGCCTCTGGAGCACTGGGGTGCTGTGCAGACTGGACAGCCTGGTCGCTGTCATGGTAAGAATATTTTATCACTGTGATGCTCCTTTCCCTTGCCCACCGCAGTCCTGGGAGGATAGGAGGTCCCAGGACACACCAATGTAACGGAAGGGTTGGCTGCAGCTTCCCAGGTCTTGATGCAGGAGGACCTCGGGGTCACCTGCTCGTTAAGATGATTGAGAACTGCTGCTGGAGGAATTTCTGGGTGGATTCCCACCACCTGAAGGGCTGAGGATGGGTCTGTGCTGGAGAGTTTAGAAAGGACCCCAGAGCTAAGCATCCCGCAGCCCACCCGCCACCTCGCTGGAGAGCTGGGAGTGCAATGGATGGATGTGATTAGCACACTGTGTTTAAAAAGCCATTTTTTTCTTCCATGTTGCACAGTCTTTCACAGCTTTCTCATCCCATGGAGTAATGCCCAGAAATTGATGTTATGCTGTTGTAATTGAAAAGAAGCGGGGAGCTGTAAGGGGCAGAATGGATATTGCTGAGAATCCCTCATGATTAATGATTTTCTTTCCAGCAGCATTGTCTTCCACCCCCTCCTTTATGCCTGGGTTTCAAACATCTAAAGTTGGGGTTTTTTTTTCAGCTTTGGTTGGTGACATTAAATTTTGTGACTGTTTTTCTGAAGCAGCTGTGGCAGCAGAGGCCGAGTGACTCATCCCATCTGTAACCGATGGCTCAGGAGGATGCAGGTGCCATCAGTGTTATTGGGAGCTGCAGATGATCCATGAACCTCTTGTGATGCTGCTGCTGCACGTGTGCATGGCCAACCCGAGGTGAGCAAAGGTGTATTTGCGGGCAGGGGATGAGCAGGGGCAGCAGCACCAGAGGTGGCAGAGAATGTGTAAGAAGAGGAAAATGAGATTTTTGGGAAGATGTAGTGTCAGAACCTACATCTAACAGAGCAGCAATATGTCCCTTTGACTCCCAAAGCAATTCCCAAGAAGGCCCTGGGCTTTTGCTTTGTCTGGATGATGGCTCTTCCCTTCTCTGTAATCTGCAGATCGTCCCTTCTGGCCCAGCTGGACCCAAGTTTTCAGAGGAAGCCAGCATCTCTAGCTGAGATGTCTCCAACCCGTGAAGTTTGCAGGAGGGTTAAGTCTTGATTTAATATCAAATCCTTCAAAGGAAACTTTCCCATTAACTTAATGCATTGTTCTTTTACCTCCAGTCAGTTTTGTCTCATTAATTCTGTGAATCAAACCGTGTGTCTGAAATTCAGAGCTGCATAAAAACTAAAGCATGAACATTATTTGGCTGGATCGCAAGTCCTTTATAAGATATTCAGAGTGAAGTCTGTACAGCTGCACAATGTCACTCCTTGCTAATGTAATCAATACCCCCCTCTCTTGTAGTCTTGTTACAAGTATGTTACTCTTCTCTGGTTCTGGCCAGTGAATTTTGAAATACTGCTTGCATAAATTTGCCTTCTTCTCACTGTGTTTATTTGGAAATGCTTTTAATTATTCCCAAATCAGATTTTCAAATATAGCAGTTCCTCCCCTCTGTGACTGCTATGGAAATTTCACCTGGAAAAGCAAAGCTTTCAGAGGTTGTTTTACTTTCATCTCTTCCTTTTGTTGAGGTCCAAACACATCAGAAATCCACACTCGGAAACGTCCCTCTCTACTCAAACATTTAAAATACCAGGTGGTGTTCACGGTGCAGAAGGAGTGCAACCAGGAGCATCACACCACAGCGCTCGCTGGAGCATGGGATGAGGACCCAAATTATGTCAAAACTCGGGATGCTTGGCTGGAGCATTGCCTCTCTGCAGGCACCACTGCTGGGACTGATCAGAGCAGCAACGTGTCAGGGCTTGATTGACACTGGACAGAAAAGGTCCTATAGGAGCACATTTTCTACACGAAAAACCCCGGGCTGAGAGGATTCAGTGCTAGGTTGTCAGCAGCTGGTTACTAACCCTCTAAATGCTTTCTGTAGCTGGGGTTATTAAGTAATCTAGCAGTCTTTCCTCATGGAAATTTTTCCCACGTGTTGAAAAGATCTCCAGGCCACACCGGTAACTGAAATGATGAGAGAAACCCAACCTGAGTACTAGGGCTTGTTGTAACAAAGGTGAACAAAAAGAGAAGCAGCCCTCCTGGCAGAATATGACATTTAAATGTGTTTCCCTCCTTCGATTTAAAAAAGCAAGAAGGCACTCACCTGACTTTCAAAGAGCTGTTCGTGTAAAGGATCAATAGCTCCAGCGCTGTATTTAATGTCGTGCTAAATGCTGGACCAGGCAATTATTTTAATTCATCACTGTGGTTAAGTGAAACATCCAGGTGTGACACAAGATCCTCATATTTTCTTGTTTCTTGTGTAACCAAAATATTTCATCTTTAGAGGCAGTTATGTTAAAGATGAATATTCTTGTTCTCGACAGGTATTGCCAATGGCCTGTTAATTCAGTGTTAGTTTTATAGGTTTGGGGTTTTTTTTGCATTTTGCATTCACTCAGTCTCAGCTCCATAGGATATCTATGCCAGAGGGGCTCTCCCAGTAGCACCAGTGTCCTCTGAGCCACCCAGCTGGAGCATTAGGGAGCAAATGTGCTTACTGCCATCACAGGGGAAACTCCATTTCTAGAGTTGGATCCATCTTTAACAGTCTAAAAGATATAGGACTAAATTTACTCAGGGTAACAAATTAGATAACCGACATATTACACATGCTCAGCCTCTTTGCTTCAAAACACTTTAATAGTTCTGTGTTCACTAGCAGTAACAGCCAGGTGTCATGTCTCAAAACCTGCAAGAAAAGCTCATGCAGTTTTGCTTTTTCTTGTTATGCAGGTAAAAGCAGCAGACGCTTGTGACATCCTTTGCCAGTCCATGGGAGAGCTGAGATACTGTGAGTTTATGACCTGAGCCTGCAGTAGATTCCCCCCATCCATGACTTGCAAGTACTGTTCCTTCCAGCTGAGATGAACAGAAGTTTGATCATGACACGAGTGCTGTCCTGAGTATAGCGTGGCTTTGCAACCCAGATGAGTTGTCACCATGAGTTTGCAACCCTTTTCAGCCACAGAAGGGTGTGTTGAAGCCAATGAAATGAAATGCTAAGGGAGCTGCCAACCGTCTTTGAGTGGTGTGTGATGTCCTGGGTAGCCTGTGAAGAGCCCAAGAGCTTCCATTTTTATCAAGGGTCTTCATTGTCTCAGACACCTACAGAACACGGGTTTGGGTGGGGAAAGGTGTCAGAAGTAAAGACAATGTGCCGAGACAGGACCAGCTCAGCTTGTATGTGGGAACTGTACAAACAGTCCCCTAAAAATACAGGAGCCCAAATGGGTATCTGCTGGAGGCTTTTGAGGAAAATTGCTGCTCCTGAGAGCAATATGCTTTGGACCTGAGGATGTGATGCTGTTCAGAGCCCTGAGGTTTCAGCTCCTTTCAACTGCTCTGTGCTTGTTGAAGAACCTGTTGATTTTATCAGCTGTGTAAGTCTTAGCTTGCATCCTGCAGAGGAATTGCACCCTTTTGGCGGTGAAGGGAACTGATTATACCAATTCCGGAGCATTTCCTTCCTTGCGCCAAGTTGCAGTTCTTCATTATTCAGTAAGATTTGAGCATGCTGTGAAAAACACTGCAACTATTCAATCACCTGTGCTGTAATGGGTTGGAGATACCGGCTTGTCCTTATGGTCCTGGGCTGTGAGACTGTGTAATTTTCACCCCAGGTGTCATCTATTGCTGTTATCCCTAACTGGTGCTGTAGACAAACCTTCTTGAAGAAACAGGAAGATGTTTGCTTAAATAACGTATAAATACATATTTGTATATTTGTTTCTTTTAAAGTAATTAAAATTCCACTGAAAAATTCTATAGAAGGTTCTTTAGGAAACGGCCGACTCTCAGATTCTCACGCACCTGCAGTTGGCAAAAACACCTTTCCAAGAGCTGTGTGTGTTCTGTTGATGTGTGGTCAGAGGTTCCTCTGCAGAGTGCTTGCTGCCTGTTCTTGGCAATATTTCTGCCTTAAATCTGTGTTGCAGACTCGGGCTACAATGTCACCTGCAAGGGGGGCTACGAAGAACCAGCAATAGGATTGCTCTGGCCTGCAGAACGTGGCAGGCAGCTGGAATCTAAATTACTGAAAGTACCAATGGAAAGCTCAGAATTTATATCAGATATAATGTATTACAAGTAAGGTTTATAAAAGGATTACAGAAAGTAGTTAGTTAAAGCTACTGGCAGTAAACAGGGATTAAAATATTTATCTAGCTGTAAAAATATGAATAATAGAGTAATTTATTTAGTTATGTAAAGAAGCAGTGTACTTTAAACTGAGAACAAATAACAGTCTTAATATCACTAATGTTTTACAATGTCCATGGTATCAAAATCCTTCCACGCCTTCCACTTCCAAGCAAAATCCTCTTGTATCTAATCAGTGCATAATACAGAATTTCCTCAAGCAACAGACATGCTCACAAGCAGGGTAGATCACCCGGCAATGTAGTTATTTGCCTTTCTGCCTCCCTTCTCTCTCCAAGGCTGCAGTATTTGGAGGTTGGTTCCTTCCTTCCCTTCCCTCTGGGAGGGTATGTGATGCCGGTTACAAGGCAGCTGGCTGCTAATATTTCCTGCGTTTTTGTATCATTCTTCCAGTTATTGCATTTCCTCTAATTTTGCTCTTTGTGATTAGTATTATTTTACAGGAAGGTCAGGTCTTTCCTTGGGCCCTCCACAACTCCACTCTAACATTTGAACCTTTTTACATGAAAGCATCTTGCTCTTTGGCCCAGACGTTGCTGCAGTTACCTGTTGCAATATCGCTTCAGTTCAGCAGCTTAGCCATGTAATCTATAAAACAATCAGCAAATATAAGGGAAACACTTCTTCAATAAAAATGGATTGATGACCATGACAATATTAGAGGCTTTGCTTTTCACTTTTTCAGTTGCCAGCTTGCCAGGAATAACTTCCAACGTGTTGTAGCTCTAAATGGATGCTTCCAGGTGTGCTGTGGTGTTTTATTGTGGAAAAGCTGCAACTTCCCCTGTTGTTTTAGGTCCATAAATCAGTGCTTAAGCCTGCCTGCACTGATAAAACAATCCGTCAGGGAATCATCAGCTTCATCTGGAGGATCTGTGCAGTCCTCTGACGGCCAAAGCACAGCCCTGGCCCCAGTTCCTTCCTGATGCAACCTCATGGATTTCAGTTGTCACTGGGTCTCTCAAGTGTCCTGCTCCCAACCTTCTGAGCGAGATAAAAATATTTTTCATTCCTTGTTTAGGACTAAGGTAGGAAACCTCAGTGGTTAGCTGGTTTCTGCTCTTACTCTCAAGTCAGCTCAAATTTTTAAAATATTCAGCAGAGAGGATTAAGCAGCACAGCTGGCCTTGCTTCTGTGTCTTGCTGGATTCCCACGGTAATTGGTCACACTGCACATTGAGTGGCTCCCAACAGCTGGTTATTTCCTACCTTATCTTCTGCTGACAGTAATAAATTTAGCCCTTGGTGGTAGTCTGGGAAATTGGCATTAGTAATGATTTTTGGGTGGCCAGTTCATTTCCCTCCTGGGTTAGACCACCCCAGTACTCTGCAAGCTTTGGTCCCCTCTCCTCCGGCAACAGATTGTTCCCACTACACCGCATCAACAGGAATTACTTAGTCAATCTGTATCTTTTATACATAACTTGTGAGTTCTGGGTGAGCTGTGTTTGTGGTTTTTTTTTGTATGCACAACGATTCATCCCCTCTCACCCATCTGTGATGCTGAAGCTTGCTCTTCATCCCCAAGCCGAGTTTCAGCCTGTGTGAGCGAGGAGCTGGCACACAGCTGGGCACCTGCTCGCAAAGCAGGGAGCTGCAGAGCTTAGTTGTCTCTCTGCCTTTGAAACTGCAAAGTGATTTTAGTACCACAGAAAGAATTGTGTGATAATTTAAAGGCTTATGAGCAGTCGCAATCAAAGAAAGTAAATATCTTATTAAAATAAAGCTAAAATATATAGTATTGAAAAGATACTGCGATTATTTCAGATCACTAGTTAAAAGTTATGTAGCAGGGCTCATGAAAGAGCAATAGAAAAGGGGTGTGTGTGTAGCAAAGAACCGATAGGGAGTAGTTGCCAGAGGGTTACCTGGATAGTAAAAAGGCATGAAACATTCTCATAAAAAGAAACTTTGGCTGCTGAAATGGGAAGGAACTCTTTCTGTTGTGAAAGCCTTTCTGCCTCTGCCAAGTAGGGGAAAAAATATGATGGTGATACCTGGTATTTATTGATGAACTGTGTTGAAAATAGAGCTGTTTTTCAAGGTATAGGCAGGAACTTGAGCAGGAGAGGGTTACAAAACCATGAGATCTCTCTCCCCTAAAAGCTGCTGGGGAGATTCCCCAAGGTTTCCCATCTCTACAGTTATTTTTGATTGTTCATAACCTAGTGGCTTTTGGTTTTATTAAGGCAATATTATCATGCATTAGTTAGTCATTATATTATGATTCATCTGTACTCAGGACTTCTTCAGACCATTGTCTAGAACTAGTTTTCCATCAGCATGGGGATGTATTAAACTTTGTAGAAGGTATTACCCTGCTTTCTCATGAGCAGCATGGGAAGGAATGTGCTGCACAGCTGTCCTGCCCCAGATTAGTGATGGTGCCTACCTGCTCAAAGACTTTCTTTGCAAATAATCTTAAAGTGTTGTTTCTTGACAGTGTTAGCAAGCAGCACAGTGTCTGTACTCGTTGGGTTTGGGTTTTTTAAGTGTTTAGCCTAAATATATGCAAAAATACAACACATAGTAGCTAATGGTGAGCAAAGGGTCAGCCAGAAGGTCCTGTGTATCTTCTAATAACCCATAATGTCTTGTCATGTTTTCAATGAAGCTCTACCCTGTGCTCCTCCTCCAGGCTGCTTGGGAAAAATGGCAGCAATTCCTGAGCAGGAATTAATTCGGCTTTGAAGTGACCTTTTCTGGGTTTGCTCCCTTATGGGCACCAGTTTAAGGTGATCGAAATGATTGTTGAGACGCAAAGGGTGAATTCAGGGATCTCTAGACACAAGGTCTGAGAGAATTTTGGTGAAACTAAAATTCAGCTTTCCAGAAGATGCTTCTTCACACATGTGTGCTTTGCTCATGGAACCCATTACTAATGCCAAGGCAAAGTGAAAACCCCAAACTCAGCAAGTTGAAGGAAAAAAAACCCAACTGCTCTTCTGAGCAAAGTATGAATATATTTAAAGTAAGGCTTTCAGGCATAAATGAAATTCTAGTGGAGGCACGTTCTGCACAGTTGCTAGTCCCTTCCTTTGAAACACCTGGACTTGGCCACTGCCTCGACATATGGGCAGTGGACACACACCTCTCCAGATTAATTCGTACAGCTACATTCTTACGACAGCAAAACAGAGACTGATTTGTCAAAAGTGTGTGAAAGATGTTGAAGTTATCAGTCTTCAGAAGTAAATGTGATCCCAGAGCAAGTTTATGTCAAGCCTTGGGTCATTGCCAACTTCAGTGCAGCCCTTGGACTAGTGTCTCATGAACCACCATAAGACAGTGATGTTTTATAACTTTGGGAAACTCACAGCCAGCTGTCCTTGGTGCCTGTCCAACATCTCCAACATTGGAAGGAAAATCTGCACAGCAAAGTGCCAAGTACTCTAGGTGTGATCCAGCAAAGGTGCCACTACAGGGACAATTAGGAGCCTGCGAGCTGCTGTGCTGGGGGTGTGGATCTAGCTGGTTTGCAGCCTGGAAGGAGAGTGCACCTGGCTGGACTGAGCTCTCTGTTGGTTTGCACCTTAGTTTGGAGCAGCTCCTCCTTCCCTAGATTCTCCTTCCCAAACACCTGGCACAATGGGTGGGACTGCGTGAGGAAAGCTGGTTAGGAATTACTGGAAAAGACTCGAAGTAGGGAATTAGAGTCGCCTGAAAAACAACACCCGCGTTGTTTTAAAGTGAGATCTACCTGATCAGTTTGTTCTGGTTACATTTTTTTTTTTTTAAATGGAGGATGCAATGACATGCTGGAAAATGATGCTGTTTTAACAGCAATGGGAAAATGAAATGGAAATGGAAATGGAGGGAAATACTGGTAAGAATTAAGAAAAATCATAGCCAACTAAGTATCAAGCCTTAATTTTAAGGAGCACAGCATGCTGAAAGAATAGGAAAAAGCTATATCAGCACTGATGGTTGGATCAGCGGTGCAAAGCCTGGAGCTTCCAACTGTCTGATTTGTCACATTATTTCAAAACTCCCTGATACACTAGGTCAGATGTTTGGCAGGTTTCAGAGGAAGAAAAAGAGTAAATTTCTGAGACATGATACTCGGTCACTATGGGGGTGGAGGCCACTGCGTGCTTCTCGCTTCAGCCATGTGGAGATAAAACGTGCTGCACCATCCAGGTGCATCATCTGGCATTACTTATCTCTGCCTGCAAGAGAGGATGGCAGCTCTGCCGTTGTCTTCAACAGCAGCAGGTTTAAACCAGTACTAAATGCTTTTTAAAATGTTATTCTTAATAATAGTAAACAATTTGGAGTTGCTGCTTGGGTTATGAAATGCCGCTGGGCTTTCGCACAGACAGTGCAGCAGCTGTGCCGGCCAGGGTACAGGATACCCCTGTTTGCTTGCTTGTGCTTTCAGACACTAAGATTTCTGTGAAAGGCACTTCAAACTCTTTAAAGTGTTTCACTGCTTGATGTAGTTTCTTCTGAGATTGGAATCAGAAGCCAGGGGAAGAGGTTATACAAAATAGCAGTTCTTCAAAATGGAATATGAAGTTTTTCTTTGTGGACTGTAAAGTAAAACTTTTAAACAAAATGATAGCATGCTTTTATAAGATATATGAAGTGAATTTTTAAAGTAATAAAATTTCTGAATATCTGGGGCTAAAAAGGGAAGCTTGCAGTGCTTGCTTTGTTTTGTTTTGAATCCAGGGCAGAAGCTTCAGTCCTGCAAGGTGCCGAGCACCCTGGTCTCTCCCAGCGAAGCCACAATACGTGTTGCAGAGCATCAGATCAGTCCTACAGATTTCATGCTCAGCCACTTTTTTGGATCAGGCTGGAGCACTCAGTAGCTTGCCAGAATAAGCACATTTCCACTGAGAGAGAAATGCTTGGGGCACTGTGGGGGCAGACCACTAAATGTCTTTTTTTCCTGGACAGTAGTACAGAGCATCCTCCATATCATCCATTTGATTCTTCAGGGGGAGTAATTCCCCCTAGTGTAAATTCCAGTGCCATATCCAATCTTGCTTCAGAAATCCCAAGCCAACATCCAGTACTTGCAGGGAGGAGGGGAAAATTAGGATATTGGGGAGGAGGTAACTCCAGCAGAGACAGGGGAGTTGCCTGGGAAAGATGTGGGCATTACAGAGCATGGATGTCCAACCCCATAGGAAAACAGGGCTCCCTCGACTCCAGTGTGGATTGAGGGACAAACCCCTCTCCGTGCCTTGGGACCTCCATGTTAGTTTTACAGAGCCTCATCAAGCAAGGCACAGACCTCGGAAATGTCGCCTGCTGCTGTGCAAACCCATGGGTGACTCAGCAATGCAATGCAAGGGCTTGCTCGCTAATGACAGATTGTTCTGTATTTCTAAGTACATTGCTTTTTTTATTTTTAATATCTTCTAATTATGTTCTCTTCAGTATTGATCCTGTGCTCTTTTAGAAACTAGATTCCTCCCTTGGCTCTTAAGAAGCAGAAAAGAAAATATTTGGAGTCTGAGGTGCTCTGCGGTCCACCAGCCATGTCTGCTGGGCTTGTTGCTGGCTGACAGTTGGTTTGGGACTCCTGATTGCATTTTTTAGGGCCGGGATTTTACAGTATGTCAGGATCTTATGTCTGTCTCCCTTCTCTGCAAACCACTTGTGGACAGTTGACCAAACATAAGCTTTATGTTTTAAAAAAAAAAAAATTTTTTTAGTCATGAGAGTCTGTTGCCAACTCTCCTGTCATTCTCCTGTCCTATTTACTGCTTAGACCTGAAACGCATAACAATTTTTGAAGGCTTTGCTTTTAAACTCTGCTCTTGTTTTTCCTTTGTGACTGCTTTGACCGACTTCTCTGATGTATATTTCAGTATAGGTTGATGTGAAGCTAATGAAAAGGCAGACATTTATTTACAGAAATATGGGTTCCATTTGTAAAATTATTTCCTGGTGAGAAAAACACTGCTTTCCTATTGACTTATGTGCTAGGATTTTTTTTTTTTACATTTACATTTCTTTACAGCTTGGTCTTTAAACTGTACATTGCTACGGAAGTACGAAACAGCCAGTAAACACTAACCCCACAACTTTAGAGGTCATTATAAGACACAAAAAGATTCAACTGTTGTTTTAAGTCAAGAAACGGATTTACACATCATAAAATAAGTTTAGGAATAACACCGCTGATTTACAAATGTGACTAATAAGTACTAAATAAAAAAAGATTAAGATCGGAAATTCTCAGGCTATACTTTGAGATATCTGTTTGCTGACTGACATGAAATAAAACTTTGAAGCTCTGTTGTTCTTAGTTTTACACAGCCTTGTCTTCCATACATACCCCAACCCTTGTTGCATACATCCTGCTTAGACTTATTTAGACTTATTTTTATTACTTAAACTTTTGTTATTACCCTTGACGCTATAAAATAATTCTACAAAGAGAAGCATAGCTACTCTGTAGTATATGGTCACAAACTGACACTGTATATAAAAGCATACCTCATGCAAATTAAACACAGAGGTCTGCCAGTGTTTCAAAATATGACCGAGGGTCCAGGCACCCAGCTGTGAGAGGTTAAACTGGCGTTTTGGGGGGCAGGATGAAGTGCTCCCCTATAGGCTGCAGGTGGGGGATGCTTATGTGGACTGGGGACCAGCTCTGGCACTGCCTACCTGTTCACAAGGGTAGGCAAATACTTCAGGATGTAAAATTTGCCAAAGAAAGGGCTTAACGCTCAAGCGGCTGGTTGCTAAATTGGCTTGTAGTGAGATGTACGAGCCCCAGAATTTCTACAGTGCAGCCACTGGGGCAAAATCTCCAGTCCACAACGCTGTCCTGCCCGCAGCAGAGCCCCTGGCTGGCTGGGATGTCCCTCCTAGCTTGCACCATGTGAGAAACAGGTTTTCTCCTAATTTGGGCTTGCAGGTCATGTGACAGGATCTACCACCTGTGCCAGTCACCTGGTGGGAGAAGATAAGGAGAAGGTCTGCAGTGGTTGTGGGTCCCTCCAGCTGGTGTGCAGGACCGGGTGGTACTAGTGGAGAGGAGCCTTGGCAGTGCCACCAGAGCTGAGTGAGTCCCTTGTGCAGCCCCTGCCAGCTCTCTTTCCCTCTCCTGCTGAGTCCATAGATCTGTTAGACCCCAAAAGTACGTTTCCAATCTCTTCCAGTGGTTCATCAATGTTTTCCTAGTGCCTGAGGGTAACTGGAAGGACAAACCATCTTGTTTCACTTTATCTCCAGCTGCTTTGTTTTATTAAGTGTCTCTTAAAATTTACCTGATGTTTTCTGGGTTGCTTTGTTTTCTGCTTTGCTTTTCTGTAAACAACCGGTGCAGTTGTTGCAGGGAGATCTCCATTTTCCCAGTGTCTGTGACTGGTTGGGAACCTGGAGCCAACCCCCATTAGGGACTTGCCTGGATTATGGGACAAGCCTGGGAGGTCCTGCCCATGCTTACACCCAGCCTGAGCAGGCTGGATTAGAAGTGAGGTGGGTCGCTGCCTGAAGCGTTGAGTACAGCCAGTTGAGTTTACACATGCATCTTCAGGCTGGTCTTTTCTGGGAAAAAAAAGATCTCTGGTCTCCTCCTTCTTACTCTTTGCTGGGGAGCTGTTTCCCAATCTCCCTTTGCCAACTCATGGCTGCTCCTGCTCCAGTTCTGGTGGGCTGAATGGGGTCAGTCCTGGGGTGGAGAAATCTGCCCTTATCCTACTGGACCCAGGCTCACCTGGAGAGCCTGCTGTGTGTTTTCCTAACTTGTTTGTGGAGGAGTAAAATCCCTTGAGGTTGTTTCCGTGACAGTTTCCTTCCTTTCATTTGAACTCCCAAAGCCAAACTCCTCTGTTCTCCCAGGCTATGGTTGCAATGGTAGAGAGTGGGATCATACAGGACCCAACCACCCCGGAATCACTAGGGCTGCCTTGGATGTCAGAGCAAAATTAGACTCATTATCTCCATATTCTACACTTCAGCAGCAGGGCAGTTTCCCACTAAATCTTGGAATCCCTGTCGATAAAAGAAAAGGGAAAAATTAATAGCCTCAGTAACAAATGTACCCTATCAGAGAACTTACTGGCACAGCAATTGGTGAAACCTGGCTGTGTTCCTGTTTGAGACTTTGAATGAAATAAGTCGTTTCAGTTTTTGATTCATTTTTTTTCTGAATGAGAATTACACAATCCCATTAACTTATCTTCAGGGGCCTGGTTTCTAAGACTTCATTTAATAGTTTACTTCTAGACTAAATTTTACGAGGCTTAGCCTCTACTCAATGTTTTGAGGAAAGTCCCTTTTCTTGCTTTTTATTTAAGATGAAAAAAATCCTTCCCCCCTTTACCAAGGGAAAAATAACACTCCTGAACTGCACTGTGTGACTTGGGTGGGAAAGAAGGATTTTCAAGGCGAGTATTTTTAGCCAACCAGAACTGGAAGTCTGACTTAGAAACACCTGTAAATTGGGATCCAGTGTAAACCATCTGCAGAGCTGCACTGACGCCGGCAGGAGAGCAAGCTGCAGCAGCCGGTGGGCACGGCCCTTCCAGCTCATCTTGTGCATTTGCATTCTGTTCACAGGAGCTGTGCAAAAGAGTCTGTGCTGCTGGAGGGCTGCAACTTGCCAAATCGCCTTGGCAGCGAATTCCACACAGCCTGTCCAAGAGGGGTAAATGAGAGCAGGATTTGGCCTGCTTTCTTTCAGTTAATCTCTCTTTTTAGAGGAGCTCCGCGTTTGTCTGGTTGGCACACTAATGTTCAAGAGCTCAGCTCTACTTGTTGAGGATGTTACTAGTCTGACAGCAGCCTATAATTGCTGTATGTCATGCAGGGCTGGTGATAGATACAGCAGCACTGGAATCTAGGGGCTGCTGAATTCATGAGCCACTCGAGGGTATGTTAGCAGTAAAATGATACTTGGTGTGACTAAAGCATGCAAACACTTCAGAGCGGGCTTAACATAAAGCCTGCAAGTTGCCTCACTGAAGTAAATGGAAATATTAGTGTACTTATACACATAAAAAACATCTGTATGCTTGAAGGCTTAAATGTCGATCCAGTCTGAGAATTAATTTATATTCACATTGGGGTTTGTTAGTTTATGTAATTATCCATGCTCGGGATATCTCTACCCACAAAAGTCAGTGCTCATCGTGGTGGTTTGTGTTAAGCAGCAAGTGCATGTACTTAGGCTCTCAAGGCCACTTTTTCCCTGTTCGTGTAAGAGAAGCTTTGAGAATGTCAGTTGATGTGGTATTAACGCATTCTCCAGTTTATCCACTTGCCATATTTATTATATTTCTAACCTAATCCAGATTTTGGACCATAACCCTGTAAGGGTGGATGATGCAGGTCACTGTGAAGTCTGCCTTGTGTTGCGGGAGATGCTGTATTTGTCCTCATCAGCCTCTTTCACATTTCCAGCTCAGCGATGTTGTTGCTTTAGGCTGTAATTCTTTGATTAAACTCTGATTTGTTTGGAAAGGTGAGTCACCTGTAATCAGCACGTTAAACGAAAGACCTACCCGATTTGCTATTGAGAAATAATCACAAATTCAATAAAGGCTTAATTCCACATTTACAAATCCTGATGCTTTCAGCTCTGTAATCACTGGTCCCTGTCAACCGCAAAAGACTTTTCATTTCCTGGTGTATGAATGCAAACAACTCTGCAAGGAGCCGCAGGCAGGTGCTGGGGCTGACTTGCTTTGTGGAAGGACTCTGCGTGTTCAGATACTACCTTGTCTTGTTGGCAAACCCAGGATTTTCACGTTTCTAAGGCATTTTATGGAATACCACATGGAACAAGAGCATCACACCAATCACTGTTGACGTCCTGACAGATCTGGCCTGCCAGTAAGTGGAAGACGTCAGCATCCACTAGGTTTCCAAACTCTCCTGGTCTGTATTTGGTGGTGTCCAGGTGTATTTGAAAGGAACATGGTTTCTAGAATTATTTTAGCCCTTAGGAAGCTTCGGGGAAATGTACTGCCATGTGAAACTGTATGAATCCTTTGTCACTGAAAGGCTTGTTCCCAAAGGAAGCCTCACTGTGGAGTCAGGGGCATCGTGGGCCAAGACGAGCCATTCAGCACCTGACTTGGTGGTTTGGTTGTTTTTTTTTTTGCACCTCACATCTCTGCAGACACTGACATAGGAAAAAAGTAATGGGAACTGCTGTGCTTTGTGCGTGCTTTTCTGTATAGTTGGAGCAAGGCTGTCTTCTGCATGATTCAACAAAATACAAAAAGTTAAAAGACCATCAAGGTCATTACACAAGCAAAATTCCCTCAAGATTAACTCTATTATACACCTCTGTGGTTTCAACAAAGAAACAGACAAGGAATTAGCTTCTTGCAGAGAAAGGATTGGGTGTGTTCTTTTTTTGTGTAAGTCTGAAGTGGGCTGATGGCAGTTCTGAGGTGGGGAAAAAAAGGCCAAAACCAGTGACCAAAGTGCTCTGGATCTGCAGTGGCAGTGCTGCCTTAAGTCTATTTTACAGGCTTATCAGAAGGCAAGGTTCAGACTTTTCTTCCCAGAAATACCATAGTGCAAGGCGTGCTCTGACCCAGTGTTGCCTAACAGCTATGTTTGAGGAACTTTTTCTTTGGGGGAGTGGAGTTAAGAAGGAGACAGGTCTGACAGCTAAAGAATTGATGCTTCTTGGATGTACTTACTAACTTGCAGTGATGTGTAGAAGCAGAATGCATTAGCATGTTTTCCCTCCAGCAATATTCCTAGAGCTAGGACAGTCCAGCACTCTCTGGATTTGTGAAAGGATTGTTTCTTACAAAGACAGAGTGGCGACTTTTATATCAAGCATGTCTGAGATTTTATTTTTGCTTGGCACATCCAGGGCTCAATTAGACTCCAAGTGATCCTAGGATAATGATACAAGCAGAAGCAAAACAAGAAAATTGAGGGAAGTGCTTTTAACTGCAGTGATCTAAGATGTCAAAGGTAAATAATGCAGAGATTGGCATTGCTTGCTAAGGTCGACCACTGAGTCTGCCGGAGATTTGATTGCAGAGAAATCACGTGTGCCCTGTGGAAGAGATGGAGTTGTGCCGGGGAGGGCTGAAGTGATGGGGAGCTCCTCTCCTCTGTGCAGCACCAGAGGAGACTTGGCTGCTCCTCTGGTGACAGCAGATCCCTTTGGCACCCTCTGTTTTCAGGTTGCTGTGTTAGCCCAGTTTTAATAATCTACTTGCAAGAATTAACAGCCTCTGCTCCTGCAGCAGGGGACTCGTGTGGCGAAGTGGTGGGGAGGGGATGGTTTCATTTGTTAGGCTGAACTCTCTGTGCTAGAGAAGTAAAACAACTTGAAAGGGAAGGTAGTGTTTTCCTCTAAAAACAAGAGCAAAAAGGTGCTCTCTAGATGGCATAAGGTGATCCTTTGTGACTTTTCCCAGGCTTGTTGATGGCAGGAACTGACGTGGGGTTGGGAATGACTGAACCTAAAGGAGACGGTGTTGTGGCACTTGTGGGGCCACGATGGTGATGTGGAGATGTGCTGGCACTGGAGTCCAAGATTGAGGGAAGGAGGTGAGAGAGGTGAATGTGATAGAAAATCCTTGGAGACAAGCTGCAAGGAAAAGGAGGAAGGGAGGGAATGGGAAAAATGGGGTGGGAGTGTGTCCGGGATCAGCTGTGCTTCCCATTACGTGACTGTGGAGCCCAGTGCTGAGGCAGGACCATGGTAGTACCGACCTGGGCACAGGTGTCTCCTCCTGTCACCTGGACCTGCTTTCTATAGCCTCAGCCTCATCCCACTCATGGCACCCGGGGTGCCATGCTCTGCTTCCTCAGGTTAGTAGCTCCAGTAGCTGGTCAGGGGCCAAAGTAATTTTGATGGAGCCTTTTCCATTCAAGTTGCTCCAGCAACATTTGATGGGATGCACAGAGGCCCCGCTGCCTCAGCCTCATCCATATTCATAACTATGATAGCTTCACACTCGCAAAAATTGAATTGCCTTGTTTCATAACCTTTGATAGATACAGTATATGGCTCTGATTCTAGCAGGGCAGATAAGACATATCCTACAAGCTGGTGGCAGTCTTACATTGATTTTGAGCAATAATGGTTTCTGTTTTTTGACCAATTATCACTTTCTGTTGTGATAATTAAAGTACATTTTTGCATTCCGTGGCATGAAGCCCTGATTTTCTGTGCACGATACACTGAGTTCCCACATCACATGGGAAACTATTGGGAAATCCATAATTGCAGTGCTTTGGCAACCTTTAAATATTTCCATGGTTACTGAGGGGAAGGAATTTCCCATTGGTTGATGCAGTAATTATTTCAGTGACAAGAATGAACATGATTTTTGAATTGTTTGTTGGTGCATTATTTGTAGTATCAACTTGATTTTGTAGCTCTTAGAGTACAATTTCCATACTAGCTATTTATTGTTTTCCAAAGCTGATTAACGAGGGATATTAAAACTTTGGCTAATAGAGCCAGTGGAATGATGTGGAAAACTTTGCCAGTGGTACTTTTCTGTTACTTTCAAGTGGATGAGGAAAGCCATACTCTCATGGCTCTTTGATTTCACTGTGTTTTGCATCTGGATTTCATGCCGATGTCAAAAATTGTGGTTTTACTGATACAAAAATCCCCAGAAAATAAACTTCAGAGTGATAACAAGCAACTGTAAGTTCATGCCTTAGATGAATTCACATGGAAATAAATGTGCTGAGACTGTACATGGCCCAGCTGTGATCAGCTGGTACCTGGCTGATTTTAGGGTATCTCTGTAACGGGCTCCTCACAGTCAACAAGGGCCCAAAAGTGCCTGCAGACAGGCTGGAGGGATGGATGGAGAGAGTGAATACCAGTGTTTGTGTGTGTGCATAGGAGGATGCTGAGACTTCCCTTCTAGAGCTTTTCCATGAACAAAAGAGGGCAACATTGACTGAATAAGTAGCTTATGAAATATTGCTCTGTTTTCCCGGAGCGAGGACATGACAGTAATTCTGGAGAGAGTCCCAACGTGTAACACTTGCTCTGAGGCTGCTCATGCAAGGGATGTGAAATGATGCCACTTTCCTTTTGTGCCCGTTTCTGACTCCTCTTATCTTCTTCAAAAAGTGCCTGTGTAGCACAGAGAGTGGGTGTCTGGGTACCAGGTGACTTCTTGGTGCGTTTGCAACTTTGGCCTGACAATTACTAGAGTTAAAGATTTAGAGCTAGGTACTTTTTCAGATTTTTTTGTTCTGCATTATAAGTCTAATCCAGATTGATGAACAAATCTTCAGATTTGTATTATACGCTGAGTCTGAGCATGTTTGTTTTCTCAGGGAAGTTAAGACAAGTATTAATGTCAAACTGGATTTGAACTGAAACCATCACACAGGAGCTGTTTTATGGGATAATACTCCAGTGTTGGGTTTGTGTGGTATTTTTTGCCGGGTTTTTTTGTGCCTATTCCCTCCTATTGACTACCCAAAGCCCCAAATTAGGACAGCTAGAAATTTTCTGGTTGAAAAAGCTCAAATACATCTACCTTCAGTATGTCTCTGTGCTAATGCTATGTGCCCATGAATAGAAGCAAGACTTGAGGCATAAACCTGGAGCAATTCACACTGTGGCAGCTGCAAACAAAGAGGCAGACTATGTGTTGAAAGGTGGACACTTGAAAGTGTGTCAGATTTAGCCGAGATTCAACCCAGGGGGCAGAGTTAAATCATTTTGGGGGGCTGTGTGCACAGATCGATTTATTTTTTAATTGGGACAGCTTGTGTTGCCCAGGGTTAACTCATTCACAGGTCCCTGGCCCAGTAAGAAGTGTATTGTTGTGGACTGAGAGGCCAAATCCTCAACTGCCTACATACACAAGCCAACCTTCTCCTTGCTAGGAGCTGAGCTGATGCTAATGGAATATTAGCATATGTGGGGTGACCTTACTGCAGCCTTTCAGTACTTAAAGGGGACTATAGGAAGGATGGGGGCAACCTCTTTAGCAAGGCCTGTTGTGACAGGACAAGGGGTGATGGTTTTAAACTAAAGGAGGGGAGATTTAGACTGGATATAAGGAAAAAAAATTTATGATGAGGGTGGTGAAACCCTGGCCCAGGTTGCCCAGAGAGGTGGTCGATGCCCCATCCCTGGAAACATTCAAGGTCAGGTTGGATGGGGCTCTGAGCAACCTGACCTGGTTGAAGATGTCCCTGCTCACTGCAGGGGGGCTGGACTAGATGGCCTCTGAAGGTCTCTTCCAACCCAAACCATTCTATGATTCTATGATATTGACTTCAGTACAAAGTAAACCAAAGCCTAACGTGGACATGGGAATCTTCTCATTGGCTATGATCACATTTAAAATGCTCCTCAGATCACACAATCCTGTCTTTTCAGGGTTTTGGGTGCATGCCAGGTGTTTTCCTATTGCATGCTGGCTGGCTAGAGTGGGGGTACCTTGTGCCCTTTCAGGAGAATTGTCACTTTTCGCGTTGTGCTGTGGCAGACCCTAATGGTCTCCTGCTGTCTCTGGACACACTTCCAGGCTAACCCTCTGCACCATCCTACCCAGGGAGCTGTAAACCCGCAAACCTTGGCTGGGGCATGTGGAGATGCTGTGCTGCTCCAGCATGGGCAAGACTGGTCCAACACAAGTACTTACTCCTGGCCCTCCAGAAGGTGGGGAACAGCTGGACTCTGAGGTGCTTTTCTTATCGGTCCCTCTTCATCAGTCACAGCAAAGTCCTTGCTCACCTGGAAGAACCTGGGCTGGGTGTTACATCCGCTTCCCTTTCCTCCCACCTGGTCGTGGTGAGAGGTCTGGCCCATCTCCCCTTTTCTGTCCTCTGGCCCACATGCTGGTGGTGGCTGCTGGCTTCATCTCGTCTTGATGCGATTTGGGATGACACAGAGCAGCGGCATACAAGATTAATGAAAATGTTCTGTAGTCCCTTCAAGTCCTTCTGGTGAGGTAATGTAATGCAGATTGATTTGCACCATTCCTTTCGCCTGTCCCTGTTTGCCGGAGGCTTTGACAGGATGGCAGGCTTACCTGTCTGCTTTATTTATTTATTTTAAATGGGGGAGGAAGGATGTTAAATATCCCAACTGGTAGTTGTTATCTGAGAGCTCAGTTGTCTCACAGACCAAAAGAAGTCCCTTCCTGATGTATTTTGGTTTTTTTTTAAATATGGTGTCTTCGTGGTCTGCTGTGTGGGTATAAGCATAGAGACATAATTAATCACTTAAAATTCACGATTACTTTTCCATGGAACAGGGAGTAGAGAGAAAGTGCCCATTTTATATATTTCAGTTAGAAGAAAACCTCATGGGAGTGGTGTGTCTGTGGCAGTAATCACTTTAAGAAATGGAGCCCAGTCCCCTGTGGAGACTATTTGAATTCATTGCACTGTCAGCTGCCAGACAGGTATGCCCTCAGCAGCTCCGATAGGATAGAGGAGGGCTTTCTTCCATGTGTACAAATGATTCTGTGGACCAACTCTGCATTGCACCATCCTCCTGCTCTATTATTAAAGCCCCATTTTTCTGCTGCCCCCGTAGCATCCCCAGTCTTGACAATGCTCTCCTGGTAGTGAATGTGGCTTTGCTTTCATTTTGTTGATGCAGCCTCTCCCTGCCCTTCCTGCCCTGAACACAGCATGTGTGTGCCACCAGCAGCTGCTCGTCCAGCAAGAGGCTTGTACCACGTCCCCCCTCTCTGCCCTGCTGTGTCCTCCCTGCCCTCCCTGTGCTGGGGACCATTTTGTCTCCTTGAGTGTTTTTTCCTCCTTGGTCCTTAAAAGCTGTGCAATTCAGATGCAAATCTGAGCATACCCTGTCTAGCAGGGCTGACCTGAACCCTGGCAGACTTCCCTTTGTAGCACCCTGGGGCCAGGCTTTGCCCCAGGGAACTGAAGAGCCATGCAAACACTGGCAGAGACAAGAAACAGGTATAAAAGCTCTTGAATGGACAATTTTCCACTTAAAATTGTAGAGTCTAGATCAAGTACCATTAACTTTGTACCTTCAAAGCTAATATTTGCAGCCATGCTTTGGGGGTGTCTAGGTGCTAGTTCAGGGCTCAGATTCACTTCCTTTCTAAATACATTTGATCGTAATAATGAATCTGTCATTTTTTGAGTTTTCTCTTTTATCCTCTGTGCCTTCCTCATTTTAGTTATTTCTCAAGGGTTCATCAACAGTCTTTGCTCTGCTGTAGGTAAATAGGAAATGGAAACGATACAAGTTTGTTTCTTTAGAGAGCCCTGTTTGGCTCTTTTCCATAAGTGCTGACACGGGGCCAGCACCTCGTGCTTCCAGGAACGCAACCGCTCGTCTTTGGAGCCTGTAACCACGTTGCTTTAATGATGATTTCAACGTGCATTTCTGGACTTCAGAATCACCAGCAGCTGATTGGAAAAATATCTCTCCTCCTGTGGACAGTCCTGAGGGGGATCCTCTCCCTGCCGCCCCGCAGCCTCCGCAGTGAGAGGGGAAACCCCCTTCACCCCCAAGAGTCCCTGGGCAGCAGCCCGCCGCCCGCTCCGCGGGGCATCCTTATTAACCCAGCTCCCAGCCAAGCAGCTTGCTCAGGGCCCCATGGTTACTGGCACTGGCTGCCTGCAATCAAGCTTCCCCTTGATTTTTATTTGTAATATATTTTTCTTTCTTTTAGCTGGCTAAATCCCGCTGATTTTTAACCCTTTGACAGCAGCAGCCATGGCTGTCTGCAAACGCAGCCTTGGGTTGTAACAGGCAGCAGCACTTGGTTGCTTTCCCGAATACAAGCCTGGCTTCCCATGCTTACCTCAGCCTCTCCACCAGCATCCCTTTTGCTTTCTGCTTTTTAGAAACTACTATAAAAATTATTAGAAAAGCTTCACTTTTGCCTAATTTTTTCACTGAGAGGACTTTTCCATTGGTCTGTATCCCTGTGTCATATGTGGCTAAGGGCTCTCACATATGATTCCTTCCTTCTATTTTTTTCTTTAAATAAGTTTAGCACCAGCTCCAGGTGACTTTTGTCACAGCAGTGACCAAGTCTGTCATGTGAACAGTAAAC
The DNA here is from genome assembly GCF_963921805.1 of Phalacrocorax carbo. Lineage (NCBI taxonomy): Eukaryota > Metazoa > Chordata > Aves > Suliformes > Phalacrocoracidae > Phalacrocorax > Phalacrocorax carbo. Next base: position 8,452,382 of record NC_087523.1, on the reverse strand, counting down.
AGCCTGTTGAAATAGGCCCAATCTCACCCTTGGGGATGATGCAATGCCAGTGCTTCCTTGTGAACTCAAGTTAATTTGCTTTTCCCTTCCCTTCCAGTCAAAAATCTTCCTCATTCTCGAGTTTATATTCAGTGTTTATTTAAAACACTCCTTTTTTTAGCAGCTATTTGGAAGCTACAGTGTGAGACAACCCATTATAGCATGATAGAGGGGTATGGACACGTGTATGCACCAGATTCATATATGAACAAATCTGGAAAAGAAATATTGAGGCAAGAAATAGCACAGCAAAGGCAAGTGGGAGAGTAAGTGACTATGAGAGGAAGGATTTCAGCCTCCGTGGAAAAGACGTGGCACTGCTGTGGTTAGTCACCACTGTAGCTCCTGCACCAGCTCCTAGGGATGAGGAATCCCTGAACGCACCGCACTGAGTGATGTGTGGGTAATCCAGCAGCTTTGCAGAAGGTGTAGGAGCCAAGAGAGGGACCTGGGTAACCTCAGAGTAATAAAAAAGCTGCTGGGAAGGGGTAATATTTTTCCTTGGTCTCATGAATTTCGGCTTCAGTAGAGTATGTGTTTGCATATGTAGTGGGGAAATTGCCTTTTCAATGATCAAATTAGAATTCACCTTTTGCTGCTTTAATTCTCCCAGGGGAAGCAAGGGAGGAGCTTTGGGTTATAGCTGGAAGCAGGGGAGACTTCAGGGCACAGTGATGGGGTCACTGGTTTTCACTGCCTTTGAAATGTTCCTCCTTAGGCCTGGATGTAGTTTTAAGGACAGCTTACCTGAACAAGAATAAATCCATTCTAGAGCTAGTTCAGTGTTGGGAACATTTTTTTTTGCAGGCATTTTCCTTCAACTGTCTTACTGCTGTATGGGTTCACGCCCTCATGAAAACCAATGGATCTGCACAGAAAAGGGGCTTGCTTTAGGTGCTGTTTTGCAATGGGGGGGGTAAATCCTTAATTTTTTGACTTGGAGGGTAAGAACAAGCCATGCTATTCGCTAAATAGTGCTTCTCACAGCTAGAATTGCATCTGCACACATGATGATGGAGTGTAATGACGAGAGAAAATACTACATTAAGCCCAGCTGATAAATCTTAAAGTAGCCTGAATTTTCTATGAGGTAAGCCTCAGGCTAGCTGTTTCTGAGTCAGAATGGAAAAAGTTTTACAATTACGAGAATTTCTTGTTTAGTATCTTCAAACAAATCCTCATTACAACTAAACTGCATGTCTAAACCAACGTCTTTTCTGGGTCAGTCTACAAAACCCCCACACTATTAGAGGCACAGGCAATTGCAAATCACTGCCTGAATTTCCTTAAAGGATGAAAAGGATTAATTTGTTTATAAACCTACATTTCCCCCTTTTCTCTTTTCCCCATTTTGCACTCTCTTCTCCCCAAGACCCAAGCATGTCCTGCCAGTGTTACCTTGGTGGCACCTCCACGCAGATGAGCCTCTGAGCTGCTGCTCTGGCAGTCAGAGTCCAGCTTCTTACCAGATTTGAGCTGCTCTAGGTGCCTGGTGATGGCCTGGGTGGGGAGCAGAGGCTCGTGCAGCCCAGGTTTTGGGGTGCTGCGCACAGCACAGGTATGTCAGGGAGACTTGTGGGGCAGGGAGAGAGGGAAGGAGCAGGAGGTGTGTTTGGGGTGGTGGTGCTTCCCACACTCTGGGGAGAGGAGCTGGAGCAAAGGGTACAGGCAAGCTGCTGGAGCCCCCATGGCTGGGGTTTGCTGCTGCTGGCCCCAGCTGGTGCCTGCATGCCTCGCTGGTAACACCCATGTGATCTGCACAATGAAATCCGCCTGTGAACTGCAGATCTCTGCCAGAGCAGGGAAATGGAAGGACTGGCCTGGTCTGGACTTGGAGCTTGCCCACCCTGTGACCTGTCTCTGGCACAGCCAGTACCAGTGCTTGGGAAACAGCATCTGAGCAGGGTGTTTTTAGACGGGTCCCTCCCCAATTTTCCTCTCCTCAGCCTCCAGCCATCAGTTCTTTTGGCTCCCGTATACCTGGAGTGCCCTTTGCTCACAGACCAGCATGCAGCAGTGCAATGGAGATGCACTCCGTGATCTTCCCTAAGCTGTCTATGAGCTTATTTATATTTTTGGCCATTACAATATCCTATAGCAAAAAGTTCCATGATTTAATTACAGGCTTTGTCAAATACAATTTCCTTTTGTTTGCTCTAAACCAGCTGCCAGGATTGGGCGTCTCTTGAGGTAGCAGATGTTTCAGGGGTTTAAGAAACCCCCAAATGCTTTTAATGCTCTCTTTGCGTTTGCATTGGTTATGGGAGGTTTCGCAGAGCTGATAGACCCAGCCAAGGTTTTTCTCAGCAAGGACTGTGGAGGCTGCTGGAGCAGCAGCTGCTGTCTCTGCACAGAAAGCATGTTCCTGGACACGGCACAATGACATTTCCCATGCAATTGCATGGGGACAGTGGCACTGGCAGGAGCCGTTGCCATGGCAATGGGATAACCGTAGCACAACCCCAAGGAGGTCCTGTCTGCGCATCCCAAGGTTTCCCTTTGCCTTCTGCTAATGTAAGAGCTGCTCTTGAATGCAAGCACGATAGCTGTCACTATTGCAACCAAAATAAGGCAAATCTACCCAAAACAGGAGGCACTTGGGGAACGCGAGTGTGGATTGCGCTTGGAGCGAAGTGCAGCTAGCGATGGGCTGAGGAGCTTCCATTGATTTTGGAAGTGAGAGATGAGTCTTGTGTGGGTGAGACAGGACTGAGGCATTTGGATACCACACATGGCACAGCTGTGGCTGTCACACTGCCCTGCTCGCCTGGCTGAAGGTATCGGGAATAAAACCCGACTGGCAGGGCTCTGTCACTTGCTGGATGCTGTGTTTTTGAGGATGGTGGCTAGTTTTTGAAAGATGGTGTTAAAACCATTTTTTCCTACTTTCCCAAGACCTAAAAGTGCCCCTCAGGTTTGAATCATTAAGCAATGCCTTGAGGAGAGGGTTTTCTGTAGACACAGATTTTTTAATTTTTATCATATTCCATGTACTCTCTCAAGGTTGAGAAATCAGTATTGCAAGCAGGGAGAGCTGAGATAGAGCTGTGTTTGCCTGGTTGTACGACCAGCTGCTGGTGGAGTGGGTGTCCTTCCCTAGCCTGGCTCATGCATGACACTTCAAAATTTGTGCCAGGGCAGCTTGAATGTGCTGCATGGAATAGGAACATAAATAATGCTGAAGCCAACTCAGTGATTCAAGGGCATTGCAGAAGGAAAAAACTGCATTTGCTGAGAGCTGAACTATAACAGTAACATTTAGACAAGTACTTCAAAGTAGACTCACAGTATTGTTCTGTATTACAAGATGACCACCTCGTTATTATAAGCTGGACTTTGCCAGTAACACTAGCACATGTTGTGCAGTTCTGGATACTGGCTTAATCTCAAAGGAAACGAATCCATTTCCAGCAGCAAAGTGTTGCTGTCATTGTATGCTCCAAATCATCACTTTTCCCTTTCTCAGTGTGAGAATGTGAGCCTGCCACTGTGTAATTTAAGTGAATAACATGGCTTGATGTTGTCACTGTTGTCAGCAGTTCCAGTTTTCATCAAACAGCTACTTTTTGGTGTGGGAAATTTAGCATGCACGTTGTCATGCTAGGTGAAAACTTCCATCTTAAAGTATAGCTTGATATAGCAAAAGCTCATTCCAGCTCTCCCCAAAGTTGTCTCTACCATTCTAGACAGACAAATACTGGGAAAGTAAGGGACATGCACTGCTAGAGCCAGCCTTGTAACTGGGAGGGAAACACCAGGAATCAGTTTTGCAGGATCCTAGAGAGCTTGCTCAGGGACAGGGACCATCTCTTTTGCCTGACCTCCGTTTCCACTCTGGCTTGGAGACAATCACTTACTGATGATTCTTTATGTATCCTGTGCCAAAAGAGAGGGATTTCGGATGATGATGAAATTAGAGATCTGCCCATACTTTGCTCCCTTCTCATACAGCTGTGAGATTTCTGGTCTGCAAATGGCAACTGCAGTGGAGACTGGAGATCTGCATGTGCCTGAGAGGGAGAGGTCTTCCCATTGTATTTATTACTTTACTACCAAGGAAGGCAGCACAAAACCAGCTGTTAGTGACATTTCCCTGCCAGCTATGTTCTTTGCAGAGGTAGCTTATGGCATTATCTCGGCATCCTCCAGAAAAATGTCACAGATGTAGGGTTGCTTCTGCTTAGCAGAAGAAGCCCTTTTGAGCTGGAGATTTGGGTCTTCCTGACAAGAGCAGACATTGTCCAACAGGAGGTTGGTGCCTGTGACTCAGTGATGCAGTGCTGCTGTGGGGAGTAGATGTTTATGGAAATACTGGGAAGGACCAGAGGTCCCAACTTCCAGGGTGTTTGGGGTGAGGGGACCCTGATCCCCCCGATGTGTGATGAAAGTGATGTTGCAGTGATTCTGTCATACAAGTGTCCCATTGGAGAGAAACTGCAGTATGAGCTGGGTCCTGGTGGGATCTGATCTTTAAATCATCTGGTGCAAAAATGAGTGAAATGGATAACTTAATTAATTGACTTAGAAAATATGGTCCTAAGACTAGCAAGGGTGGTTGTTCTCTGCAGAGCTGGGGTTTCCTGTGCCTCTCAGCTCCATGCAGGGGCAAAGTAAAGTAGTGCTCTCCTGCATGGTGGGATGTGAGATTGGCAGGGTCCCAGTCTGGGAGAGACCCTGTAAGAGGTGGAAATCATGGCATCCTAAGAGCTTCACCAAAAGCAGGCTCTTGGAGGTGCAAGGTGATGGCAGAATGTGCCATCTGAGAATACTCCAGCATCAGTGTGGTCAGGGCAAGTAGCCTGCTCCACCCCTGGGTTTTGGTGGATATGTATCTCATATGGGGAAGGACATTTCTGTTTTTAGTTGCTTTCCTCCTTCCCTGCTTCCCAGGCAAACCCAGGGGCGCGCTCACACAGGGTGGCGTCACAATGGTGCCTGCAAAACCAAGAATTCAGCAAGGTTTTTCCTTCTACAAACCCTATTGCTTTCTCACTTTCTCTAGGCAAGCACTTCAAGACTGTGGTTAGTGGAGTATTTCTGGGTGGGTGTATGTGAGAGCAAAGTCTGAGCCGAAATTCTTAAGTCAACCTCAGATGGGAATCCTGGAGGAGGACAAATGGAGATAACACTCTAGCTTTGCTTTGGAAAATTTCCTTTTTCATAGAGGAAAGAATGTTTTTCAGTTTCTTAAATGAATTTGTTATTGTACAAAGTTGAGTCTCATTTGGAAAAGGGCATTTGGCAAATGCGTGTGATTATATTGAGCTCAAAGGAGGTGACTCACTGGCATAAGATACTTCCAGGAAACAAATGAAGGGTAGGGTAATGATATGTTGTTTCTCATACTGTGGAATAAAAGAGTAACCTTTCTGCCTGAGGGTACTTCTAGAAAACCAGATAAAACCTGAAGTCAGAAACATTTAAATTGATAAGTCCTGTCTTCGAGGTTTCCTTCAGCTTTCTGTGCTGTAGCTCCTGAGGAAAAGGCTGGGCTCTGAGAATCAAATTACTTCCAGCCACAGATTCTAAATCTATGTTAAGTTAGCCAAAATGCTTCCTCTGTACCTCTGCTGGAGAGGTTCCTAAATATCTGACTCCCTGCAGAAGGGAGCTGCTTAAGCAGATGAATTAAGAGGACTGGAAACAGTCATTGTTATGCTGGGTGCAAAGTTCCAGGGTCTTTCTCTAATAGCCAGTGCTGCACGCCAGCGTGCTGGGATGGAGACAGCTGCTCTCTCATTAGACTGGCGTTTGGGAAAGGCTGAAGGAACTGGTCCAATTGTTAATAGTTTCTGATTCTGGGAAGACTTAAAAAAAATTGAAATCACCCACTCATCAAAGAAGGAACAATTCATATTAGCAGATCTCTCTGCAGCATGGAAATCTTTTATAACAAACACATGAAGAGTCAGTACAACTTGTGCTTCCTTGCTAGGACTCAATTAAAAATAAAAATAATTTACAACCTACAACAAATCCTATTGATAGAGGAGACAATTTTTAAAGCTTAGTATTTCTGTTTTAGAACAATTATAGAACCTTGTATTATAGAGGATGATGTGATTGTTTTGCATATGGAAACACCATTTGATTAAGATTTAAACAGATGGTTAACAGGAATGGTATTGTAGGCTTCATCAAAGTAAAATCTAAAGGGTACAATAATATTTCCACTTCAAAGTGGTTTGTTTTGATTGCTACCAATAAATGAATTAATTTCACATGTCAGAGGAAGCATTTTCACTGTACAGTTACTCTATTACTGCTTGTTTAGTAAAGTGTGGTTCAGGAAACAGGACTCAACTCAATCTGTAACCCCAACACAGATACAAATCAACAAATTGAGCAAATTACTCAATATTTGAAATCTAGTGATAACCACCGAAAGGGGGGGTGGGTGGGGGGAATCTATTTTCCATAACTGGGAAAAATATATACATGAGTTCAGAGGGAAGGCAGTGACCAGCCCCTCTCGTTGCAAAGGCGCACACCTTCCCCTTGCCCCTCTGCCGCTGCCGTCAGCGTGCTGAAGCCAGTTGAGAGGGAGGTTGTTCAGCAAAGCAAAGAGGACGTTCATGAGATAAGGAAAATGAGAGAAGCAGTACTCTTATCTCCTTTTACTCAGGGAAGCAGAGGAAACATGGTGATTTAACCCAAGAGCAGGACTGCAAATGTGTAAACAAAAGCAGACAAGGGAGCAGCTCTCACCCACACCACGCTTTGTAGTTGCTAACCCCTCTTGGCACTTACCTATTGCTGAAAATTCATACTAGGAAGGAAATGAGTGCAGCATGTTTTTGTAGATGGGGCTTATTTATTTTTCCTCTCCAGCACAGCTCAGCTGAAGAGGCACCACCACAAAACCTCCATCAAACATTTCACATTCAAAAAGGAGAAAGCACCATATCTAAATCAAATTGAAATGAAATTTCTGGAACTTCTTAGGGCAAAGCATTTTGATAAGAAAACTCTCCTAACGAAAGGGAGAGGCGGTGCTGGCCCCACGGCTCACTTCCAGAAGAAGGTGAGAGCAGCCCTGCTGAGATAAGTGCTCTATTTCTGGGCATGGCTCAGCAGCAAGTCTGTTCTGCAGCCCCAAAAGAAGATTCCTGGGAAGCAAAGGTCAAAGCAGATAAAGCAGTGGTTTAGGAGCTGTCGCTCTCTCCAGTCAATGTGCTTTTGGCCACTGCACTCTTCATGCTCGCATGCAGGTTGAGAACAGACCTGAGTTCAGAAGTGACTCTGCTCCAGCAAGGATGCATTGGGCAAATGGGCTGGGATTCAGCTTGTCCGACTTCAGCTAAAATCTAGTTTCCTTGGTAGTCTGCAGGAAGAAATCAGCTCTTGTGTGGGCTGAATGGCCCTCCCAATTTATTCCCGTTGACTTCCAAGGGAGCCTGAACAACTTGGCTGATCCCAAAGCCCTGGTGCTTCACCCTGGCCACGTAGCGTAAGGCTAGGCATGTTGGTGAGACTGGACCGTGCTGCTGTGGGCTGGTCTTTGCACAGAGGCAATCTGGGATCCTGGATGCTGTGCTAGGATATGAGTGATAGCATAACGACCCCTGCACAAACCTCTTGCAGGCTCTTGGGCTATTTTTTGGTGATCCTGGCAGTAATTTTCTGCTAGTCCTGGAGTCCCTACTTGCTCCAGCTACACCACTTTCTCTGTGTTTCTAGTATGAATATTTAGGAATTTGGAATACATAGGGGAAAAAAGTGATCTCTGGCAGGAGAGACGGTAGATGGGCAGCATATAATTGGCATAATACACTAACACTGTGCCCACAGCACGGGCTCCAGCCTAGACTGAGACTGGTAAACCCCAGAGGTGGAGCTGCTTGTCCCAAAGATGTCGTGGTCTAAAGATACTCCACGGGTAGGTGAGAACCCTGTGAATCAACAGCAGAGCTGGGAACATAAGCCAGGTCTGCAGCTTTTCAGGGAAATACTCTGTGAAATATAACAATAGAGGCAAACATCACTTGAGACATCCCATTTATAATTAGCACATTGCAAAAGGCAGGAAGGTTTTCCCTGTGCAAGACATAACGTCATTAAACTTAAACCTGGCAAACATCAAGAGTTACTGGAAACAAATTCAGCCTTGTCTGGGAATAAAAACTCCTGCCTTAAAGTGCTAATTTCCCAAAATATACAGGCAACAGGCTTGAAAAGTGTAATTAGAAAACCCTGCCACACTTAAAAGGAAATTTTTTCACCCACAAAGGCCCAAGCCCCTAAGCTGCTCCTATTGCCCCACAGCTTGACGTATTTAATAGTCTCATTGCTCAAAGTGGTAACCAGACCGTGTTGAATTTAATATGGGATGGTAGAAGTTTGGAGGAAAATGAACTGTATCTAATCCCACCTCAGTCACTCTTCCTTAATTCTTCTCAGGGCAGCTGGCAGTGCTCTGTGGCTTCTTGTTTGTTCGATTGTTCCAACAATGTCGTCACCTCTCCCCATCCTTGCATGATCTTCCTCCAGCTGATTTCCAATTTTCCTTGCAGAAGAGGTGACTCACAGGATTCCAGTTGTATCAGTATCTCCAAGGTGTTTAACAGCAGGAGCAACCTGAATATGGCATGAAAGTTAATAGCTGATGAAAGCATAATTTAACATAGTTTTAAGAGGCCATGTTCTCAGCTGATACAAATTGATGAGAAAACGAAATTGCACCAATTTTCACCAGCTGAAGAGAGGCTCAGTGTAGATCTGTAGGTAAGAGTAGCTTATGTAGTTAAAAGTTCACACTCTAACTTATCTGGAGACAGGGAATTAAAACAACAAGACTAAGCATCTTCCAGAAATAGATGCATCAGTGGGAGTTGGAACAGGATTTTTAACGTAATTACTATCCTGCCTGGGGTGTCAGATTCATCAATAAAAGCAAAGCTTTTCTATTATATTGGAACATATAAAATGAAGCAGACCCCACATTCTGCACTAATTGGTTGAACTAGACATTTTGCAGAAATACAGAGGTTGTGAAAAGTGTCCAGATGGAGGGGTGAAACCTGTAGGGCAAGCCTGGGTAAGGACTGTGCTGTTTGGCCCCTCGTCTTTCCTTAGGGGGCACCAGAGGAATGATCACTTAAGGTGCGGTGCCTCATCCCTCTCCTGACGGCAGCAGATGGCCAGGGTTGCTCAACCCCAGGTTAATCAAAACTCCATTTGGAAGAGGCAGTGCATTTGAGGAACAGTCCAGAGACGGGACTGGGCTGATGGAGGAGACAGCAGGATTGCAGGTGCTGTGAAAACCCACACGCAATTAATGGAGAAATCAAAGAAAAAATTTCTGGGAATGGGGGGCTGCAAAATTAAGGGGAAGGACAACTTCCAGACATGATAGCTGGGACTTGGGGCAGGAGCCAGGCTTTTTCCAGGACCAGACCATTTCCCACGTCTTTTGCAGAGTGCAGCAATGTCATAGAGCAGTGTTGTAATATCAAGGACCTGGAGCTAGAGACGTCATATTTTATTATGGTTCAATGACAAGGTTGCACTCCAGGGAGTAACCACACCCAGAAGACGCTGGGCATTGAGGTGCACATTTTCCCTTCACCTTTCTGTCCTCTGGGGAAAATTAAGCCCCAGAGAGGCCTTGGTGCTATGGGTGGTGAGTGTGCATCTGGGTCCTGCTGTCAATGACATTGCTGATGTATTGCTTAAATGGGGGCTGCCTCTTCTGGCAGCGATAGGCGTGCCCCAGGGCAGTGGGGGAGGATGCTGGTGAGGACGCCTAATGTCTTGTCATCCAGAGCATGTGCGAGGCTGCTGCTACTGCAGATAGCAGCAGTGTAGGAGTGAAGTATATTTGGGAATCCCTGATTTAATGTGGTATTTGGGATACTGCAGGACTGGCTGCATTGTTTGGGCTGTCCTGGTTCTGCCCTTTGGAAGAGGTGTTACTTCCCCACAGAAAACCCGGGATTTTGGTGTTTCAGAGAATTACGCCTCCTTCAGTTACCAAACAGAATCCCAATTTGGTCCTCACTTTCTACATTAAAAAAAAAAATCTGTTATATACTTGTCTTATATCACTGCCTTGTGGAAGAAATCCTTTTTTTTCCCTATCTTACTAATTCTGCAGTGGCTCTTAAGGGCTGTGGAAAGGGAAGAGATGAACCAATGATAAGGCAGATTTTTATGCATCTGGGCTTTATGATACTGTGTGTGAGTGGGTGAGGTGCAGGGGAATGTGCTGCCGACCAGCTGGAGTCCCAGCAAACAGACCTCCCTGCATGGGCATGAAGGAGTCTTACCAGAAAACTTGGCTGTGGTGCTTGAAGGAGATTTTTATAGCACGTATAGATACCTTAGTGGTTTTAAATAAGCCAGCCAGCTGTATAAGCTTAGTTAATAAACTCCACTATAGGTATGCATGACTCATTGGTAGCTTGTTAAGAAGTTCTGCTCTTGATTTTAAAGCAAGCTGTTTAATTCTGCACATGATACCACCAGGATCACAGGGAGAGACTGCTGCATGTAGTGGATCTTGCAGCTTGCTCGAGGTACTGCTCCATGTGTGTCAGCTTCCCGAAGAATAGTGGGACTTCTAGCATCATCTTGAATTTTGAACAGGAGAAATGGCTGAAATCAGGGACAACATGTTCCTCTGCCTCCCCTTGTAGAAAGAAGGATTGGAAACCCAAGAACTAGATACAGCACAGGTTGTGCCTGTCAGCAATGCAAGGTATAGGGGGCTCTTGGGAGTGTTGACTCACAGTAATTGGTATTGCTCTCTGACAAAGTATTTGGGTTTCAGCTCAGTCAAATATCCTGCTTGAAGGGAAATATACTCTTGAAGGGAAATACCCTCTCCCCACCCTGTTCCACTCAAACATCAGAAAAATACAGTGAATTCAGTTGCCCAGTCCCTTGATAACTTCAGATGTGAATGGGAGATGAGGACACATCATCATCCCTGCAAATAACATCGCTCCAGTTTCTCTATATCATGCCAGCAGGCCGAAGTAACTTTAACATAGAATCATAGAATCGTTAAGGTTGGAAAAGACCTCTAAGGTCAGCAGGTCCAACCGTCAACCCAACACCCCCAGGCCTCCTAAACCATATCCCTAAGTGCCACGTCTACACGTTTTTTGAACACCTGCAGGGATGGTGACTCCACCACCTCTCTGGGCAGCCTGTTCCAGTGCCTGACCACTCTTTCAGTGAAGAATTGTTTCCTAATATCCAATCTGAACCTCTCCTGATGCAGCTTGAGGCCATTTCCTCTCATCCTCTTGACTTGGGAGAAGAGACCCAACACCCATGTGGCTACAACCCCCTTTCAGGCAGTTGTAGAGAGCGATAAGGTCTCCCCTCAGCCTCTTCTTCTCCAGACTAAACACCCCCAGCTCCCTCAGCTGCTCCCAGTAAGACTTGCTCTCCAGACCCTTCCCCAGCTCAGCTGACCTTCTCTGGACACGCTCCAGCCCCTCAATGTCCTTCTTGTCCTGAGGGGCCCAAAACTCAGCACAGGATTCGAGGTGTGGCCTCACCAGTGCCGAGCACAGGGGCACGATCCCTTTAGGCATGGCTTAGAAATGTAGAGACCTCTGGACAGGACCCTGCCATGAACAGGAGTCTGGGGGGAGTGTTTTAAAATGGATTTGATGGAATTGCACTTCTTACCCATGTGTTACGATGATGCTCTGATTGTTGTTTGTAAGAACATCATTAGTCTTGGCCCAGCACTTGGTCCAGAACCAGATAAATTCAATTAAAAAGCCCTTATTGATTTCAGTGGATGCTGTGTCAGATCTAGGATCATGCTACTAACACAGGAGCCCTTTTGGAAATGCTTTCTCATTGATTTATGAGAGATTTGAAAAGGTAAAAGGGAAACAACATGTAACTGAAATTTAGTGGCAACCAGTGTCTGTGCAGTAATGATAAATACTCCAGAACTTTTCCTCTGTGGTACCTATCTGATTTTAGGCTACATAAATCATCTCCACAAGTTGGCAGTAATACTTTGGCTATCTCTCTGCAGGTGATTTCTAGTGTGTGTTTGACAAGATTCCCTCTGCCCTGTTTCCCTCTCTGCTTGAATGTTCTTTGGCATTCAACAAAAGTCCAGAGTGCTTATATTAATCTGATTTTCCCAATCAAGCTACCTTAATGTGTATTTACTCTTGTGTGGTGAGTCATGCTATAATGATCTGATTTGTAGATCAGGTCCAGGTTCTGCAGGGTATTGTGCAAACATGAGACAATTTCTTTCTCGAACGTCTTGGCAGGCACTTGCTCTCTGTTCCACGGTAACAGAAAAAATTAAAGCATTTGTGACTACTCCAAGTGGAAGCTAAAGCTTCCAATTGTATTTGAAAACAAAATCCACAATATTTTAGTCAATGGAAAAGAGACATGAAAAATGGTCAGGTGAAATCTAAAATCCCAACTGGGTAAAAAAAGTAAAGGTCTGACACTGCGGAAGTCATGGTGGGAGTAGAGATGACAAAAGTTGTAGCTGTAGTCTGTGGACAAGGAAAATGTGAGAACAAGAGCAATCCAGGGCAAATAGATCATGCCTAGATTACTATGGCCGTAACAGTTGTATTTCCTTCTTGCCCCATGTCCCTTCCCCAACATTAACAGAAGATTTGCTGTGGTTGCTTTGGTGTAGTCCTTCAGTTAACACCACCTGACTTTGAACAGGAGCAGTAATTTCGGTGTGTTAATTATTGTTATTGACATTTTGTTTCTGAGCTGGAAGTGCACATCTAAAGTTTAATTCAAATGACTGGATCGGAAGCTGGAGGCAATGCAGCCAGCAGTGCTAAACCCGAGCTAATCAACTCTGCTGCAGGGCGGCCTTGTTAGCTCAGGCAGTATTTGCTGAACAGCGAGGAGCTGGTTCATTTGTGAAAGAGGGGGCTGGTAATAACATGGGGGCTGCAGATCACTTGTGGGTCATGTAGGAGGGAGACTGCAAAGTTGTTTAAGTCCAAGCTGGACCACTTGGGTGCCACTTTGGTGCCTTGCTGCCCAGTGCCCAGCCGCACACTGCCCATGCTGGCTATGCCTCTGCTCAGCACTGCCCTGCGCCATGCGCAGACACCCTCCATGTGTGGCTCGCCTGGCACCTCTGCAGTTGTGTTCATATGCTCTGAACTTCTTTTCGTGTCCAAATTGTTTGGCCATGGTTGGGAATTTCTGCCTCTGAGGTTGCTGAAATTGGGAACAAAGTCTCTGACTGTAAAAGCAATGTGCCAAGGAGCTGCTGCTCCTTTATAAATGATGTACATACACACTGGCTGCTCTCAGCGAGCTGAGCTGCCAGCAGCGTGTCTCATGGCTTCAGGAAGTTGTTTCATCTTGGTGTAAGGTCAGAAATGTTTTGGTCAAGTATGTTCCCTCTTTTAGTGCTGTGATTTTGGCGATGGGCAGCTGAAGCAATATCAGCGGTGGAGACCTGCAGGCCTGGCAAGGGCCAGTGAGCGGCACTGGCTGACAGAGGGTTACTTGTGCTTCTGTGGGAAGGGTCTGCACCGTGGTCGGAGCCAGAGACGGTCATGTGAGACAGAGGAATGAAAAACATTTGTCATTGCAATGAACTCCAATAGGAATATCACCACAGGCTCCCTTCTTTCACCCTGCTAAATTGACAGACTCTTTTCTCTAGGAAGGCATGGTGATTTTTCCTTTGCCTTACATGGATGAGGATGTGTGATTTGCACTTTGAGAAATACTCTTTCTTCCCTTTCTTTATTGACTTGTTTTTCATAAGCACCATTTGCCTGGGGCCGTATGAGGCTAACATCTGTGGTCCTCTCCTTCCTGAAACCCAGGGGCCCATTGCCAGGGGACACATTCCAGAACTTGCTGCTTTAGCAGCAGTGACCCTTTGCATTTGTTTCAAGTCACGTTTTTATTTTCCGATGATAAAACCTTGGAAACTCGTGCCATATTGTAACAGTTCCTTTTGGTTACTTTAATCCTAAATGCAGAAGTTTCATTACATTATTCATTCTCCCCCATTTTCATTGTGATCACCAGCCATGTCAGTCACAGCGACTCTTCAAAGAGGGAGGCTGAACATCAGATATGACTTCATTCTTTGCATTTATAAGGCAAAGCATAAATTCCAACAGGTCCACTAGTCATATCTATTGATTTGGTACTTAATCATATGAACACAATGAATATTCAGTGCCTGTATGATATAAAAAGAACAATCAGAATAAGCTATTATAGGTGCTGGAATCTCATTTAAAATCTAATTAGGTCTAGAACAAAACTAGAGGAGTCCTGTCTGAGTATGAAGAAATGGATGTGTCTATATAACGAGTGAAATGTCTTCTTTTTTCACCCACCTCTTGGCATGGATTCAGAAACTAGCATTTTTTTTTTCAGCTCCTACTTAGAAAACCATTACTCTGTCTGGCTTGGACAAGGGCTGGTACCCACAGATTAAAGCTGATCACTCTGTGCTGTAAAACTATGCACTGCTTTATACATAGCACGATTGCCGTCACAGTGTTAGGGGTGATCAAAGCAACTCAAGCAGCAATTTTTTTGTAGCTGTCCCTGTTCCACTGCTCTGACTGGCCTTGTATTGGGTTTGCATGGCAAGGTTTTGGTAGCGGGGGGAGCTACAAGGGTGGTTTCTGTAAGAAGCTGCCAGAAGCTTCCCCTGTGTCTGACAGAGCCAGTGCGAGCTGGCTCCAAGATGGACCCACCGTTGGCCAAGGCTGAGCCCATCAGTGATGGTGGGAGCGCCTCTGGGGTAACATATCTAAGAAGGGAAAAACAACCAACAAACCAACCAAACCCTGGGCAATTGCAGCCATAGAGAGAAGTGAGAATATGTGAGAGGAGCAGCTCTGCCAACACCAAGGTCAGTGAAGGAGGGGTAGGAGATGCTTCAGGCACTGGAGCAGAGATTCCCCTGCAGCTGTGGTGAAGACCATGGTGAGGCAGGCTGTCCCCTTGCGGCCCATGGAGGTTAGTGGTGGAGCAGATACCGACCTGCAGCCCCTGGAGGACCCCATGCTGGAGCAGGTGGGTGCCCAAAGGAGGTTGTGACCCTGTGCAAAGCCCACACTGGAGCAGGCTCCTGGCAGGACCTGTCCCCCATGAAGAGAGGAGCCCACGCTGGAGCAGGTTTGCTGGCAGGACTTGTGACCCCCCGGGGGACCTGCACGGGAGCAGTCTGTTCCGGAAGGACTGCACCCCGTGGAAGGGACCACACTGGAGCAGTTAATGAAGAACTGCAGCCAGTGGGAAGCACTTACATTGGAGAAGTTCGCGGAGAGCTGTCTCCCATGGGAGGGATCCCACGCTGGAGCGGGGGAAGGGTGAGAGGAGTCCTCCCCTGGAGGAGGAAGGAGCAGCAGAAACGTGTGATGAACTGACCGCAACCCCCGTTCCCTGCCCCCTTCACTGCTGGAGAGGAAGAGGTAGAGAATCGGGAGTGAAGTTAAGCCCAGGAGGAAGGGAGGGTTGGAGAGAAGGTGTTTTCTAAGAATTGGTTTTCTTTCTCATTATCCCACTCTGATCTGATTGGTAATAAATTAAACTAATTGCCCCAAGTTGAGTCTCTCTTGCCCGTGATGGTAACCAGTGAGTGATCTCCCAGCTTTGTGTGTCTAACTGGCAATCAGCAACAGGAGAAACAAGATGACTTCAGGTACAGAGGTACCACACCAGGAAGTCTGGCTGCCTTTAAAACCTGGGCAGAGTGGGGCTCTTCCAGTATTCTTTTACAGTAAAAAGAGTGGGAGATAGGAAGATCTTATCCTGTATTTGAAGTCCACTTAAGGCACTAAGATGTCATGTAAGAAATCCTTGGGAATAAAAATAGGGATTTGCAGGCTTTATTTTAAAATATATCTGTTCAGACTCTCAGATTAGGACAGAGCCTGCCTTATGATTTATAAAAAGAGATGTATAGATGGTTGTAGCTCTATCAGTGTTATACACATGACTGCATGATTGAGTAAAAATAGATCATAATTTGGTTCAGCTTTTACATTTTGCAGGAAAACGGAGTACCACAAGTGTATGCTCATACACGGGTATTTGTGCAAGTGAATAAAACTGCTTTTTCAGAACATGTATTGATTGCCTCAGGGGCAGCTGAAGAACAGGACCGAGGAAAATAAACACCTTTCAGCTAACTCTGTTCTGCAAATAGGACATGGTTTTCTGTCTTCAGGCTATATCTTTCTGTTAAAACTGTGCCAGCGAAGTGAATCTGTTGTCTAATGCCTGTTCCAGTTTCCCTTGTGCTTTTCTTGGTGAACCAAAACGTTTGTAGGAGTGGGTTCAACTGACTGTATAAGATTATTCACACTCTTGCTGTCTTTCACTCCTTTGCTTTTTTTTTCATCAGTGATGCAGGAGGGCAATCAGAGACCAAGACTTAAAATGTACTTGAGGTTTTATGGAATGTGAATCTTCCCTGCTTTTCACTGCAAGAAAAAGAGTTTAAACTTCAAACTATTTAGCTTGAAACTCTTCTAACTTCAGATGTCTGTAACTGGTCATTCCTATTGCCAGTAATGGGGACTTTTCTTCATGAAGGGCTGTAGAATACTGCTTGAATTTAGCACCCCAGGAGATTAATCAAGAGTTAAGAGACTCTTTGGATGCCTTGAGTGTTTCACAGCTAAATACAAACCTGACATCTTTGACTTAGCCTCACTGCAGGAAAGCTATCTGTCTGTCTGCCCTGTGCCCCCCAAGCAAGGCAACAACAAGTAGGCAGTGTAGGGCAGTGCATACTAAGAATCCCAGCCCTCCCTTCCCCAAACCAGGGGCAGGGGCAGAATTTGTGTGGTGGTGTTTCTGGTTAAAAACCACCCTGGGCATGCTGAGATACTGCAGTGATGGAGGCATCTAAAAATACCTGCGTGGAGGCTGTCAGGAGCGAATGCTGGGGCTGTGGTGTGACCTCTCCCCTTCCAGGGGCTGAGAAGCCCCTTCTCCTGTGCTGCAATGTCTAGCTACTCTGCAGACTGGGTTGCTTCCAGGCATTTCTTGTCTTCCTTAATTTTCAGCCTAATTGAAGATTTCAGCCATATTAAAACCTTGCTTTCAAAAGGAGTTCTGTGCCTGGATGCTGTCTGTATTTACTAGACTAAGGCTTTCACCAGAAGCTCATAAGCTCCCTAGTTTACCATGCTTTAACTGATCTCAAAGTGTTCCAGATGTTATCACCATATCAGATGAGTGCTCTTGTAGGTTTTTTTCCTTTATTAATAATAAAATTTAAAAAATTTCAGTTGCTTAAGGCACTTCTACAAAAAATCATCTTTCAGTTTGCAGGGGGTTGTCTTGTGTGAGGGCAGAGGGACTTGGTCTGCTGGGCAGAACTGAGCTGGTGAATCATTTGCTTCCCTTTAACAGTTAGGCTGGGACTAATCCATGCTTGGCTTCTGTAATCCATGCTTGATGTGACATGCTGAGGCAGCCAAGAGATGTGAGCAGAGGTCACCCTGAGAAGAACCACTGGCCAACGTGCTTGTGTGGGGCCCCGCGGTTTGCTTGGCATCAGCAAACTCAGCTTTGACTGGGTTCAGACTTTTCTGACCAGGGAGATGGACACGGTGGCCTGCACTGGTCCTCCAGACCCTCAAGATCTGAGCCAGAAGGCCTCATAAAAGTCACAAAACCTATTCTTTGACTACAGTTAGCTTTGGATCAGGCTATAATGATGATTAAAGTGCATTATGCACCTACACACTGCTGCAGGGCCCTGCAAAACAGCAGTCAGATCCTGGCAGAGGAGGGTTGAAGGGCTGCGAGGCTTTTCAGGGGAAGCTTTGCCACCCTGCTTGTGGTGGGATGATTACATGACTGTGCTTGATGTTCTCAAATCACACTATTCTCTTTTAATCATCTTTTATTCAGTGACTACACCCAGGTTTTTCCTCTGTGTCATTTCCAGCCCATAACACAAAATCTGATGTTCTTTGGGTGACAGTTTCAACCTCACTTGTTAAAGGTCAGATCATGTAAGTCTGCTCTTGAATGAAGTCCATGAATGGTACCATGGGTTAGCAGACCTGGAGGTCAGAGTTTGCCCAAGAGGCTGGCTAACAACTGCTTAAATACACACCATGCTAAATGGTAATTTCCTGGAAATATAGCCCTGGATATAGAAATGACATTTCATTCATGAATTTGTTTTGTTGTTGCTGAACATTTGTAGCTGGAATGATCTTTATGCTTTGAAAGCCTGTTCCTATCCCACCTTCGACAGTTTTTGACGGCACAG
The DNA here is from genome assembly GCF_963921805.1 of Phalacrocorax carbo. Classification (NCBI taxonomy): domain Eukaryota; kingdom Metazoa; phylum Chordata; class Aves; order Suliformes; family Phalacrocoracidae; genus Phalacrocorax; species Phalacrocorax carbo. Next base: position 8,434,108 of record NC_087523.1, on the reverse strand, counting down.
AAGCCAAGGCAGCTGTTCTAGGAAAAGTGCCATTTATAAGGGTGTACTTGGATTGCAAAAGGCTCAGCCTGAAGCAGTGTTGCAATGACTTCAGAGCTGCCAACTGCGAATATCCCCACCCCAACTGGCTGTCTAGAATTAATATCATTATTCTAAATGTAAGGAATTATGTTGACAAGTATATTGCTTCACACGTAAATAGAGAATTAGAAGGAATCAGGGAGAGAGATTCACATAGGGACTAACCACTAAGGACCAGTTCCTTGCTAGAGTTTCTGAATACTATATTAACCTTGTTCATTGTGAATATTAAGATTCAGAAGTATAACCCAAGTTGTGCACATCTTCCCACCTGTAGTAATTGGTTGTTTCCCCCATTTTAGTCCTGTAAGTTCAAGTTATTGAGACTTAGTTTAACCTCCATACCATAGCCAGCCAAGAGAAGTCACACAGCTTCTGTTTGTCAGGGAGAAATTACTCTCCTGAACAGCTGGGATGCTCAACAGGCACTTGATAAACTCTAGTCACTTGATGATGCATCTGAACCTGTAAAAACAGGGATGGGTTAGGGGAGCCCAAGTGCCAGGTCAGGGTGGCCACTAGGGACAATGCATTGGACTGCAAATCAAACATGCCACATGCAGGACTTCCCAGTGCGGCAGCCCCCTCATGAGCATACTGTGAGGCCACTGGTTGTAGGGCTGAGTCCTACCTGATGCTGGGGGAGCTACACGAGGGGTTTCAGGAACAAAAGATTTTATTGCTGGTGAAGAGGTTTAATTGGCATGAGATTAATTCCTGAATTAGTGTGTATTTCTCATGGTTTGAGGAGGATAAGGAAGGTCTTTTTCAGTATACTGATGGTTTCCTTGCTTTTCTTCTTCTTGCTGTAATGTATTAAACCCTACAGAAGTGGGTAATTGCTAGGTATATCCCTAGACTTTGCAGGCTGCTGTGTATGGATCCTAATTTTTCCCTGATAGGTATTGCCTTCCACAACTATATTGTTCCCAGGATTTGATTTTGATTCTGTTCCATCTCATCTAAGATGAATGGGTTTAATCAGAATCTCTTAAATCCACTTCATTCAATGGTAACCCTTTATAAGATGCTAAGAAACGTACCACGATCTCGCCCTGGCAAGGCAAGAGGCTAAATGAAGGGGGGAATTTTAGCTTCTAACTCGATTCTAACTATGAGGCTCTGAGGCTTTATAAGATTTTCCAGTGATAGCCTCATTTGGCCTCTATAAATGGAAGCTAGGCAAGAAAATACAATCTATCTGTCTGCTCTGAAACGTACTTATTGATTTCAGCAGTTGTACTGTAATTGTTCTCACAAATCAGCTAATAGAGCTCCTTAATGAAAGGTGACTTAAGCAACAGTAAATTTTGCAGTTGCCCCTGCGATGGACAGCAAATGACCAAATCTGGTATTCCTTGATAACCAAATACAAATCTTTAAACACATTTGACCAAGTGACTAAAATTAATGAAGTTTATCCCAGTGCTTGATGTTCTCATTACTCTCTTGCAAGTGGGTTTTGTAAGGCTGAGCTGGTGTTGGTGTCATCGTCCTCTGCCAGAGAAGTGCTTTTCATCAACCCCAGACAAGCGCTCCTCTGTAGCAGGGGTAGACCTCAAACATTGGATGTGAATCATAGAATCATTAAGGTTGGAAAAGACCTCTAGAATCTTCAAGTCCAACTGTCCGTGCCAGTGCTCTGCAGTCAATGGGAGCATTGGGTCTCATGTCTAGGACACGGCTGTGTTTTTCTCAGGGCTGATACAGTGCTGACTCATGAGATCCTTGACACCAGGATGTGCGCAGGATTGGGTTTGGGAAGGCTGTCTGTGGGGAGGCTGGGGTGTCAGGACCACACCTGAAAAGTGCTCCTTCCAGTTCAAGGCATGGTTTGCAGTGGTTTTGTGGCTCCTTATTGCAGCTCTGCACCTGGAGCATTTTTTTTCCTTTAGGGACCATGCAGCATCATGTTGCTTTTGTGTGTGCTCCCCAGGCTGGGAGAAGGGTAGAACCTGAGGCCAACACATGGGACACGGGCACTGAGGGGAAAAATAGGAGGAGAGACATTATGGGACCTTTGTGTTCAAAGCTTGAGACAAGGCAGGTCTGTTTTGCAGCCATTTCAGAAGGGGTTTAGCATCTCTTTGTTCTCCAGTTTGAATGTGTGGTTTTCTGCCTTTGTTTTGCAGCTCTTGCTGGTAGGAGAGGACTCTCTGAAGTTCTTCTGAAGGTTCAAAAAAATTATCATACTTTCTCCTCTGAACTTTCGAAATCCAACTAAAAGCTTTTAGCTGATTATCTCAAGTCTCTTCTCTCTAATAATTTTCCAGTTTCTTGATGTTGAGCAAAAATCAGCGGATAACTCTATTAAATATAATTATCTAATGTATATTGAGCTTGGGAAATTATTCAGTTAATTTTGTGTTTAGTCTTCCATTTCCTCTTAGAGATTTGAAGCGTAAGCCTGCAATTCTCTCTTAATTACTGCATCCTGTTGATTTCTTTTCCCATTTTTGGAAAGATAAGCATGTGCTTAAATGGGAGCCTTTGAAAGAGGGAAGTTAGAAGTTAAAGTGTGATTGTGATTTGAGTGCACATATATCACTGACTAAGGTGAATCCTGATTTTCAACTGAAAATTAATAAGTGATTTAGCAATTTTTTTGCAGAGATGGCAAGGGGCAGGGCCATTCGCTTTAACAGGAAAACAGTATTTCTCTTGGTTAGATTTCGATATTGCCTCCCCACTTCATCCTCCCAAGGATGAGTTCTTGTTCAAGTGGAGCTACACTAATAGGAAAGATCATATCCCCTACTTGGCTGCTTTAGATCTTTTTTAACACTTATCAGCTGTTCAGCTGATTATAAAAAAAAACCCTGTTAATATGTGAAGACGTGCAGAGGAAGAGACCACTCTGTCATTTTATGAGGCCACAAACTTCTTGCAGCCCTGCCTACTACGTGCCTTCAGCCATGGGCTAGCAGCTGGGATTGCTGTCTGTGTCGCAGAGGTTTTGCTGTCATATCTTGTCTTCCTAGTGGATGAGGAGAAGTCTTTCCTGTGGCTTTTTAAGGCTTCTGAAATAATTTTAAGACATTGTATTTTGCACAGAAGGGCTGTTCACCACTGTACCTGTGGTTGCTTTCAAGGTAGTGTTACAACTGCGAATGGCCACTGCCTGTGCAATGGATTTTGGCAAAGGGCTGTTAAGAATACTGCGTATGTCGTCCTAAAGGAAGGAAACTGCAGTCCAGTGGGGTTTCTTTCTTCTTTCCCCTAAACAGTAGTTACTTAAAATTTAATTCTTTAATTCCTTAGGATCATAGAATATAGACTGGAAGGGATCTCTGTCTTTGGCCTGTATTATAGTCCGAACAAAGCATGTTACTTTTTTTTTTTTTATTCTGAACAGAGCATGTCACTACATGTTCATCTCCTCCAATAAGGAAGAAAAATATTCAGTTAACTCCGCTGAGAAAGTAGGTCTGGATCTTACTGCTGGATTTCCTTCCCTTGTCTATCATTGATACCTCTTTTTCCCTTTTTGTGAGTGCTAACTTTATCGCACAGCAGTCTGACAGCAGGGACACACTGAGTTCCTCTATTTTGATGTTTCCATTGCAGTATTAGGCTGAATGGTAGCTGGCAGCGAAATCCACCCCTGTACCTCCAGAGACTCATTAAAACTGGGTAACTCTGAAGTGCAGCAAAATGATTTCTGTTTGGACTACATTGCCAATTTAACAAATGTGTGAAAGGTAAAAAAGTGAAATGGTTTCTTGTAAGGAAATTCCTCTAACTAGGTACTTTCTAAAACCTTGCAATAAATGTTCACTTATTACATCAATGTTGTAGACATAACTTCTCATAATCATGTACTGTATGCTTAAGCGAGAGTACACAGATTATTTTTTTTTAGCATCACAGTTTCTGACATGCCTTATTATAGTTGCAATAATTTGTGTATGGTTTTAAAACAGAGGACTGGGAATACCATCACTGCACCATTTCACAACACATACTGGTTGAGCAATGCAGCTGCTTCTGTTGGATCTAGCTGGCACGGATGAGCTTTGCCTCCCCTCCAGTGCTCCTTCTCTTGGAGCTTGCACAGACCTCAGCCACTCGTCCCCCTCGAGCAGGGAGGCTTCGGCCTGACTTTCTGGAAAGAACAAGTGCACAGTGCAGTGCTGTAACTACATTATCCACTGAGCATATACAATTGTTGGGGCAGTGGGTTTAGGTATTGTACATAAACAAGCCACTTCTTGGCCAGGGTCTGGCCCCAGGTAGATTTTCTGGTTGAGATCAGACCCCACTGAAATATTGCAGATTTTAAATATTTTTCCTCTCTAATTATGAGGGCTTTGCTCTCAAGTGATAGGGAGGAAGGAAAAGCTGTTCTGAATCCCCAGCAAGCCTGCTTCAATCTGGACTCATAATTTTATCTCTAATCATAAAGGAGTATCTACTATGGTTTTCTTTTAAGCCCCCTTTGTGGAGGTGGCAGACTGAAACTGCGTGAGTCCTGGTACTGGGAAGGAGATAATACCCCTCTTGCCGGCTGCTCAGCCAAATGGAGATGTCACGCAGGAGGGCGAGACAATCCCACTAACACATTCAGCACCAAGATCTCCCCTCCGGCAAATTCACAGCTGCCAGGTGGGCTGCCCAAATGGGTTGCCAAAAGGCCAGATGCTGCTAATCGCCGTCTGGGCAGCTGGACCCCCCGAGCCGCCGCGGTGGCGGGGACCCTGCCAAGGCGCCGCAGAATGTTTCTGCAGCACCGGCAGGTTTTCCTAATTTGCTCTTACGTGCAAAAATCAAACAGGAAAATATTTAATTTGACAGGGCAAACAAATGGTGCTTTACTGGAGAAACGATACTTTAAGCATATGATAGCCATCTGCCTGTTCCTTGCCGTGATTGTCAGGGAGTTATAATTGGACATGCGGTTTTGACACCTACAGAGACTAGCTGGCATTGCCACTAGGCAATTTGAAGTGGGACAGAGCACTTATGAGTGTGAATTTTCACTTGGCTGCCATCCCAGCAGCCCTGTTAAGGATCACCGAGTGATCAGGGATAGAAACGGTTAATAAAGGTTCTGTTTAAGTTAAAGCTAGATGTACAAATTGCACACATTTTGCATTTAGAGTTAGTAAAGACTCTTCTTGGCTTAAAACAAAATGTACAAATGGCACATATTTTTCATTTATGCGTACTGGTGTTCATAAGTGAGGTCTGACTGCTCTCAGGACCAGGTAACCAACCTTTCGGCGATCATGCGGCATGCTGGAAGACGCAGGCAGGAGCGGGGCCGCCTGCCCAGCCAGTGCCCGTGCCGGCACAGCCGTCGCCATCGACACACAGCACGCAAAAACTGGCGTGCGTTTTATTGTGCTCTGCAGCCCACTGGTGCTCAAGGCACATCTCCTGTAATTTGAGTTCCTTTCTTAGTAAAGGGCAATACGGTTTTCACAGATTTCTTTTATTTCCTCATTTCAAAATATCAATTTTTAGCCCAAACCTGTTTCCAAATTCTATTTTGATCCTGTGGGGTTTTTTTTAGACCGGAGATCACTGAATTCAGGGATCACAATGGTGTGGAGATAATACTGGTAACCTTGTCTTGCAGCTTACCCACAAAACGCCTGCATGTGGTGTTTATCCTCTCGGTATATAATGCTAGTGACAGCAAACAGTCCTGCTAAAAGCTGCCTCTTTTACAGGGAGCTCTGCAAAACGCAGGTGTGAGCAGGAGCGTGTAATGGATCTGCCGTGGGAGTGTGTGAGTGGAGGGCAAGGAAGGAGGGGGTGCACAGCAGCTCCAGTCTGCTCTGTGCATTAATGGTGATAATGAACAGAACCGCCCAAAATCCTGCTCTGGAATCGCAGAGGGACTGCCAGGCCCCTCGGCACCGTCTGTGGTGTGCAGTGGGTCCTGGCACATCCCTCAGCTTGTGTGGAGGGTGACTGGGAGAAGATGGAGCCAGCAGGGGGGATGCCACGGCAGGAGGAGCTGGGTCCCCTCCCCTTGTGCTGGCTGTGCAGGGGGAAGAAGCACCTGTGCCACAGCCCAGACCTTTCCAGGTGGGTTCCCTGCTGTGATGCCTCCGGACACAGGTCTTTGCAGCCCTTTTCCACCATGCAAGTGAAGTTCATAGGTTTTAAGCTTGGAACAGAGGCTGCCTAGAGAGCCCCTGGTTCTAACAGATGCTAGTGGCTGGGGGCTTTGCTGTAGATCTCAATTTCCCTCAGGCAATTTGCTCCCACACCCCTCAAAAGTCACATAGGACAGCGCAAGGAGCTGGCTGGTACTTTGTGGGGGTAAGTGTTGCCATGCCGTGGCCAGGCGCCCGTGTGGCTGTGGTGCGTGCACGTTGTCCTCTTTGATTCTGGATGTGCCTATCCCAGCTGGAAAGGCAAGTGGCGAAGTAGCTCTGGCATTTATAGTAGGTGTGGAGGAAACGAGCTTTTAATATGGTGTGCCTGGCTGATCTTCATTTAATATTGAAGGGAGCCGCTTTAACAATGTATGATGGGGCAGTCATTTCCCATTGGGTATTACTGATATACTTGAAATATGTATCAGCTCTCTCTGAAGGTCTATAATTCAGTGGTTCCTGCCCAGGCAGGGGAGGGTCAGTACAGCCTTGGTTTAATTGCTGGATGAAAGCTATGCCAGCATAAAGATACTCTTTGGCACCACAGAGGGTTGCCGGGGCCAAGATCCAATTTCTTTATTTATTGATACATTAATTCTTGAAAGCAAAAGAAGGCATGATCCTGACAAGAACAGACCTGAACTCCTCTGGTCCTCTACCAGCAGCGACGTGAGGCAGGAGCACATCTATTTCTCTCTGTGAGCAGACATTAGAGGGCCCCTGCTTCATCTCCAGCAACTAAGGGCCATGTAGGGTCAACAAGATGCTGCTGCCAGACTCAGGTTGCAAAGTTTTCTTTTTTTTTAATGGAGGTAAGAGGGTTCAGGGATGGTTTAGATGCATTTAATTCTAAACCCTCAAAAGGAGAGTCATCCGTGATTTTCTCAGGTTTAAGATATCAGCTAATCCTAAATCCCAAACCTGCTACTGATTCCCTCCTTTGCCGTGTTTCACTGCTCTGTCCCAGGCACTATTCAGCTAAGGGATGGGACTGTCCTAATTTTGTACAAAAATACCAAACAAACAAAAAAATGCAATCCTGAAGCAACAGATTGCTTTTTTTGCTGTTGTTGAGGGAACAGTGGTTTTTTTGTCCCTGCCTTTCAAGGCATGCTATTGTTCATGAACAATTTAAGAGAGACATATTTGATACTGCAGGGGGGCTGACAATGACTTTATCAAGGGCAAAATACCCCTTGGCTCCAGTTCAATGTTCATACTGTTTAGTTCTTATTAGCATTGATTTTTCCAAGCCTTTAGCATTTTATTTATGAAAGGCAGCATAATGAATTTTAGCAATAAACAAGCATGTTGGAACAACAGAATAGACCATTCTTCCACGTGCTGATGTGTAGGTGTAAAACTCCTACAGCATTTCTAGAAGGGCTCTACCTTGGCTGGTTTACGTTTCCTCTACAGTCACATGGCAAAAGTATCCCTCCATGTATAGGACATGAGAAATCAGAAATCACCTGGTGTGTGAAATAACCATGTCTACATGAGCAGACACGAATCCCACTCCAGCCAGCCTGCCAGCCACCAAGCACAGCATCCCTTCTGTGCCTTCCTTCCTCCCAATGCCTAACGAAGAGCTTGGGGGTTCCTGGTGTGTGCCTGACCTTGTGACTGCAGTTTGTGCAGGAAGAAGCAATCCTATGCCATGCTGCCATTTTTTACAGCAGATGAAGGACACGCTGAGTTTCTAGCCTGATACTGGTTTTATTTCAGTCAGTTGGGAGTCTCTGACATTCTCAATTACAGCTTATTTGCACACTCTCTTTGCAATTGAAATGCAGTTTGCAGGCAGCGCACCTAAGGTCTGCTCTGGGACAAGCTAAAAGCTCACTGTCAAAGGTATGAAAGTATGTGGCATTTGCAGTGCTAATAGAGAAGGATCTGAAAGAAAAGGCTAAACTTTCTTCAGACCTTTTAAGCAATGACTTGGTCACCAGTCCTTCCTACAGTCCTTCACTGATGTTCTAATTACAAACCAATACCAGCTTAGGCTGTCTAAAATTAAGCTTCACATTTTCATTTAATTGGTTGGACTGTCTGCCTCATTGCCATGAAAATTACATAGAAGAAAATATTCACTTCAAGGGGTTTCTTAAGTACGATCTCTCAGATATTTAAATGTCCCAAAGAGGTAAGGCAACAAATCCATACAAAAATGTGTTAAACTATAAAAGGCAACGGGAGACTAAGCATGGGGTGGGGGGACCTGGATGCCCATGGTTATTTTCTGAGCCCTGAAGCTCAGAGCCCTGCCTCACAGGAGACACAGCCTGTTCACATCCCAGCCTTTAAACACAGGATCTGCCTCATTCTTGTCCAGACTTTTCTTGACAAAGCTCACATGAAACGAATGACTGCAGCATGCAATTTTTCCTTCAGCCTCCAGCTAGAGCCTGCCCCAGGGATAGTGGTTAGGCAGCAGACTCTCCTAATTGGGGGTTTTGAAGCAGAAATAAAGCTGCAGGCAGTGAGGTCTCTGCTAAATCTTTTGTCTGTGCAGCTCCAGAAAGGCTGAGGAGTTCCTGTGCCGCTGGGAGCTGAGCTGCAGCAGAGCCCTCCGATCGGCTCGGCGTGTTCCTCTATGTCCAGTCATTTTTCTCCCAAAACCGCTTTGCTATGGCTACAGCTTTGCTTTACACAGGGAAGAATTAGCCTTTGCAATCAGCAGCTCAGACCTGCAGCCTCATCAGTTTGTTGTAATTTGCTTTTCTGTGATGACATTTTGGACATTTTAGCATGTAAATAATAATAAGGTGGGTTAATATCTCTGAAACCGGTGCTCTGGGTGCTGGGCGTTGCGACGGTCTTGCCATTACACTGTAATATTCTTCTGATGAGTAACCGTTTCCTCAACAAAACATTGTACCCCTCAAGCATCTGAAAAGAAATTAAAACTGGAATGGTGATGGTTTTTATGCTAAAATATATTTTCCTTAAGATTTTGGGGTTTTTGAGCGCATGTGTTAGGGAGCAGTGATTTGCAATCATTTGAGGGAATACAGCAAAAACACTCATGTGAATATTTGTCTTTCCAGTCCCCATGAAAGTGTCTGAGACATTCAAACAATGCCAATAAAACACAGTTCTCAGGGATGTTAAGTGGAGGAGAACATGTGGATGGGGATATGGGAGAGACACCCCGATCACTGGATCTGTTTGAGAAGCGCTTGCTTGGCCATCTCAAACCCCATGGTGGGCTCCGGCTGTCTGGCCGAGGAGCACGGCCTCTGCAGTGCGGTCCAGCTGACGGCTGGAGGGCACACACAGCAGCTCACTGGACTCAGCAAATACCAGGATAGACATCCAAAGGATTTGCAAGGATAGTTCTTGGCTGCTTTATATTAATGTAAACCAGGAATTTACTTCTTATATTTACGACTAGTGGAGTTTCAGGACATAATTCACTAAGCACATTAAAAGGAGCTATAGTTAAGAAACAAACTATTTACTGAATATTTTGCCTGGCTGAAAGATGTTGGCAAAACTGAAAAGCCTCAGGTAATTTTTAATTCAGCTTTATGATGAACTATTTATTATCCCAATAATTATATTTGATGGTCAAAGATCAATATAAGTGGTATAGGTCATTAAAGACAAACACTGTCTATCTTTACTTAACACATTGTCCTGGTTTCAGCTGGGATAGAGCTAAACTTCTTCATAGTAGCTAGTATGGGACTATGTTTTGGAGTTTTGCTGGAAACAGCAGTGATAACATAGAGATGTTTTAGTTGTTGCTAAGTAGCGCTTACACTGGTCAAGGACCTTTTCAGCTCCCCGTGCTCTGCCGGGGGCACAAGGAGCTGGGAGGGGACACAGCCGGGACAGCTGACCCCAACTGACCAACGGGATATTCCATACCATATGGCGTCATGCTCAGTATATAAAGCTGGGGGAGAAGGAGGAAGGGGGGACATTTGGAGTGATGGCGTTTGTCTTCCCAAGTAACCGTTACGCGTGACGGAGCCCTGCTTTCCTGGAGATGGCTGAGCACCTGCCTGCCCGTGGGAAGTGGTGAATGAATTCCTTGGTTTGCTTTGCTTCCGTGTGCAGCTTTTGCTTTACCTGTTAAACTGTCTTTATCTCAAACCATGAGTTGCCTCACTGTTACTCTTCCGATTCTCTCCCCCATCCCACCGGGGGGGATTGAGCGAGCGAGCGGCTGCGTGTGGCTTGGTTGCTGACTGGGGCTAAACCACGGCACACATGTCCAGTCCAGGTCCCTGAAATCCAGCTGTTGGTGACTCTTGCCAAGATGCTGCTACTGAAGGACCAAGCCTTGGCTGCTGTTAGCCAAGAGGAGCTCCTTGGCAGAGTCAGCGATGCTTCAAACACCTGCGAGCCGGAGCAGCATGTTGGGAGGGAGGGCAACCAGAAGCCCTGTGTGGATGAAAGCCCTGCCATGTACTCTGTGGGAAGTATGGACCTTCAGGTAGTGCTATCCCTGAGTGTTCAGAAATCTTGGAACTGGCTGAAAAGGATGCCTTTACTTCTTTTATGTGACAAGCCTTTCTACTACTATAATCTAGACTAGACTAGAACCTTTCTACTACTTAGAAATAGTCGTTCTGTCATCTAGTTTCTAAGCCTGTAGAAGTGGCTCCCTTACTGTAATTAATGTTTTTTTTCTGCAGAACTTTATTGATAATAAACCTTTTTATGTAAAAGAAAGAAAAAGCAGAATTTTTCATGGGACATGAAAAATCAGGATCTATTGAGTAAATTACCAAATCATGCTGAGATTTGTGTTAAAAAGCACAGTTAGCCATCCCAAAGACATGATACTGTAACTCTGTTGCTTACGTGCTGCTCAGTTAATCAGCAAGTATAATTAAGCCTTCAGACTCAGGGCTTGCATGAAGATCTCAGAGGAAAGCTTTGCAGCATCTTCCTGCAGCGTGGTGGGGGGGTCCTGCACCACCTCCCGGGGCGGGCTGGCAATTGGAGCAGGAGCTCCACCTGCAATTTTTTAATTTCATGCACTTGATGTGCTGGGCTCCCTTGGCTTGCCTGGAGGTGGTGGGATGCTCCTTTCTCTGGGTGCTGAGGCTGTACTTCTTTTTCTGGTCTTTTTACTCCCGTTCCACCTTGCACAGGGCTGCTGAAGCCCAGCCTGGACGGGAGTGTCGTCTGCGGCATGTGCAGAGAAAACCTTTTTCTCCTTGTCCCCACCAGCCCCCGTGCACCAACAGAATAATTTTCCTCCCACTTGTTTTTCCTTGGAGCCGGCAGGGTTGTTTACAGAGGGAGAGGCAGGGAGCCATCCCCGCGTTTTCAAAGGGCTGGTGCGATTCCTGCCATCCGACTAGTGTGGATGTGATGGGAATGAGAATCACGGAGCTCCGTCCTCACGCAGCGCTTTGTAAATGAATCACTTTGATCTCAGGCGGATTTCCCCGTGCTATTTTTAGATGCGGTGAGGATAACCGAGGGATGTCGATTCTAATGCAGACAGAAAGGAGTTTCAGATGCAGTTTTCCTCCTGGGGCAGGAGAGAAGAGCAGGAGGAGGAAAACAAGGCAATCTCCACCAGTGTTTCTGAGACTCCTGGAACAGACAGAGATAGGTCACTAAGCCCTTGAGGCTAGAGAGGGATGTTCCCCAGATACAAAATTCACTAGATAGCTGATAATTCTCCTTATGCTTCTGCTTGCTGGCTTTTGTATAACTCACTGTCTGCTACAGCCCAGCATCAGGACCTGTGATTAAATTCAGCTTTGTAGCATCATGGATGTGTTTATAAGGAAATGCTAAGAGTTACCCTTTGATTGAAAACTAATTGCAATGTCTGTCGGTTTCCCTGCTTAAAGGACATATGAGGAGGTCTCAGATTGCTCTGTTTTCATCATGCCAATTCCTGCTTTGCATTTCGCCTTCAAAACATAATATAAAACTTGAGCAGAGCAACGAGCAGATAATCAAATCAAGCCTTTTTTCTGTAGTGGCAGAAGCATGTGTGTGTGTGTGCAGGTTTGCATGCAGGCTGCTGAGAAGAGGGAACCTGTTTACAGGGAAAAAGCTCTTCCAAAGGGTTTTTTTCCTTCTTCTTCTCCCATCTCCCGTTGCTGGGGAAACCGCCATCCCCAGCGCTCACAGCGGCTGACTCACCCAGCCTGGTCCTCCGCCGCACGCGCCACGCCTTGAGCTACAGCACAGGAACAAAGGAAATACAGACTTCAGCAATTCAACATGAAATACACAAGATCCCCTTTCCCAGTGTCTCCAGGACACGGCTGGTGATGGCTGGCTGTAAGCCGTCCCCAGAGGCTGTAGAAAAGGCATGGGAGAGGCTTTTATTTGGTGCCCCAGGGCAGGAGGAGGCAGTGCTGCCTGTAGCGCTGTGTGTCCCAGGCCCCGCGGCGGCCGGCAGACCTGCAGGAGGGTGAAGCCACAGGGAACCCCACAGCTACAAAGGTTACTGAAGCTGCTGGAGAAAACCCCTATTGATTTCCATAGGATTTACTAATTTCCCACCTTTCCATAAATATTCACAGGAACACAAATGAGCTCTCTTCCCCTGCTCCCTCGTCTCCTGTGTTTGCATCTTTTGGAGTGGAGCTCAGTTCTGCCCAGCTGTGAGCTCTGGGGCTTGTAATGGTTGATTTTTAAATGTGATGCCCATGATGCCTGAGGATAGAGGACAGCTTTCCATGGCCAAATGCAGTGGTGCAATGAACTTGATCTGGTAGCATAGATCAAGATGCTAACGTACTTAATGTACTTAGGTTTATAAATCCCAAACCACAAGGTCAGCCAAATAAACTTGAAAATCGGAAGCTTAAAAATAAGAAAATCAGGATCTGCTTTGGTTTTGTGATGTATTTACTACTGGTTTATTCTGCTTTTCTCCTCTGACTTGAGAGCTAGCATTTTAGCTGCTACTTTGGTCCTTCCGGTTTTCATGTTTTCTTTTTATCCAGTGCCATAGGTTTGGGGAGGGGCGGGGATCCAGGGAATATGATGAGGCTGCAGGAGAGCAGGGAGCACAGCACGACCGGCAGCAGCCAGAAATCAAGCTTAGCAGGTTGTCGCCAGGCTGGTGTGTTTGGCTCCTGGCTGTGGCAAGCTTTGGGAAACTGAGCAATGTCTGGAAATTTCCCCTGCTCGGGTTTCTGGGCAGCCTGCGATGCACAGATGTTTCTAACATCTGCATCTGAGAGCAGAGCCCTCGTGTCACAGTTGTCGCAGTCTGAGACAGACACTGCCAGGTCTAGACTTCCAGTTCTTTAAAGGCAACCTTTCCCCCTTATCCCTTCTTCTCCCTTTCCAACACTGGGGTACAACCCACTTCTTCAGGTTCAGCTAACCAAACAGCTGAAGCAAAAAATTCAAATTTGGAAAAAGAGCTCCAAACTCGGTGTCTGTTTAGTTACGAGGGCACAAATGTGCGTGGCCAGACAGATCAGTTAAACATCCTTTCCTCCCTGCCCCGCCAATGCACCATGCCTGAACACTCTTTCCAAAGCCTCTCTGGTACCCACACGACCCTTCCTCGGCATCGCCGGGGCAGTCCTTTATCTCTCCGCACAGTTCTCCATCGGCTGTGGTTAGTCCCGATGCCCCTCCGCAGTGAAACACTCCCCTTTTGTTCCCTTCTCCCGCTTGCTTTTTCTGCAGGGCTCCCTCTGAGTTTGATGCTATCAGTAATGCTGCCTCGCTTTGTTCTCCAGCCCAGAGAAAGCTCGTTCCTGCAAATCTACAGTCTCCTAAGAGGAGAGGGAGAAAATGGGGTTGTGGGCTGGGCACTTTGTCCTCTGTTCACCCCAGACAAGTGCTGTTCAGGTGCTTGGGGTCAGGTCCTCTTCATAGACAGGCAACTATTCCCTTGTTACTTTGCACACAGAGGAAGGAATATAATGAAAGTAAGTTGTAATATCGGCCCAGTTTGTATTTGTGCTTGGACAGATCCCTCAAAGGCTCACTGCTGGCTGTCCCAATGGCTAACTGGTGCTCCCGCGTACCCAAGGCAGAGCCACTGCTCAGCAGCTGTGATGGTCCTGCGAGGCTGTTGCATTTTGCAGGTGTGGTGCAGAAGGAGAGACCTGCTGGGGAGGACAGAAATCCACCCACACGAGCAGAACAAAAAATTTTGCTCCGTAAGTTTAAATTCTGCACCTGCAAGTTTAAATTATTGGAATTTTGCACCTGTAAATTTAACGTGTCTTTTCACCGGCTCTTGCCAAGTCCTGTTCAGGTGGCTGGAGGGGGGCAGCATGAGGCAGGCACATCATCCCTGCAGCTCCTGGTAGCTCCAGCCACCCCACACCCACGCAGCCCTGACTCCTTCCCTCCAACTCCCCACAGCTCAGCCCTGCTGTGCTTTGGAAGGCAGACTTGATGTTTTCCCCCAGTTTCTTGGCAAGGTGCATTAGCTGCTCCGAGCCACGTGTGAGCTGCTGTCCTGGAGCCGGAGCCCTGGCTTGCACGAGAGCCTTTTGCCACAGCTCAGCATCATCTCCAACACACCATGAAGTGACCGGGTGCAACCAGAGAGGTGACAGAAGCCAGGGCAGGAGAATAGTGTTTTTAGCTCAAATACGGCAGCATTTCAAGCCGAGTCATAAGCCAAAGCTGGGTTTTCACAACAGAAATTTGGATTTAGAGGGCACACCGTCTCCTGAATCCTAAAACCTATTTCCTGGTGAATTCTTAATTCTGCAAGTAGGTCACGCCTGCTCTCACCCCTTGGGTATGGCAGAGACTTGACAGGTCTAAATAATAACTCTTATCTCTTTGTTCTTTGATGTTAGATGTCACTTTGTTCCCTGCCATCCGCTTTTTATTTCTTCTCATCAGTGCCTGTAAAACCCTGCTGAACACACAGGTTAATGAAGGATAAGACATTTTTAGGTCCCACCAATTTTTGTAGCACATGGTTTCTCCCCCACCCCCAGCATAACCCATGGCATTGGCCTGACACGGAAGACAGGCTGGAAAGACCATGATGTCCTGTGAAGTCACCGGGCACCCAAAGCTTATCTTTAAGTGGCAGTTTCAGTGTGCAAAGCCCAAACTTGGCAGCCCTCTGCCTATAAAAGAAGCCATGATCTACAGGGCATCCCGAGGTATTTTTGTAGCAAGAGCATGTCTGCAGGGTGTGGAGGCCACCGCCAGCTCACCTGGTGCTGCTGGGGACTGAGGTTGTGTTAATGCCATTGGCGCTTCCAATTCCACCATAAAATGCAAGTACAATTTCTTACACTTGCTTTTTTACCTATATGCATTCAGCTGAGTCTCTGTCACAGAGGTTTCAGATTCCACAGGGAGCCTTTTAAAGACCTTGCCCTAATTACGAAGCAATTCCAGTGACATTTTAAATTATGGGTGAGTTTTACATAATTCTTTTGATACGTGTTATTATGACATGTAAAATTTTATCTTTGCCAGATGCAGTGAATTATGTAAGATCTTTGTTTTGCATTTGTCAGGCTAATTTGAACCACTGCACATTTAACAAATGCACTTTCAAAGGACCCAGTCTCGCACACAGCTGTGATAGTACAGATAAGCTTCATAAACTTTATTAAATTTCTATTAAATTATATAAGCTAACAGACAAGTTTATATGACAGTGTTTAAACTGCAAAGTAAGTCAAGCGTGCGAGGAGCAGGAAAAGTCTTATCCTGAAATGCAGCCCCTTTCCGGAGCTTCCAGCAACGGCTCATTATACGATCAAATGCTGGTTTTTCCATAGGGGCCCTGCCTCCGTCGCGGAGCAGACTGCCTGATGCAAATCAGTGGGCAGCAATTCAAAAACTTGTTTTCTTCCCATCATTCAGTGTGTGGCCCCAGCCCTTGTTTACTGCATCCTGCTCAGCCTTGCTGTAAAGACAAAATACTGTTTGTGCTTGGTTTTTTTTCCGTGATGCTCATTACTTCAGTCATGTTTGTTTATTTCACATGCAAACTATTAATTAATTTGTCTCTGTGAAGCCCAGTAAGGCAGGGGAGAAACATTATCACTTTATAGATAAGGAACAGAGACACAGAAAGATGCAGTCAAGAATATCAATTAATTTGGGATGTTCAACTTGAGATGCTCAAGAGCTGATATCTCCGAGTGCTTATGATTTAGTTGCTTTGGTGCTGCTGTGTCTTTAGGCTCCAGCAGGGCAGGACTGCAGCAGGTGGCTGCTGCCTGACCAGAGAGGCTGCCCGAGGCTCTTCCCAGGGCACGAGACAAGAAACAGCAGCCAGATGGAGGGGAAGGGAGGAGGATGGCAGGAAAAAAATGCAATGCCTTCTTGGCCAGGATTTGCACAGGCCTGACAACAAGGGGAATTTTAAAGCAAAGGGCTGAAGGAAGCCAGTGATGTGGCTTTGTGGGTGTTTCTCGCCATCCGTTTGCTCTGTATCTATCTGTTCAGGCACCAGTTCACAGACCACAGTGCGTTACTGGTCATGACACCCATCACTAAAGGAGTCCAGCGTCCTATGCAGATAGCTGCAACCTGGTCAAAGGAGGAGAAAAAAATCACCTCTCTCCTTCTGTCACTTGTACTGCAGCGTGGACAGGGTGCCGGGCCATCTTGTTTAGACTGTGCTCTTCCCAGAAAGGTTGGACTAGATGATCCCTGAGGTCCCTTCCAACCTGGGATTCTGTGTGCACCAGTAACACGAATGAGAACTTGTATCATGCAGGAAAGCAGGGGCAGCCACAGGAACCCAGCTGCAGGGTCTCTGCTGGGCTCACCAGCCTCCTTGGCATTCTTCCGATCGTATTTTGCCAGCTCCCAGCCCTGAGCGACCTGAGAACGACTGCAGAAACTTTCAGTTGTCCAAGTTCCAGGAGTATTTATACAATTTAATCAATAAATTGCATTGATTTATTTGCACTAAGTAACTCATTGGGAGCTGGATAATAGATAAGGGTGTGCATGGTGCTGCACAAACACATCATAAATAAATGTAGCTTGCAAATCAATTGCCAGATATTAGTGATTAATCTTCTCATTGTAAAATAATGTGATGTCTGTCCATTACAGATTTTTAAAAAAACATCTGACCTAAGCGGTTTCAGAGTAATTTATTTCAGGAAGGTTGCCCTTTAAGCCAGATCTTACACTTTTAAAAAGGTCGTGGGGTTTAAATATCATGGTTACTTAGGAAGCATGGCTCCCTGAGTGGTTTGACAGCTGCCTTCATCAGAACAAATCAAGGTCCTGTTCAAATAAGTTCTCAGCCGTTGAGGCTGAAGGCTGGGGTCTTGCAAGGAATTTCACACTATCGTCCTCTTTGGCTGCTGGTGCTGAATACATAAAGTGCTGTAAAGGTTACCCCCAAAGCCCGTGTACATTAGCACCTGTGAGGAACAGCACAGACATTTTCCTTCATCAACTCATTGGCTGGTTTGTTTTCTGACATTAGAGGGAGAGCTAGCAACAATATAATGTGATGTTTTACTACACTACATTTGATGTTAGTTTTATGCAGGCAAAAGAGAAATCTCTCTGACCAGAGTTAGCTGTAATTCCCAGTATGCTCAGCCCAATAAACCCCTTTCTCAGGCAGTTGAGCCAGACTAGACTGTAGCCATCAGCTCCATTACCCGACCTTGGTGCTCCCCAGATGTGCAGCCTCATTCATCCCTGTGATATGTTGTTATACAGCAAGGAGAAAATTTTTATTCTATAGCTGTTCAGCAGGCTTTTCAGAATAGGACAAACTTCCTTGCTCTTCATCTTCCTCATCCTCTCTTAGCCTGTGTAGTGCAACAAGGCAGGGCCACGTGGTCCAGATGGCTCTCTGTCATCTGCAGTTCAAATGTTCCACATGGCACTTCAAATTTATTTTTTTTTAAAATAGTAAAAAGGCTTTTAAAGTAATTTATATGCAATTGTTTTTCATGCCTACAATGTCTTTCTTTTGCTCTTTTCTTGTGCTCTCTTTTTCACATACTTTCAAGCACTTTATTTTATAGCACGGCATTCACTTTTAAGAAGGGCAGGTGATACTTGAGCTATTTGGATTCAGATGTTTTTGTTCTAAGAGTATTTATGGGACGGGGAATGTACATGTTTGCTGCTAAATGTTTAGTGGATTCTCCGATTAGTGGATCCTACTGATAAATGCAAAGTGATAGCCTGGAGTCCACTTGGACACAGACGAGGTATTTGGCAGAGCACTGTTATCCATTGCATATGTGAGCTAACACAAACCATCTGATTACAATTTCGGCTTACAAATCAATGATTTCCTTCTGGTCATAGAGCAATAACATGATTTTATCACAAGGTTCGGATGATAAATAAAAGTGGTTAAAGCCATTCACCCTGGGCCTGTTCGTTGCAGGAAGCAATACGCTCAGGCTGGATGAGATCATTCATTTTGACTGCCCTTTCTGTAACTGCAGTGATTTTTTTTTCCTCTCAGAGCCATTTTGCAGGAGGGTGAGAAGGTTGCACCCTGGGCAATCAGAGCAGAGCTTGGCTTCGGTGGTTCAGAACCAGATGGCTGGAAGTTTTATTGGCATTTAATGAAGACTTTTGGTACTAAGTCGAATGTCTAGAGCTGTAGGCAGACCAACTTTCACTAACTTTTTCACCACTTTTGAGTCATCATTAATACCATCCCACTCAGTGGTTATTCCTAGGCTGACTCTCTCTTCCCAGCACTTTTTTTGCACATATACTTTTAATTTCCTTTAACCCTGCTGGCAATTAACCTTCCCCCCATCTCTTGTTTCATCTTGCCTGGCAAGATCCATACAACTCTGTAATCTTTATCAGCTGCTCAAACCCTTCTGGATTTCCATGCAGTTTTCAAAGACTTGAGATCTTTTAGCAGCTTTCTGTTAAGTTTTAGCAGCTTCTTCCCCTCCCTGTTGCTGTGTTGATCGAGGGACTGGAGTCTGCTTTTCTCTTTCATGCCATTGCTGAGCAAGTCTTCACTGTTGCACTTCACCTCAACTGATCAAAGTCTTTCCTAAAGTAAAAGCGCCTAGCAAAGCAATCGTCCCTTCCTGCTCACTGTACAAGGTGGCTCAGCCAGTACCAAGGAGAATATGGGGCTTCTGAGGGTGCTTGCACGAACAAAGCTAGCAGGGTTTTAATCTCCTAATCATTTTCCAGTTTAATGCCTTGGCACGGTGGATTGCTGTCTGCTCTAAGCCCGCTTCACATCACGAGGCGTTCCCTGAGCTCGCTGGTGCTGACCCCATTCCCAGCCGTTCAGGCTGTTTGCCAGGGAGCTCTCATATGACAGGCATAAGCCACTACATATACATCGCTCTCTCTACCTATATCTGTCTGTCCGTCTATCTAATATATAAAAAAATGGATATGTTTGTGTATGTATTTATGTATCTTTCCTGTATATAGGTGTGTGTAATATGTTTCGCTGTGCTTTCATGAAGACATTTTCCTACTTGGCAGGATTTAAACTCCGAGTGGGCTGCTGTCTGTCTGATGTGGAGAATGATGGAAGAATTCTGCCTTTGTGTTAGTTGAAAATGAAAACGGTTTAGACTTGCCTCAGTAACACGCCACAGAGAGATGTGCCGGGGGCTGGCTCTGCTGTGGGTGAGCAGCTGCCAAAGCTCTTCTGGAGCCAGATGTGTGACTGGGTAGGTAGGGTCTCATGTTCTGCAGTGTGCATGCTGTGAGGGGCTGCACTGAGGAGGAGAAGGACCCTCAGCAAGTGCCCTCCAGTGGGGAAACACCAATGAGACGCTGGCTTTGCATGACAGCAAGGGTGCTATGGACCTGCAATGTGAGGCTGACACGTGCCTGGGCTCCACATCGTACACCTTGAAAGTTGATTAAAAGGGTACAACAGAAGCACGCATTAGTGACCAAGAAGGTGAGACTGGTGATGTGTTCACAGGTTGATCCTTAGGGATCATCCAAGCAGAAGAGGACACGAGCTGGTAAGAGCAGCATCCGTATTCCTCATGGCTTGTAATTTCCTTTGCTCTCTTTTTGTTTTGTTCAGTCTACCTTGATTAAGTGATCATAAGATCCACTGATTGAAACTCCCTAGAAAACCTCATTATATTATCTAATCAAAACCTTTGTATTATCTATTGCAAAGTAATATTTTCACCAACATCTCTGTGGCAGGTGGGTTTCCAAATGTTGCCACTACTTCCAAAGACAATAATTGTTCTTTTTAATGAAGATAGTTTAAAAAAATCCCTTTAAACAACAACAAAAGTTCTGCTTTTGCTTAACAATGAAAGAAGTTTAATTTTTAAAGATCACTCTGTATTATTAACTCGCTTAATTATCAGAAGGGATGGTTGGATGAGCAGACAATTAAAATAAGAGGAAGGCAGAAGTAAAAGTTCATCAGTGCATTAGACAGACAATGGGGGAAAGTAAAACTATTTCAAGTACCATTTGAAGGAAAATATTTGGGAAGGAAATAAGATTAATTAAGTTTTGAACCAGTTAGTTTTGTTATCTAAAAATATTTAATAGATTAACACTCTAACATACTTATGCATGAGGTCATGTCTGCGGTCCTTCAGCAATGGGGTGGATTGCGGGGCTAGATAAAGGTACTTCAAATCAGCATGGGACTCCAGACTTACTGGAGTCCGTGGTGTATTCTGCAGCTGAGATTAGGATCAGGCCTTGAGACATCCATTGTGCCGTATTATTTTGCTGTACTGGTTGTGGGTCAGGGTGTGAGCTGAGTCCTGCTAAACTCAATGAGTGGCAGTGGTTTTATTGCCTCTCGTGGAGAATGTGTCCCACTCTGATCCTTAGGCTCCGTCCCCTCCTTCACCTCCCTTTATGGACCTCCTTTTCATTGTAAGCCAAATGAAACGTCTACTTCATTGCTCTAAAACATTTTGGTGGAGCTAAACAGTGACCTGGAGGCACTCGCAGTGAAGCCACTGCCACCAGAAATACCCCTGAGTAGGAGTCATTTTCATTCTGACATTTTATTCCCGTTCCCTGGGGCACATGCACGTGCAGCACCAGGGATGCTCCATGTGTCCTTTGAAGGGTTTCTTAGTACCACACTGATTAACATAATCTCTTTTCTACCTTTTCTTTTTCCTGTTCTCCTTGAGAGGGTGTATGAAAACCTTTCCTTCCACAGATTTGTCTCCCTGAGGTTTGTTTGTAGGGCTGATCCTGAGTCTGAGTAGGAAAAAGAGAAGACAGTTTTCGCTGACTTTGGCTCAGACCTCACTACAGTTTTCTTCAAAACATGTACAGTATTGTTTGACAACACTAAAAGCTCTCTGAGTTCTTGTCTATAGGACATTTCCTTGCTGCAAAGGTTTGGACAATGGGGGTCTGTGCCCCCAAGCCAAGTGCAGGGCCCTGTTCTGTTTGACCAGGTCCAATAATTGAATTAATACGCAAAGGAAGGGTAAAGGAATAATCTGCTCACCCCAGTTGGATAGGGCTTTTGTCTGTGCGTTAGTTTTCTTTAAGGTGTGGGTGACGAATCATGACAAATTACTTTTCAGAGCTTTGCAGACTATTCACTAATGAATTAATTTTAACAGGCGCCAGCCATGGCCCTCCCAGCACTGCTGCTGCCACAGCTGTTCAGCCACAGCAAGCAGCATTTTGCTGTCAGTGCCTGAGCAGTTCTTTTCATTGCAAAGCCCCTGAGTTCACCCAGGCTCCCCTGGGAGCATGCTCTGAGCTGAGATGTCTCCATGCAGCAGCAAAGACAGAATGTAGGAGAACTGCCAGTCTGCTCTGTCCCCCTCAAAATATGCCATCCACAGCTCAGCTCAGTCCTGATCAACACCTCATCAAATCAACCAGCCCTGTGGGCTGGAAACAGGACAGGGATAACTCTTCCTCCATATACAAATGTGATGACCCTTGGTGGAGAGTGGACCTGTGACCCTGTCCTTGGCAAGGGGACAAGCTCAGAAAAGGAGTGTGCCAGACAAGGTGCGATACTGAGAAACCCATGAGAGATGAAAGCATTCATCCTGCCCCTCCAGTTGTTGAATTTAGGTGAGAAATGCCAAATGTGGGGAAAAAAATTAGGCCTACAGGTGCTTGAATGTAATTTTCCGTATGTAGTATTTAAGGATCTTAACTTCCAACTCATTAATAGTGATCTTTGAAGGGAGTCCTATAAACTGTCTTCCAGTTCCTGATGAGATGGAATAATTTATTGCTTCAATTTCTCTGATTAATGTAAAATGTGTTTCAAATTTGGGTTTTCCTTTAATATTTAAACCTCCCCATGAGAGGAGCTGCAGAAGGGCAAGGTGCCTGAGTGCCCCCAAACTGATGTGGCAGGTTCCCAAAGCAGGATAAGCTCTGCTATGGAGGCGATAAGCAATAAAAGCCATCATGCACCAGCAAACCCAGCTTGTTTCACGACCCTGCTCTCCAAAAGGCATGAAACTCAGTGCCAATCTGCCAGGAAAAAGTGCTGCTCACTCATGTCAGGGAAAAGAATATCTTAAAAATTTACCCCATGATTTGAGTTGGGGATTTTAAGTCGTCAGGAACATCTCCCCCCTAAAAAGAGCTGAAAAAAAGCCCAAAGCTGGGGTCATTCAGGGTAAATTGCATGGTAGAGCTTTTTCCTGAGGAACCAATTTATGTTAAATAGGCTTTCTACCATTCTTTTATGTAATTTTTGCAGAGCCAAAGTTAGACAAAACCATGGTAGTCTTTGACTTGGTCTCATACCGTGCAGGAACCGAGCTCCAATATTTAGAGTAGCCATTTCCTGAGTAAAATGCATCAGACTTTCTGTGTCCTCCATGAACCATGGCAAGGCTACACCAAGTGAAGGAGCTATCTGTGATGGTCTTGTCTTGGCCACTCACGGTGCCCCTCTCTGGTTCAAGAAGTCATAGGAAAAGGACAATGTTAGCATGGAAGGGTATCTATGCCAAGCAAAGGTAATTGTGTAATACACCAGTGCTGGAGTGGCGAACCCTTAAATGCCTGCAGTGATAAAATGCAGAGCCCAGACAAGAGGGAGTCTGTTTTAAAGAGAATTATTTATTAGAAGATAGGAGGTTGTTACATACAGATTCTGTCCTGCAAAAGTGTCCTGGTCGTGGATTTGTCAGGGAGACATTTAAACCCATCAGAGCTGGCTCTGGTCTCCATGCAGAGATACTCAAGACACAGCAGAGCTCTGCCAGACCTGGCTCTCGTGCTGGTGCTCAGCTGGGAGAGGCCTGGCGTACCACAGCATCCCTGAGCTCATTACACCATCTTAATCCCACTGGAAAACCTGGCCCTTGGGCTGGAAACCAGTGGTGGGGACATCAGATGGTGCTGCAGAAGGGGCACTGTTCTTCCCTGGGATAACTTGGAGATATTTTCCCCAAGTAGGGAATTGTCTTCCATCGTGCCAGCGATGAACATGGCTGAGCAAGTGGCTATAGCGATACAACCATGCTATGAGGTAGCATGAAGTAAAAGAAAAAAGCTAGCTCTCTGTGATACAGAGAAGAACTCTTCCCACCTTCCCTCACCCCAAAACCAGGCCAAGCAGGCAATGCCTGAGTCCCTTGCAGAGACCTCCGAGAAAGCAGCTCTGACAGGTGGATCACAAAAAAGGCAGCAATTTTGCCTCATAATAGTGGTGCTTCTAGCAGTAGTCGTCTCAATTTCATGGGTGACCTGTTTTCTTTTGGGTTGGCAGGTAGTATTTATCAGCCTTTCATAAGGTCTCTGCACAGCCCCTGTGGTGACTCAGGGATTTGCCAAGTGAAGCCCAGGTGAATCAGAAAGCTGCTGTGCTGGGTTTGCCCCTCCTGAGCCAGCTCCAGGCCCACGGTATGCTGCACAAAGTGTCGGAAGCATTGGTGGAGAGGCAGGGACAAGAGAAACTGCAGATGAAAGGCATCAGCTGTCACATCGGCAATAACAGAAGGGCCTGAGACCAAGCCTTGTGCAGATGGTTAGTGGCTCACAGCCAGCGCACGGCTTCGTTTCGTACCAGCCCCCGGCTTTGTCTGTGTTCCAGGTATGCATCTTGCTGCACTCGGCCACTGTACATGTGGCAGAGCAAAGTGAATTGACCAGTGGCTATAAGTTTTCTTTTGATAGACAACCATCAGCATGGATATTTTTCCAATATTTAGGAGCTTTCTTAAGGGAAGGTTTTATCCAGGAGTCATCTGTTTATATTTATGGGTGCCAAAGGATAAGTAAATACTCTAGAGTCTGGCTTCTAAATTTGGTCCTCTGCTGAAGCTACGTTCTTGTCTACCCAAGGGACTTTGCTGGCTGGGACAGAGTATCACCTTCACATCACTGCCTGTGAGGGCACATTTAACTCTATTTCTCCTTATCAAACCTCAGTCTATGGCTCCAGAGACCACATGTAAAATCCTGGGCATAATCCCCCACCTTGTTCATAGGGTACATGAGCTTTTGTCTACTCTCAGGACTCTATCAAGAGTATTCCCCTTTCAGCCCACAGTACTTTCAAGGGAAAACTATTGCTGGAACAAGTTTGTCACAAATTAACATATCATAAACAGCTGTTAGTGGCTCGTCTGTCACCATATCTCTCTCCTCAGCTCAATCCAAGAGTGGCCTTTGTTAGCTTGGTATATTAGAAACCTTTGAAACCAGGGGCTCGGCGGTGAATGCTCAGAGCTGATGCCAACATCAATACGAAAGATGGGTCAGACTACAGACCGCAGAAGGGACAATCTGTGAGCTAAGCATTTTTCTTTCACTGCAGATGACCTTCAGGGTTGGAAGTACTGGGGGTGGGGAATAATGGTAAGATTGCAGCTGTAAAGCAAAGCAGCAGACCTCCAATTATCTTTAGGATAGTAAACCCTCAGCATTGAACACTGTATCTAACTAGCTTTGCCACAAATATGCCTATTTTTAAATCAGGTTTTATGTCCCTAAGGCACTCAGACTCTTTTTTTGGACCATGCCCCTCAATAAGTCTG
The DNA here is from genome assembly GCF_963921805.1 of Phalacrocorax carbo. Classification (NCBI taxonomy): domain Eukaryota; kingdom Metazoa; phylum Chordata; class Aves; order Suliformes; family Phalacrocoracidae; genus Phalacrocorax; species Phalacrocorax carbo. The sequence continues at coordinate 8,409,039 of NC_087523.1, read as the reverse complement.
ACATTTTGGGTTGGGAGGGTTATGAGAAACATTCCATCAGGGTATGGCACACTTAGTTGAAGGGAACAGATGCACCAGACTCACTGAATTATCACAACCTCTAGAGCAATCATGGCCGTGTCTTCAATTTTTAAGGATTTCTATGGCACTGGATGTGTTCCCACCTTCTTCACCCTTTGGAAAGGGGTGCGCTGAGGACCCCAGGCCCTCTGAAGGCCAGCAAGATGGTGGAATTTGGGAGGGCAACACACTGCTCCAATATGGGAGCTCAGCAAGCCGGAGCTCTTTGCCTACTATTTGCCACAAAACAGTAAAACTAGGGGTTTGAGCTGAAATGCAGTCTCCTTCCCTCCTCTCTCAGTCCCAGTCTTTAAAAAAACCCCATTGTCTCAGCCTGGTCTGAGGTCTAATTACAGCATGTTCAAGTGGGAGGGACGCAGAGCAGACAGCAGAATACCTGATGTTAATTTCAGGCCAACATTTATAGGTTGCCTTTTGCCTCCATTTCCATTACTACCCTCCAGAAATGGTTCTTCGGCCACCCGTGGTGAGAACTTGTTCCTCCTAGGACTTCTTGAAACACCTTGATGAGTGAAGGTCACCTGTCAGAGCTGCCGGGATATTATAGATAAGAAAAGCTCCCAGTGATGTTTTTGGCAAGAAAAGGCAGGAGAGGGGGACAGTTTCTGTCCAGAGCATACGCACAAAGGCAGAAGGCATAGAAGCCTTTTTCCTCGCAACAAGATAAAGCTGGGTCCTGAAATGTACCTGCAGCGATGCACAGTGATCTCTGAGCATCCTCGGGTGCCACTCTGGCACAAGCAGCGCTTGCCTTACCAGGTCTCTTTGGGACCCCCTGTACCGAGGGCTGCGGGGAGGTGCGGTGCGAGATAGCGCTACGTGGCTGCACTAAGGAGGTCTAACAGGGAGGCGAGACACGGAGAAGCTGGAGAAGCTCAAAGCAGAGGAGTGCAATTCACTGGGGCTCCAGCAGCGCGCGGCAGAGGGGCCACTACCAAGACCTTGCGGCACTTAATCGTCACTATGTTTTGAGTATCTCGGCTGGGCAGGTAAGACCAGTTCTAACAATATTCAAAAGAAAGAACATGTTCTCATTTGTATAGTGTACGGCTTTACAGGGGAATAACCCGTTACATAGAAAGATTTGAAACATTAATTACAGTATCTTTAATAACTTTATAATTTAACTGCCAACCCTTTCCCTTGAAATTAATCATGGATGTACGTCATATAATCAAACAAGTTTTTTTAAAAAGTACATCTCAATATAAATAGTTTATTCAGTGCATGGTTGTGTATACAACAAATAATAAACAACTCTTTTGTACGAGGCAGAAAACTGCCTGTACAGAACGATGTCAGTTTTGGAGCACAGAATCCAACGATGATTAATGCACAAAATCTTACACATCATGCAACTCTATGCCAATATTCCAACTTTCTCCCATGCAACAGACATGATGACCTAAATGGAAACCTAACTACATTTTTTAAACAATTGTTTCCAATAGCATGTATAAGTATATGTTGTTTAGGGGTAACCTGTCCTAACGCTTCCTCCTACACAATATTCACGTGCCCGTTACAGTGAAAGAAGGACATTTACAAATAAGACATTTCTTATAAAAAAATTAAGTCACCTTAATTCCACAGTTTCTGTCTTTAGAAAAGAAGCCACAACAATAGTTTAACATGACACACAAAATGGAATTAAGAGAAATCTACACTGGAGGATAATTTTATCCCTTTCTGTTAACTTCTGCTTGGGATAACAAAACAACTCAATTCCTACAGACTGGGGTTAGCACAAGAACTTTACCAGAAACTACAAATCTATAAAAATTTATATTTCATTGTGTTTAAAACCACAAGAACACTGTTTGCTTGAGCCTGAGACACCAACTCTCAGTTCCAACCCTGAATTTTGAATTATTTTTTTAAAGACGTAGCTTTAAAGACCCATTGGAGTTCAGAAATCAAAAAGTTGCACTATTCCAAATTAAAGGATACATTTTTATCAAGCCTTAGATATAAAACTGTAAGCCAAGGAAACCACAGAGTTTACATATTTGTTTTTTGTTTGCCCCTATAAAACATACAAGCATTAAAATTTCCTTTGAAGAGCAAAAGTGGTCTTTTTCTGAGTTGGAAAGCAAATTCTTATCAGCAGTGAATGCTGTGAAATGTTTTTGTTTCGTATTCCACAAAGCATAGGAGAGAGAGAGAAAGAGAGAGAGAAAGAGAGAGAGAGAGAAAGAGCTGGACATTTCTTCTCCGAGATTTATTCCGCAGTTATGTTTGTTGGCTATCCAAGTGCCTTGTGATATGCACAAGCATACTCTATATTATTGGGGTATATCCTTTGACAACCAGTAGATCTAATGGCTGATAAACGAGTGACCTATGCAAGTTCGGTGGCTTGTCCTGGGCAATTGAACGTTTGGATGAAAGACTGCTAGTAAGAATTCAACTGCATCCAGAGGTAAGGTTCTGTTTAGAGAGCACTTGGCTTGCCTGAACCTGGCTACGTTGACTCATTTTGGCTCATGGATTTACCCCCATTTAGCACTCCTGAAACACTTCTGCTCTTTGTTGGGGTCCCACTTCCAGATCTTGAGAATTCTGTGAGATCGTGGAGAGAAGGTTCTTTGTACATGGCCACTGCAAAGCAAAAGAGAGGCAGCACATCAGCACGTGTTACGGGCTACTCGGTCTGCTGGTGCAAAGTCTGGCTGCAAAACATTGGGATTCTTCATTCAGCAATATGCAACGTAAGGAGTGAATGAAAGAAACATGGCAAGGAGGGCTCTTCCATTTCAAACACTCCCTAAGAACTTCTGAGGTCCTCAAGGCAATGGCATTTTGGAGAAAGGAAAAAACACAGTTCCCTCCCTCTCCCAGTTAAATCACCCACTGTGCTTACAAAACTCTGCAAGACAGACCTAAGCTGATATAAGTCAACATTTCCTTATTAATGGTGAAGTAGCACTGTTGACAGCTGTGATTTGACCTGTTACTTGTACACATAGTCTAAGCAGGTGGGTGCGAAAATGGATTTTCAGTCTTCTGTTTCCTTTGTTTTCACACATATTACAAGTGAGGATCAACCTTGACATCGGTTGCCTAACACCTGGTCCTAAAGATAGACTGCCAGTCTAGTCCAGCATCCACCCAGGACTATGCACCTTTGAAATAGCCTCCCTGATTTCAAAATGACACTGCCTTAAATGGCTACCTAAGAGCATAACCCAGAAGTAGAAGGCTTTGTCCCTCTTAAGGAAGGAGCATAGGGAAGCTAGTTCTTCTGGAGAAAAGGAGCACCTCTGTACATTGACTGAGATCGATCTCTGACCAAAGAAGGAGCCAAGTCTGATCACAGCCCTGATTCAGATCCTTCAGTTAACTGGGATGACTGCACATCCTGGATTTTAATACATAGCAGTAGACATATGCCGTGTGCATTATTACCTTTAATGTCGTACACTGGTGCCACATTAATTGCCTTTTAATAAACACTGCACATTACGAGCTTTAACTCAGGCAAAACCAGACAAATATGCTGTAACAGAAAGCACAGACTGACAAGCTATACAGCAAGTCGCTGATGGCCTGTGAGCACGTTTGAGCCGTTCCAGGTAGAGCCTTCGTTATCTATAACAGAGACACTGTGGACTTTGGGCACAAAGAAACTAATATGTGTATTTGGTTAGATTAGAAAATGCAGGGGTAATGTAGAGAAACTGAAAAAAATGCAGCTCTGGTTACATTAAGAGTGTGTTACAGAACATTATACTTCTGTTATATAAGTAGCTGAACCCTTCAAATATGTATGCACAGCAATTAAACATATCTGACATAAAATAATGTCAGTTCAGATAGATGGGGCAAACCCAAGCCATTACCTTTTAATGGTTTTGGAAGAAAATGTGCTGCAGGTTTATTTTTCTTCACATGGTTTCCTTTCATTATTTCTCCTTCTTTGTTAAGACCCAAATACCAGCCCCGGCCAGACTGTTGCTGTCTGTAGATCATCGAAGAATACGTCACATAGTAGTTTTCAAATACTGATTCTTTGAACTTGCATTCAGGTGTAAAATGTTCCTGTAAGAAAGTAACAAATCAATGTGTGCGGTGCCGAATCTCACATCGGTTAATGAAAAAGCGTCCAATATTTGTTCCTTTGCCAATGGTTAAAAGACATACCTCTCGCCCTCCGCTATCCAATTACGAAACATGGGCCCTAAAAGTATTAACAAAAGAGTAACACGATTTGAAACCTGTGAAATGACACTGTGAGCGGCTCAAAGTAGCATAATAAAATCTTTTTGACCAACGAGTAAAAAGTCTAAGTGAAGAAATATTGATTGATGCAACTAATGGACTTCAGGCAGACACAGCCCTGACGCCAGTCCCAAGGGACCAGCTGTGGTCCAGCCCCACAGGCGAGAAGCAAGGCCATGTAATGCCTTTGTGCATTAACTGCTGGCCTTAACTGCTTATGAGGAAAGTGCAATAAAAATTCAAAGCCAGGATGCCGTGAGTAAATGGTCGTCCCTTTCTAACCCAGCAATATTAAGTTAGCTTGGAGCAGCTGCCTCTTTGGTCTAATCTATGCTCTTTCTCTGCCCAGTGTATCAGCCACTGAAAGCCCAGCTGTCAGAGACCCATGCCGACATTAGCCTCTGCTTTGGGACTGACAAGAGTTAAATGGTAGCACAGCTGAAAGCATATAGAATCAAGCTTTAGTCTTCATGTTGAATTGCACTGCTTCTTTTTAGGAGATAGTATTGGGCTAACAGTTAAAATAAAGAGCAATAATCTCAGGAGAGAGACTTTTTCTTCCTCCCAGTAGTGTGACTGGCTGTCACTGTGCAATGGTCTTGACTCAATCAAAACCTTTTGGCACTATTGCCCAGATTTAGAAAAGGATACAGACATGAAACATTGGTCTTGGAGGGACCAAGACCAAAATGCCAGTCCTGGCAGCACCACTCAGCTGCTTCCTAACGCCTCTGGGTGCTTCAGGCATTTTACCATTAAAAGTTCTGACAGCGTCTCACCTATGGATCCCTGAAAGTCCATAAAATATGAAAGAGGAAAGGTTTGGTGTGGTGATGCAAATGTTAATATCACAGGCCTGCCTGTCGCACCGCATGGCAGCCAGCAGTTTGCTGGTCTTTCCTTGTGAAGGCAGCCAGCTTCAGTGGAGCTGCCCTTGTTCTTAAACTATCCTACATCGGTGTGAAAGAAAGGAGGAAAAATTGTGCTTGCATAATGATCGTAATTTTGATTTAAAAAAATCAAAGGAAATTAAACGGCTCAGGGGCTTAAGATGTTCTTATCTAGTTTCTCAAATATTCTTGTGTGAGAAAAAGATGGTATTTAAAAAAACCCCACTGTGCATTTTGTGCACATCTTTTGCCATTTTGCCTTCTCATAGGAGAAAGGAAAAACCTCCCATCCTCTGACTGGCGTTTGCTTCAACAAAGAATATGAAGTAAGCAATCTTCTTTTTTTCTTCAAGCTAATTGGCTGTTATTTAGTTAATTGATGATTGCTTTCAATTGCTGTCAAACAAGGACAGTCACTGCATTTTTTTGCAAGATTTCTAAATAAAAGCCTTCCATCACTGTACCGTGCCCAGCGCTAGCCATGTTAACAAAGGCTATTGCAAGTGTATCATCCAATTAGCAGCAAAATGGTAAACTACAGTGCTCCCACCGGAAGATTATGGTTTATGTACAGTAATTTGGAGCTGTTTCGGGTACAAAAGGCCTGCTTGTACCCAGCGGCAGAGGGTCAGATTGTAAACAAAGCCACAGCATTTACTCTGGCTCTCTTAGGAAGCAAGTTAACCTCAGGATGAGCAGCAGGAGCCAACAGCCTGCAGAATCCCTTGAAACAGAGTGGGGAGACAGAAAGACAGACACTAAACAAACTCCTTCACCCCTGATTTTTCCCTTGTTTGTGAGGCTTGTGATAAAAAGCCATTGCGGAAGCCCTGCGCTGCTGCGAGTTTGCAGTTGAGCCCACGTACAGCCAGACACCAGCCCGACGGTGCACGCCAGCCTGACGGCCATCCCCATGGGCATCGCAGGCAGCGATCCCCTCCCGGGAGCATCCCGCAATTCAGCAGTTACTATCATAGCAGTGATTTCTCACAACAAACAGCGGGGCACGGAAACAAAGGCACCTCTCTATAACGTGCTCGGTTACCATGCCAAATTCCCTCACGGTTTTTCCGGCAGTAAAGCAGACCACCTCATTCACCTGGCTGGCTTGGCACAGAACTGTGCTCCTTTGTCTTGACTGACATCTGCTTAATCCCTCAGCTACGGCTGCAGCTTCAGAAAGGTGCTGCACAGTGGGAAAGGCATCCTCCTTGCCAAATAAAAGTTGATCCCGCATGAGTTGTTTGCAGAAGCTGAAGTGCTCTGCTTGCTCCTGAATACTAAGCAGCTGCTTACCTTTTGCAAGTGTTTGTTCCCACCCATCTCTTGCCTTTAGTTTAATACAATGTGTGTCTTTCCTACTCATTAAAAAACCAACCAGGGAGGGGAACTGCAGAAGGAAACTCTGAATGAGGAATGCTAGCAAATGTGCTCCTGATTTGGGGGTATTACAATTAAAATGTACCTTTCTGAGCTTGGCAAGTCCATGGGCCCAGCCTAACTGGGTATGGACAGGGCTTCTAGCAGCACATCAGTTCAAAATACAGTGCAGAGCAGCAAGTGCAAAGTGGCCATTATGTTATCTTTGCTGGCAAATTCTGTGGAAGTGAAAGTTAAAGCTGGGAGAGGGCTGAGTGCCCCAATTAAAACCAATCTTTTCCAGCTCATATAGTCAATCCTATTGAACATATATAAATACAAATAAGTGTTGAATTATTAGACCCATTTTTCCTCTCTCAGCTGTCCTTTTTGTCCATTTTTGCAATGCAAATAATTCAGTTGAGTTCTGAGAGTCCAATGTTACGAACATATTGTTACACAAAACATGAAAAACAGGGATTTGTGTGAAATAATATTTCAAAATCAGCTTAAATCAGAAGTCAGGGATGATGGCACTTACATGACAGTAAATTGCACTCACCAAAGCCCCTCACACATGTACCCTAACAATGAACGAGGGAATGAATGAACGAATGAATAAATAAAAGTTAAAGAAACTGCTGGATCCACTGTAGTCATGACTCAGCCATGCTTAAGTAAGCAAGAAGATGAACTGTCAGGAGCTTCTTCTTGGTTTTGAGCTGATCAGCTGAACTACTGAAACATTTCTTCATGAATAGCTCTGCAGCTGCATTAAATATGTGAAAAATAATTAAAAAAGAATAATTTGGTGTATGATAATATGGTGAAAAGGCCTTGTAGCATACACTTAGAGCGGCTGTATTTCCAGGCAGCTGACTAGATTACATCTAAAATAATCCAGTCTCCTCCATACAAATACTGCCAAGGCTGAAAGCTAAAATACAGTAAAAGCGAAGCTGGAATTCTTCCTCCTCAAATTGTGCAAAAGCCATTTCTAGCCAAAGACCATCCAGATTATCAGCCATCACACCCACCTACACTGCAGGACTGAATATTAATTATTCTGGCCCCAAATGATAGTGATGCAGGAATTCAGACTTCCCATAGACAGAAAATGGGACATCTGCTTTAAAGATCGGCATTTAGTGTCTTCAAGTTTCTGTAGAAGCCTCTCATCAGGATGGTAGGCCCAGTGCACATAAGAGGGCAAAGATGTTTGCTCTCTGCTATTTATTGCCTACTGTATTTTCATCATGGATACCATCAGCAGGGGCCATTACCAAATACTTTACAGAATAGTAAGTTAAAGTCATTAGGTCAATACTCAATTTGTTAAGTGTCTGTATATCACTATAGGTTGAATGCTCTGCAGCTACCCTAAAGCAGTTGACCAGAACAATCAGAAATTTTATTCAGATGGATTTCGTGCTAGGAGCATGAAAAACAATAGGAAAAAAGTTCACTTTGAAAAGTATTTGGGAAAAGTATTGGGTACTTGGGAAACTTGGAAAATGTTCTTACGTATTGAGCATATAATTATGTTCCATGTGATCAATGACTCGGTCTGTGTATGGGATTTATTCTTTATTTTCTCCACTTAATGAAAATTGGATTTTTTTTCCCTTCATATCCTCATTTCTTTCAGGACTATAATGTAGCCCAGGATTCCATTCTATAATCATGAATTTTTGAAGGAGCCTCTTTAAGGCTCCAGCGTAGTGATTTTCTGCACCACTGAGCCTGCCTTTTTTTATTAACAGAGATTGATTTTCTCCATCTTGGCATGTGAAGTTCCAGGGTGTATCCTCTGGATCATCACCCTGTAATGTGCAGTGATATCTACAGCACAAGACGTGAATACTTCAACTTTAAGGTTATCAGAAATAACAGCTTTTAGATCACCAGTGTGAGAAGACTCTCTGAAGAAACTGGTATTTTATGAAGCTACAAAAAGCTGCTTGCTATAGGAATGGAAACTTACAATTATCTTGAAGCAGTTTATTCTGGATCAGATATATGACAGTTCCCACAGATAGGTTCCAATCCCATAACATTGTCCATTTTGCTTAAAGTTTCAAGGAATCCCAGTGATTTCAGTGGGAGCAACTCACAATATATGAATATGTACAAGTCTTGTAGGACTGTAACTGGGCAGACTGTTTGACCATGCAATGGTGACTGTATACAACAGTCACCAGTCACAACAAAGACATGCTCGTCAAAAGGCTGCGTGGGCTTTTGAAGACAGATGCTATATCAGCGCAGTGAGGAGCATCATTTTGGCTACATCTATTCCAGGTGACTTCTCACAAAGCTTTTGTAGGCAGCCCAAAGTCCTCAGGAGGTGCTGTAAGGCTGAACTAACTGCTGCTTGAACAAAAAAGCTACTGCTGAACAGGAATTTGTGGAAAGCTGTAATTCCCCTTGAGTTCACTACAATCTGAAGGCATGTGTACTGGCCATGCGACCACATAAAGAAGAAATTAATTTCAAAATCATATACAAAAGCTACACTAAATTCTCTCACCAGGAAACCTACTTGCTGGCAGGAATGACGGGAAGGCGCAAATTTCCTGGAAGGTGATTCCAAACAGATCCATATGATGGAATTGCCTGGGATAGTGCAATCAGCAGGAATTTATCAATAGAAACACAAACTGTCAGGGGTGTGTAAATTTATTTAGGATGAAGCTTCCAGAAACAGTAAAATGGAGCCCAAGGCAGCAGCTGGATATCTAGCATCTCCAGGGTAAGATTTTAGGTTGTCACTAGGTATTCTCTGAATCTATGAGAAAAGCATTGAAAAGATCCTGTAATTATTCCCTTGACATAGTTCCTTTGCACAGCAAATCAAATGCACAAACTCAGGGGGAATACGCACACAGTGAACTGAAGCAGAAAACATATTAATTACAAATACAGAGATTTAGAGGTTTAAGTTTTGTTCATTCCTCTTCCAGCCTTATCAGTGACTCAGTTGTGAAAACTTGTCCAAGTCATCTTTGCCCAGATTTTTAAGTGGCATTTAGGCACATCAATAAATACCTATTTAAAGCTTGGTGCGTCACCCCTCAGCATTCTCTGCCCATGGAATGATGTACTGCCTGATGACCCCAGGGAAGACGACTCAGAGACTGTAAACAATGTTAAAATTTAACTGAGATAGGAGCTATGCATGATCATGTTATTGTCCCCCTGTCTTTTGGTGATGTTTCACTTCTATGACTGTGTTGATTAACCAAAGCACTCCTTAACTGGGGCAAGAGAACTAACGCATGATATGTACAGAAAGAAGCCACTCTTCTGATTACTGCAGAGGAAAATAATCCTGTCAGAAAAACCCTGTAATGCGGTTTAAAAGTTCTGCAAGATGCCCAGGAGATCACCTTGCAACATAAGCCTGTGTGTCAAACTCAAGCCCCTTTCCTAATCTGGCCCACAAAGTTATGAGGTATAATTTACTTGATATAAATGAGAAAGAGATGAGATCCACTTGGTCCCAAAACGCTTCTCTTCTGCATCAATGCTGAGCTGCACTGAACACATGCATCCCTGACGATCCTGGAAGCATGGTACAGGAAAACCTCTGCAATTTCCTGAATGATCAAGTCCTCTATAAATATTTTAATACCTTCTAATGCTTGTACCTACCCTTTTTTAACTTCTGTAACCTTAGGGCACCAGACTTGCCAGTCCTAGTTCAAAATCAGTGGAATTCTAATATGATAAAAGGAAGAAACTAGTCCTAGTCTTTAAACATTGTCTGTTTTGTGAAACTTGGGAAGGTTCATTAAGCAGTAAGTGCCCATCAGGTTGTCTGAGAGCTCGAAACTAGACTAACAGAGAAAAATCCATGTGATACAATCCTACTACTACCTAGAAGCTGTTTTTAAAATAATATTTAATTTCTATTGTTTCACACATACAGAAATCTTGTTACTGTTTCTAAATCTGTAAAGGGAAGCCTATATATTAATCTGCAATTAAGCCTCTTTGGAGAGAGATCTCTACTAGTGTAAGCATGGGTTTGGAGTTTAAAAAAAAAGATTACGATAACTTTCTCAATGTGTAGCCAAAGGTTTTACTGCACGATTCATGGACTGCACTGCCAGGTTTGGTCAAGGACTGGTTAAGCCTGCTATAGCCTCTGACTAAGGTAAACTCCTGTTGAAAAATGGGAGATGGAAGCATGCTGCACATTTTCCCTGTACTTCCACACTCTGATCTCATATTCTTCTCTAGGTATGTGCCACTGATCATCTCTGGACAGTGAACTTTCTGGACCTTGGATCTGATCTCCTACAACTTCTCATGATCCCCCCTCCTGTGTGACTGAGTCGACAAGAGGAACTAAACCTTCCTGGCTGAGCAAAGCACCAAATGCTACCCTCCGAGCCGGTCAGCTGAAAAGCAAGAGCTGCCTCAATACGTGCCCTGCATGGACATTACAGAAAACAGGCATGTTGGAAAAGATGTGCTCCCTGAAAACATGCCAGGAAAGACCCTTCCTGCTCAACATGGACAAAAAATCAAGTCATCTTACATCACTGAAGGCAGCTGAAGCGGGCAACTACCTACACCTAGTGCATAGGCAGCTGTGCATAGTGCATGAACACCCAGAGCCCACTGAGGCTGGCGGTTCCTTTCAGCAGCCTTGGGATCATGCCAGATGGTGAATCCTGCTCCCATTCAAGGCTACAGGAGAACTCCCTTTTCCTCTCATTAGGCTCATGATTTTCCCCAGAGCAGCCAATCCTTTTCATAATTTTCCTAAGCTCGTTATCTCTGTTCCCTGTGACAGTGGCTTCCACAGGTGAAGCCAGCACTGCAGAAAACATACCTAAAATGTATCCATTGTTGTTTTTTATCATAAGCAAATTTCTTGTCTTATTTTTTTTACAGCTTTCTTCTCTCGGCTTTTAATTTTGGAAAACAGCATATAAAAGTACCCAGTGTGCCTCTTCTGTGCCATTCATTACCCCACATCTCTCTATCACGTCTCTGCTTATTCATCTGTTGTCTTAACTAAGCGGGCCTCATATTTTTAAATCTCTCCTCATATGAAAGGTTCTCTGTGCCTCTAATCATTTTTATTACCCTTCACTGAATCATTTCTTTTTTTTTGTCTCTATAATTTCCAGAACTGAAACACAACATTTAAAAAAAGGCTGTACTATTGAGTTGCATAACGGTGGTAAGATATTTTCAGTCATTTGTCTTAAGACGAAGTAAAATGGTCTTTGCTGTTCAGCCTCACTATTGTGTATTCGTACAAAAGTTCCCTATCTTTTAACTTGTGTCTCTGATAAATACGGTCCAATTTTATGGTATTTCTGACCCTCTGATCAGACGGTGTACTCAAGCTTAAAAATTAAAGGAAGAGAGAAGGAAGCAAAAGGCAGATAAGACTGCTTTCTTCCCCAGAACTAGAGCAGAGAGCCCCAAAGATGCTAAGCAACCTATTTTACAACATACCCGTTATTACACAGATAACCTGCCAGCCATTGCAAACAGATTTCTAGCAGTTATAAATGACATCAAATCCTGATATTGTCAAATCTCTCTGACACAGCTGTTGTGCAGAATGTCCTCAGCTGAAGTCTGTCATGCATTACTTTTTAAAAAAATATGTATCTAAGTTGAAAAACTCCTTTTAAAGTATGGGGACCATGTTCTGCTTTCAGTTGCAGACAGCCCTGCATCCCACTCATTTTAATGGCCAAGTCCTGAGCCTGTTGCCATTCGCTGAACATGGCCAGCGGCGTGAGACGCTGAAGGACTAAGAGGAGCCTGAGCCTTAAGAGACACTGCAAGTGCCTTGTTTTGAGTGAACTACTTGTGCTTTATTCCTCTAAGTTGCAAATTGTCTGCCAGCTCTCCCTTTGGCTTTGTACGCCACTGCCTCAGTGGGATGTGGGGACAGAGAAACCATGCAAAGCCTGGTATCTTCCACTGAGCAGCAGGAGGCTGCAGCAAGAACACACAGAGAAAAAGTCGCTGCGTCAGGCAGAGGAGTGTGGCATGGAGAGATGTCGCTTTGTCACAGCCTGGCCGCTGTGAGGGGGAGATGTCTGCGAGCTGGCAATAGCAGCTGAGAAAGAAAACACATTCCTGTCCCAGTAGCCCTTTTACACAATTACTCTTGTATTCGTCTACATGACCGCTGCCACGGGGGGAAACCCACGCTGCTGCTGCTGGGGCTGCAGAGCACAGGGCGGCAGCCGTGGGTTAATCTGCTCCTGGAACAAGGTGACTTGGCCCGCATTTGTTAAAACACCACCTGGGAGTGAGGGGCAAGAAGGGCAGCACAACCTTTCTGCTGCCACATTGAGTGCCTCGGCCGGACCATCCCAAAACACTGCTTGCATTACAGCGTGTGGGCTGTACGAGGCTGTGGGAGACGGGTAACGTGGGATGGGGTTCAGCAGGCAGCAACAGCCACACCGGGGCACCCTGAGCTCAGCAGAGGATGGGCAGCGATGCTGGAGCGTTGCGTTGCCAAACGCTCCCCTGCCACACACTTTTGCGGTCACAGCTCCCCTAGCACCAGGGAGCTCCCCAGATGGGCGCTGCAGGAGTAGCAGGGCTAATTAGGAGTGTGGGGATTTACTGCTGTATCCTAGATACAGGACATCAGCCCTGGAGTAAGGAGATGGAAGCGATCTCCTTCAGACTGTCACCCATGGATTCATGCAGATTTATCTTAAAAGGCTAAAAACCCAATAATCTAATCAGTGTTTGCAGCAAGCTCTAAATCTGTTTAATTACAAGCAGGGACATGACCCTTTTAGCAGCAGATACTCCTAAAATTCTATGGAAAAAGGGAAAGCATGGAAGGGTTTATCTTTTCTGGGGGAAGGGCAGCTGAATGAACAACAGTCAGAACAAGTGCTACAGCCCTTCCCGTGGGAATAGGTGATAACAGGGCATGCTGTTTCTGTGGTAACCTGCAACCTGGCTGAAAGCCTGCCTGTACAACTGCTGTGAGTTATCACGGGTAAATTGATGTGGAAGTGATCTCCTTGTCCTTTGCTGCTTTGGTGAGGTGCCACCCTATGTTTCTGATGGCAAACTCGTGGAGGCAGTGCTCTTCCACCCGAAGGCTGGGCAGGTAGCTCTCCCAAGCACAGCCTCAGCTCAGCTCGGACCTCCCCAAACTACCACCGCCACCTCGCTGACATTAACGAAGAAAGATGGGGTCTGCCCCAGAGGAAGTGCTTAGAGACAGATGCTGCTGAACGAGCTCTTTTTCTGCACACTAGAAATTGCCTCTGCTCACTGACTGCGAGAAGCTGCAAGTGGAAGATAAATAACAGCATGAGCTGAAGGAGAAGAAATAATGCCACATTACATCAAACAGGACCTTGCTTCACTGTCAGCTTAGAGTCTATTCCGCACGAAAGGACAGCCCTGCCATTTGGCCTGTATATTTTATTAATGTGGATGCATATTTATGGTGCTATGGATTAGCTGATACTTTGGCGTTCAATACTGTCCTTTTACGCTGGAGTTCTCAGCAAAGGCATTGTCCAGTCTGCTGTTATTCCTCGTGTGCAGTTAGCACTGCTCTCAGACGGCTGCTGTTCCCTCCCCAGACCATCCCCCTGCTCTGCCAGGGCTGGAGTCGCTGCCGCAGAGGTGCCTCACCTATACCATATACTACCAAACATGTTGTGGGAACCCACTGTAAACTTCTGTAAAATACTAAATGTAGTACAGTCTTTGGACTGGAATTATATACTAAAAATATTAATACCAAACTAATAGGCCTATTAATTATGTTTTGATTCTGCAAAGCACTACATTGAATACTTAATTTTTAAGATGGATAATATCAGTGTTGGGAAAGTTAAGCGTGTCATTACACTGAACAACAGCAGTGACTCAGGACCTGATCCAAAACGTATTATGACCAAGAGAAACACTACCCATGACTTTACTGCATTTTGGTTAGTTGTCTTATATTCATGTAGTCTGCAAAGAAACATATAGTCTTGTTTTAAGAAATTAACACTATTTGGTACTTATTCAGCTTACTTGCTTAGTATGGGGTGTAAATAAAAAAGATGAAGCTTAGTAATAATGGGAATGTCACAGGTTCAAGGAGCTGGTTAGCTCCACCCTGACCAAACCAGCATCTCTGCATGGCTGAATGGTAATGAGACCTTTTCAAATAAGCTTGATTTACTGCAATCCATTTATTCATGAATGCCATGGATGGATGTTTTTTAAACCTCGGTAGTTTGACAGTGCCAGGACATTACTGGCAGCCAAACCCTGCTTCTTGCTATAGAGCGGCAATGCTCTTTGGAATTCCTCCGCCCTCATGGCTCCCTAAATTATGCTATTGAACATATGCTGCTAAGAGGATCTCGGAGGGATGTTTGTATTAGATGGCAGGCCAACTGAGGGATCTGAGAGATCTCAGATGGCAAAAACTTTTAAAAACAAGATAATAAAAGATTATACAAGGGAGATGAGATTAAGAGTGACCTTTTATTTAAGAGTTGCTGCTGACTGGCAGAAAACACTTGTTTCAGCAGGTAAATGCCCCACCTAAGAAGGGACACTTATGCAGACAACAGGCTAAATGTCTCTCTGTAAATGGCATATATACATTTCTCTTAAGCAACACTTTGAGGGTCAAATTAATGGAAATTCAAGTTTTGGGGAAGTTTTCCAGCACCTTACAGAAGAAAAACTGTGTAGCAGAGCAAAGCCCAACCTCCTCTGCAACAGGCACAGGTAACAGGAGCCTGTGTGTCATTCGGGGAAGTCGTGCACTAGCATTTAAAACACTGCATCGCTCTAACAAGCAAGTTGGCACCACGTAGCTTGAGAAATGGGAGGCTTCATGTTGCAGTCAGCACTCGAACCACCGTGCACTCTCTGGCAAAGCCTGAATACTTCCCTAGGCACAGCTCAGACAGACGAGGATGGCAGCAAACAGCCACTTCCATGTCTCATCAGCCCCTCGGAAACCAGCCCGGGCAGAGCCACAGAAAAACCTCACTGAAACATCGGAAAGGCCCGCGAACCTGCCTCCAAAACACAGTTTCTTTGTGTTTTATAGTTGTTACTTCAAAATAGGGGCCCCCAGCAAGGCACATAATGAAGAAAGAAACGAACATTTCTAATGCCTCACTTCACGATACGGCTATACCATTAACATCTAGAGACTGGGCTGACATGCCCTCTTAACAGTCCAATAACTGTCCTAATGATGTTAAGAATACATGCTTTCTTTTTCAGTGATTTATGGGAAGTTTTCTCTAAAACAAGTACACAGTCTAATAGGAACCCCTGTCCCTCCGAGAGACAGCCCGAGCACAGAGATAAGCTTATAAAGCTCTGTTTTCTTTCTCACACAGTGATATGGACTTTGTGAAGGTCTGTCATTTGGCTATTTTATGACTCCCTGCTGCCTCTGGGCTGTGTAACAGATTACTCTGGAGCCAGACTTTTGGGAGACACTGTGCTGCTATTGTCTAAGCAGCAGAGGAGAAACGGGTCCCTGGTAAAACACTTGCAAAGCTAATTTAAACTTGGAAGACATCCAAATGTCTCCGAGAGGTGCAATTTAAAACCCTAACCTAAGATAGCCTGGACTGCAATCGCGGATTTCTGAGAATGGCGTGGAACAGTTGCTCCATGAGCCAAACGCTGCAGATCTCTCTATTACAATATTTCGACAGAGAGCTGTTGCCGTTCAGAGTTATCTCACAGAGAAAAAGAGTAGCAAAGTACTAAATTCAAGCATAGGCATTACCACCCCCTGGCTTACACATCTGTACCAACAAATCTCTCAGACTTCCTGAAAATTTAAGTCGGGGAACATTTAACATCTCAATATCAGTTTCTCTGACAGTGTTACCTGTTGAACAGACCTGAAAGGTAACCCTGAAAGGATTTAGAAGTGTTCTAGTGTAGAGAAATCTTCATCCCTGAATCACACAAAAAGCTGAATGGTGTGAGCACCTTGATTTTAAAACCAAATCTTGTGTCTCTGCTACAGAAAGTCCTTTTAAGCACAGTTAAAACAACAAACAACTTGGCGCTAGATTAACAGATGCTGTGCACTGTATTGCGAGGAGGAACCTGAAAGGTAAGTCCAAGGCTGTTTGAAAACTATTGTGGGATTTTTCTCTTGAGAATCTAAACTGCCTTGGATCAGTTCTGCTTCTAAAATCTGGTTATCTGTTTCCAAGTCAGCAAATCACAGCTGGCTGCAGCCAGCCAGGCAGAGAGCAGAGAGCTAAACCACCCTGCAATTCAAAATATAAAGGTGAGCTTGTCCATCAGAAAAGGCGATTGTCTTTCAATTTACCCACTGGTTGATCTTCCATTTCACTGTCCAGGGTTACCTGTAGTTAGTATAACCTAACAAGCAGCAAAAAATGCAGAGGGAAGAAGGCACAGCAGACCAAAGATTCAGGGGAATTGCTGATGAATCCTATCACCTGCCTTCTCAAGTCTGCACAAGGAATGTGGGCTGCCAAGTTCAGAAATGCAGTTTTCCTGCAGGCAAGCAAGACTCCTTGGACATCCTTGGGCTTTGAGGGTTTTGAGGCTAGGCCTGTGGAGGCTAACTAAATGCCATTTAAATTCTACCACTGAAATAAAGTAAGACTACTAATAAAATAAATGGGATTCATCTATCTAAATATCCCTGAGGATCTGAGTCCAAGTCTGCACCTGTGTGTGCAAGTCCAAGCTCTGATTCATCTCATCTGCCTTCAGGCACTTAAAAGAAACACCAAGTTAGGAGCTGGGTCAGTCTGGGATTTTCCTGTCCTCAGCGAGCGTAGCTGGGATAAATTCCCCAGAGAGAATAATGGAGGGCAAATCTGCTGTGTTTGACTCCTACACCACAGACCCAGCTCTGCTAAAGCCTCTGGGCCTTTCTGAGGACAGGCAGAAGAGGTGCAATGTCCCAGGGCAGTACTGCCATGCCCTGTGCCACCAGAGTGCCCGAAGCCCGGAGACAGCGGCTGGCGGCGCAAGGGTTGCACCGCAGGCGCTCAGCTGGGGACGGGGTCCTGCAGGCGGGGAGAGGCGAGCCGGGAAGCCAGGCGGACGTGAGGGCAGGGCTGGGAGGGGTGGGAACGGGCAGAGGTAAGACCCAGGTGGGAACGGAGGGAGAGGAGAGGGGTGAGAGACATGGTGGGCAAAGCAAACGGGGAGCCAGGCTTTTCCTACCAAACCACAAACTGAGCTGCAGAGGTCCTGGCCCTGTTCCTCCTCCAGTGTTACTGTGGGGGGTGAGGCCAGCCTGTGAGCTCTGCTGGAAGCCTTGGCAGGACTGGTCCATCCCAGTATGCAGCAGCTCAGCAGAGCAGCACAGACTGTCCCCAGGTGGCCCCAGGTTGTTGTACCCCATCACAACGTGAGATGGGTTAAGTAAACTTTAATACCAGGTATTGTATAGAAGAAGATTTCAGTTCTGCTCTTGTCCAAGCCAGGGAAAGTCTGCCCCAGATCAGCCTCGGCATCAGCAGTCTGACTGTTGCAATGGAAAGAAATTACCTTGGGTACATCCGAGATACAGTTTTTACTTTGCAATATTTACAGGGATTTCTTTCCCCTTCACTGGAACAGCCCCCAGACCTAACAGTCTTATTTTGGCAAAGCTCCCATTGAAATGAATCACGACTTCGCCTGAGTTAGTGCTCCAGGACTGAGCTCTAAATTATTAAAAGCGAATGATATGTAAGAATTTATGTCAATTTTCAAAACAGCTCAGCAAAGGTAGACAAAAAATCCTTATTTGAAACTAGTAGAAGGTATGTGGCTGAACTCCCAGCCTGCTTTGAAATCTAAGCCCTAGCTTTTTAGTGAGACACAGTGCCTTTTAAACCTCATATTTTAATCATTATACTCCTGTACCATGCAGAACTCTTACCTTGTTTCTTTGCTTCAGACACAACCTCCACCATTACTAGCTTTACAGTGCAAGCGAGCCCCTTGCATCACAAGCTGACGCTCTCCTTGTGGGGAAGCTGTGGGCTTGTTCCTTTTCTCCCTCTTGCAAAATAACCTACTGTCTGAACAGGCAAATGTACCCTCCCAGAGCGACCTGTCGATATCCCTTCTTGCTCCTACACGGCACCTTCAGGGGACCCAGACTGAGCATCAAATATTGCTTTTGCATTTGTAAAATTAGCCATAGGTAGGGCAGCACCTACAGCTCAAAGGGTAATGAACTCTTCCCTGGATTCGGGGGTTTAGGCTGTGCCACCCGTGCGGCCACGCCAGTTGGTGGTGTTTCGCTAAACTGGAAGCAATGAACATCAGACTGGGGCTGGCAGGGCTCCAGGTGCCCAGACTGGTAAAGACTGATCTCTGGGTTGTGTGACTTGCAGTAAACCTTCAAGAGTGACACCCCAGGCCCTTGATCCCAGCCTCAGCCCTTCACCAGCCCTTCATGGGTGCTCAGAGGCACCAGCTACTTGTGTTTACTTAATTCAGCAACACCACATAAAAATTACCATCTTATCAGGGATTCCTAGACTTTCATTAGTGTAATGTTTTTATATTCAGTCCTAACGGGCTTTGCCTCAGATGTCTGAGTTCAGATTAATTGAGTATACAGAGTAATTATTCTTTTTCTGTAGGTTTGGCTGCTGGTCTTTTGTCTTTTTAAGCTCAGATTGGTAAAATTCAGCTCTTTGCTTCAGTGTATCCCATCGCTGGATGTTTGTTATTGAAAGGCAGCTTCTGTCAGAGCTGCAAACACAGCCACACAGCATGGCATACAAACTGTAAAATGATGTGGAAGAAAAAGATTAATTTCTTCCCCTAGATTTTGCAAAGCCATTACCTGTTTTTGAATGACATTTCCAATTCTACACTGGGAACTGCTAAAGCATTTACATAAGAATGCAAAAATGCACACATTATCACTGCAGGAAGCACTTAAAATTTAAGATAATTATATAGTATGGAAACGATTTCAAAGGACTCAAACAAAATAACAACTAATTCTAGAGAGTCACCCTTTAAGATGATTATTACTCTGCACTACTGCTGATCTCTCGCTAAAAAATCCTTCTCTTTACAATTATGTGCACATTATAAATTCCTACTTTGTTCTTCCACCATCAAGCTCCTACAGCTGCTGCTGACAAATTTGCATTCTCTGAGAGCTTAACTAGACAGCCAAAATAGTCACACTGTGAACAGAGGTAAAACACACCGTTGCCATACTCGGGTGCAATCCTCCCTTCACCGTTGCCTTACGCCGGGTCCCCTCCTGTGGGTTTCGACACCTCTGGTTTTAAAGCTGCTCAGGTTGAACGGAGGGAAAGAGCCGCAGGCAGGGACATATGGCAGGGGGATAACGGCAAGTGCTGTGTCGGGGGAGAGCGCTGACGCCCATCCTGCAAGCCCACAGAACTGCATCCAGATGCAGGCGGAGAGTTTGCAGCAGGGGCATGGGGAGGATTCCTCTGAGGGGCTTGGTATTTCTCTGCTGTATAATGAACGGCAGAATAACTCCTGGAGTCAGCAGCACAGGTTATATGCAAAACCTCTAGCGCTGTGTTTCGGGGGGAGAAACGCCCTCCGTCATTCATCAGCACTGCTGGGTGTGCAGTGAGAGGAACAGCCAGCAAAGAGGGATGCCTCTCCTCGTCTGTGCAAACTCATAGAAAGCAGGAAAGATTTATTTGGTCAGCAGGTTTCCAGACAAAAAAATCCCATTCGAAATGAGGAAACCTGGCATGGGAAGGGAGAAGCAGACTTGTGTAGATGAAAACCTTCTGCCTCACCAGCCTCTCCCCACCTTCTGTTTCCAGTCCCCATGTCGCTCTCGTTCCTGCCCCCTGCCCCACTGCTGCCGTTCCCCTCTCTTATCTTTTCCCCAAGTGTCCCAGGTGGGGGTGAAATAAAAATAAAATCCTGCCTAGGTCTTTTGCTGAAGGCAAACTCAGTTGGGAAAAAAATTATCTGCCAAACCCTAATATATTTTTATTGGCTATCTGCAAAGAGAGATTTACAGACGCTCATGCCAAAGTCAAACAGTAGCTTCCCCCCCACCCCGCTGCCACCAGCAAGGGCAAAAGTACATACTGAACCCTCAGCAAATTAAAATTTCTTGTTTCGGATATTATGGAGACATAAGAAAGTCCCATCCCAAGGCTCTGACTGGATATAAATGGAGAAAAAAAAAGTGTTTTCCAAGTCTGATTCTTGGAAATAATTGCAGTGATAGAGATGAAACTTCCCACAAACTTCAGCCTGAAATGGAAAACTGATAGATTTTAAATCTTAAATTCTGACAAAGAACAGAGCAGCTGAAAATAGTATCTGGTAATGGGAAGTGCAGCCAACTTACTAGTAGGCGTTGCTACCTGGGTTTTCACATGACTGTCTCAAACAAACCAAAGCACTGGGGGTCTGAACAAACCAGAGATGTTTGATTGGCAACGGGGTTCCTGTGGAAATTTAATTAGGCTTGGACTAGAAAACATTTCAGACAGCGCTGGCATGAATTCCCATCTATTAAATAACACTTTGCATGAGCAGAATGCCACCAGCTTTTGCAAAACGCCTTACAGATCTATGGGAAGCTTTATCGGATAACTGTGAGCAGGTCAGCATAGGGCAGTGCGCTTTTACAACAGTTATTTAAATCATCCAGGGCTGCAGCATTTCTTTTTTATGGTCAGCTTGGCTAGCCTAACTGTTGCACTCCAGAGACTCTTTCTGCTAGCAGGAAATGTGATAATGAAGCCTCTTATTCTTCAAACATAAACAGGGTGTACGAAGTCCTGTCTTCCTAAACACAGGGGGGCTCAAACACAGGAGGAGCTTTGCTGGCCCCAAAGGCAGAAATCCCTTAGGGAGAAATCGCCTCCCCTCCAGGTTGTCCCCATGGCTCCAGTCCTGGTGTCTGTTCCAAGAGGGCTGAGACTGCCCTGCCACCTCTTCTCTCCATGTACCCAGTTTTTCTGCCCCTCTTTTTTGGGCACAGAAACCATCACAAGCAGCAGCCAGAGATGTTCCCCTGCCTGCCTGGACCCTGGCTGGGTCACTGTGGTGGGCAGCAGCATAGGCTGGTACCAAGGTGGCCTCTGCTCTTGACATACCTGACATGTCCCATGAAGGAGCACAATCATCTCTCTCAATTTTCTCAGATGAGAGAAGACAGGGGTTCACAGCCTATGACATCACTTTTAAAAGCAAGCTTGCCAAACTCACTCTCAAATGATTTATAAAGGTCTAGCTTAAACCATCCAGCTGCCAGAAAAGTAATTATACAGAAAACAAGACGCTATGTCTTTGCAGCAGAGCCCATCTTTCATGTATTGTTGTCACCAAAACCTTATCATTATTGAAAAAGACAAAAGAGGTGAGCCAAGTGGTGGTCTAGATCTCATTTTCTGGTGTGGACACAACCTCATCCGACCTTTCAAAGCAGCCAATGCAATTTAGGGTCAGGGCATCGCAACTGCCTAATCCAAGTTTGACGTTCCCCAGCACGGCCTGGGACAAACGTCTTCCTGGAGCCTCATTTCTCAGGGACACGCTTTGGGGAGCTGCGCATACTAAAGTGAGAGAAGCGCTATATCCAACTTCCTATTTTGTAAACCAGCAGTGATTACAACTGTGAGAAGTAATTAATGTTTGCACTCCATTGTGAAGATGAAGACTACTAAATAATATCTGAATGTAATCACATTTACATAGTTGAAGTGTTCTTATAAAAAAACTAATCTTTTAAGAGATTCACCTTTCCTGCTCCCAGTAGCTGCAGTCAGTAGTGATACCAGACAAGAATGCAAAGGGCTGAATTATTTCTGCAGACAGAAAGATGTTTTCTATATTTTTAAATAAGTTATGTGAATTATATCAAAAAAGCTTATAACCTAACCATCAAATGATGTATAGCGTGGCTCATCATCGGGGTTTTAATATGATACCTCTAAAATAAAATTACATACGGTTCAGTGATTTACTAATAATCTACTTTTACAACACAGGCACACAGA